>NC_137460.1:180093390-180693390 GCF_964235325.1 Thermobia domestica | reverse complement strand
CTCGCGACAGCCGGAAATGGTGCGTCGAGGTTTAAAATTTCCCTCATAACATGCTGATATGAACCCTTTGAGACAACAAACCTATCTATTCTGATGCAGAATTGTCCGTAGATTTCAAATCTGTGGTCAGATTTGACATATCATTAACCTAAAGTACACTTTTGTACAAAAAAACTAGTAAAAGGCATACTTGAAAAACAAGCCTCAACTAGAAGTACAAAAATGGCTCTATTTCAAAAAGTACCAAATTCACAGAAATAATTCCTAGATATTCTGAAAGAGGATGAAATTTCCTATACAATGAAGTGAAAATCTTGTTGGGTATTTGAGCATGTGATGTACTACATTTAAAAATGTCAAAATGAATGAAAAGAATTGTTGAAATTCTCCTCCTGCCTCTTTTAGTTGACATGGCTGTTACTATGTGGCAGCAATTAGAAGTACCCTGGGTGAACAAAGAGTGCGGAACAACAGAGGAGAGAATTTGAAAAGCAAAAGTTTCATAGTTTGTGACACATTTTGAATTACAGAATAGCATCATTGGCTGCATAATTTTCAATATTGCGATTTGTAGTTACTAACGTTTATAAATTAATTAACTAATGTATACAGTAATTAATTATTTATTTATTTTCTGATTTCATTTTTAGGATTGAAATGGAAGGTGAAGATTCATCTGAAGTTACTGAGACTGATCTACCTCCTTGCAGCATAGGTTGTGCACACCCAGACTCAAAATGCCACCAGACTACATATGGTTCTACGAAGGAAATTCTGCCATTTAATAATGAAACTTTCGCAGAGAGTGAAATTGAACTTATTTTGTGGAGGTCTAAATTACAAGGTACCAATGAGAACCTGACTATTTGTTTTCATCATAAACAGTGGTATTTGCATCACTATGGACTAGCTCACAAGAAATGTTGTGATCCTTTTACAAGACACAAGAAAATAGTGCGACGTGATTTGCGAACAGTGACGCTGGAACTTGCTAAAACCGTCAGGAAACATCTGGACATTATCTTTATCCCAGGCCAGAAAATGTGTTCCAACTGCCGCAAAAGAGTGGAGAAGGAAATCGCTACTGTTAAACAAGGGAAATCGTCTTCAGACACGCTAGAGTCAGCATCTCCACACAAAACTTCCGACAGCGAATTCAAATTTGATCCGGATACAAGAGAAGCTGCAGTGGAAGAAGAAAAAGCAAAGATTGATGCAAGTTTAACACATTTAGGTCTTTCACCTTTAAAACTACATGCTGTTCCTGCACATCAGCGTGTAGCAGTTGGGCGTAAAAAAATCAAAGTGATGCACGAAGCAGCGAAGTTAACAATGAAACGCAGTTTACAGCTTGATGACACAGAACACTTGTTATCTGACACCAGTGATTCGGACTTAAGAACCAGTGCAAATGAAGTAAAAGAAAAAGCAGCAGACCTGGATCGCTTAGTTCTGTTAATGAAGCAGAAGATAGCAATAGCAAATAGACGTGAAAAACTTCAAATTCTCACTATTGCTCCAGAGTCATGGTCCCGCAAAAAAGTGACTGATGTTTTTAATGTTAGTGAATACATGGTTAGACAGGCTAGGGCATTAAGTAAAAGCAACCCCAGAACACAGATTAGGGAAAAGACTACCTGAAGAAACTGTAACTTTAGTTCAAAATTTCTATCAAGATGACGAATTTAGTCGGATACTTCCTGGAAGAAAAGATTTTGTGAGTGTTAAAAGAAATCTCCACATGCAAAAACGACTAATATTGTGCAATCTAAGTGAGCTTTACGTTGCTTTTAAAGAAAAACATCCTGATATTAAAATTGGGTTTTCCAAATTCTGCTTATTAAGGTCTAAATGGTGTGTTGTTGCAGGTTCAACAGGTACACACAGTGTCTGTGTGTGTACTACTCATCAAAATGTAGATTTATTGTTGCATGCCATTAGTTTAAAAAAGGAAGATCTTGATCATGCAATTTCACTGATGGTGTGTGATAAAAGTAATAGAAATTGTATGTTAGGAGTGTGTGTGAAATGTCCCCAGGATAGCAGTAAAATAACAGAATTTCTCCAAAACAAAATCGAGGAGTACTGGGATGACGAGCAGGTAAGCTTTGCAGAGTGGGTCAATGTCGATCGTAGTCAGTTAGTAGAAAGGACATTGCCAATTCCAGAATTCATTAATCATTTTGTTCAGAAGCTCCAAGGATTAATACCTCATTCTTTCATTGCTAAAAGGCAGGCAACTTACCTAAAGGAACGTAAACAAAATCTCTCTCATGATGAAGCCATTATATTGATGGACTTTGCAGAGAATTATGATTTTATATTGCAAAATGAGATACAGACTTACCATTGGAGTCATGTGTCAAGTTCCTCACACCCTGTTGTACTTTATTTTATTGAAACTAACCGTTTAACTGAGAAATCTCTATGTTTTTTATCTGATGTCTTACATCATGACGTGCCTTTTGTGTATGAAGTCCAATCTGAAACCATGTCGTTCTTAAAGAGTAAATATCCACATATTAAAAAAGTCGAATATGTAACAGATGGGTGTGCTGCACAATATAAGAACTGTAAGAGCTTTTTAAATCTGTGCCATCATCTCCAAGACTGGCATATCTGCTTGTTGGTCTTTCTTTGCCACCATCCATGGCAAGTCACCTTGCGATGGGATTGGTGGCAGTGTGAAACGATGTGTTACAAAGGCAGATCTGCAGAGGCCATTTCAAAACCAGATAACAAATCCAAAACAAATGTATGACTTTTGCAAGCGTCAGTTGTCGACAATTACATTTTTTTTATCTACCTGAAGCTGAGATTAACAATGTAAGAAGTGTGTTAGCAAATCGTTTCCAGATTGCTCACACTGTAGCAGGCACAAGAGGTTTTCATAAGTTTGTACCACTGTCAAATACAGTTGTAACAGCAAGACGATTGAGTACAGATGAAACACCAGATTTAGAATTTAGCTTTGCAACAGGATATGATCAGTTGGAAAAGTTGGCATGCCAGAACATCCAAGTTAATTGCTTTGTAGCATGCATCTATGTTAATAAGTGGTATATCGGATTAGTAGTAGAAGTAGATGCCGACAATGCGGATATATATATAAAATTCATGCACCCAGCTGGACCTGCAGCATCCTTTTATTGGCCTAGCAGAGCTGACACATGTTGGGTCCCAGTACAGCACATTTTATCTGTTATTAAGACTCCATTTACTCGTAATGGTAGGCAATACCAATTGAGTAATAAATGTAAATTATTAATTGAACAGAAATGGAAAACTGTTGCCAAAAAATGAAATGTATAGGCCTATGTAAGTGTGTTTGAGTGCTAGAAAATATTACAATTACCTGCACATTGTATAAAACTGTATTTTTATGTCTTCTTTAGCAATAAGTCAAATACCCAAAACGATTTTCATTTCATTATATAGGAAATTTCATCCTCTTTCAGAATATCTAGGAATTATTTCTGTGAATTTGGTACTTTTTGAAATAGAGCCATTTTTGTACTTCTAGTTGAGGCTTGTTTTTCAAGTATGCCTTTTACTAGTTTTTTGTACAAAAGTGTACTTTAGGTTGATGATATGTCAAATCTGACCACAGATTTGAAATCTACGGACAATTCTGCATCAGAATGGATAGGTCTGTTGTCTCAAAGGATTCATATCAGCATGTTATGAGGGAAATTTTAAACCTCGACGCACCATTTCCAGCTGTCGCGAGTAGAAATTTTTGCCTACCATGTGAAAATTTTGATGGACCATAACATAGGAACGGGTTGAGCGAGAACTTTGAAATTTTGCTCAAGTTAGTTTTGGTGGTTGTAAACCAAGTGTACCAAATATCATCAAATTCCGAGTCGGTGGGTGACATGGCCTGGATGAACTGACGTGGAATGACCCAGAAGGTAGGTGACACTCAGCACGTTGGGAACAAGTAGTTTTGGAAATAATAGATCTGAAGATAATCTGAAAATAATAGATCTGAAAATAATAGAAATATATCTGAAAATAATAGAAATATATCTGAAAATAATAAAACGTGTGTCATCGCCGATCAATCGCCACTAAAAATTCTAAAGTAAAAAAACAATATTTATGCCGTGGTTCTGATTCGAGGACCTCCAGATTACTGGTCGAGCGCCTTGACTACATTTTTCTTTGTTCATGATATTCTGAAAATACGAAGTCCAGGTTACAATACTACATAAAGATCACGGATGTTAAGGCAGTAAATAAACATGAATATGCAATCTATACATGAGAATTATATAGAAAGACAGAGAGTCAAAACATTGTTGTTGTAAGTTTACACTACTAGGCGAGATAAAGCAATACAAAAGGCACTGTATAACCATGAAAGAAAAAGAGTTCCTACTAATCAAATATGAAATGTATAAAATTCAAGAAATGTTTGTTTTCCTCCACCCTACTCCTTAGCTTCCACCAGGAAGGTTGCAAATAATCAAAATATTCGATTGCTGTGCAGTGAGGTATAATGTGAAGCAGGTAACAGAGAGTTGTACTAAGAAGTCATGTGACAGTTGTGTTTAGAGTTGGCGGGAACCATTGATATTCAAGGAAAAGAAAAAATGTTGGTAGTAAAATACTGTTTAGGTTTGAGGCAGATGAGTACCAACCAAGTAATAAGTTGGTTCCAAATTGGTCCAGCATCTAAATATTCAGAAAGACGATGATGTAAGGTATCCCTGTGTCCGCAAATAAGACATAAGTCAGTAGTACTCCGATGAATGGATGAATGGCGTATAAGCGTTCATTGGTGGGAATCAGATTATCAGTTGCTTGGTACCACAGACTTTTAATTTCACTTGTGAGGAGAGGATGATTTATATTCTGCCAAATCGCGGGCCAGTTGTGTTGTGGATGGTGAATGATAATAAAAGCCGTTTCTGGATTGTCGTGCTGTTGTTAGAGTATGTTGTAAAAATGTGTGTATTGCCGGTTTGTTCTGGGTACAAGGGAGCAAATATATAGGGAGCAAGGGGGTTAATATGATGCCACGAAGATACGATGGACAAAGCTTTTCATGGCGTATGTTACGGTGTTATTGCCATGAAGGCTGACATTCCAGCATGTTAACTACCCTACAGTGAGCACTTACATTTAAAGACTGTAAATGTATGTTCCCTTAAAAGTAGTGCTTTAGCTTTCTGGCGAATACTAATCAAGTTCGGACCTCTGTAAGCATATGGGAAAAGACATCCCTTCCACAGATGCAATCTAATTAGGGAGTCTATTTTCTTGGCATTCATTTCTGTTAAAGGAAAAATTTGTACCACATACCAAACTTTGGAGCAGAGGTATACCACACCTGTTAGCATACCACACCCTTTGATACAAAGGAAGTGGGCGTGCTTTTTCTGCTTGACTTTATGTACGCATTTGGGTTGTGATTGGGTTCTATATAAATTGCTGTTGATTCTTGGCATCATTAGTAAATGTAATACCAAGAATTTTAAGAACGGAGACAAACTGAAGGTTCCAAGTGTTCAGCGGGAAATCCGGACATTGCCAGTTATAAGACAATAATTGCTTAGAATTATGTGTATTGAGCGTTTGTCCACTGAGCAAGGAATACTGCTCAACATGTTTCATTGTTTTCTGAAGATGAGATAATTCAGTACAAAGCAGTGTAACATTATCTGAATATACTTGCATATTAAGATTGTGAAAATTTAATCTTGATCCCTCGCATTTTTTGTAGTAGGGGTCAAGGCCGAGACTGAGCAAATTCATCGAAAGTGCACCGCCTTGTCGGATACCACGTTTAAGATTTATTGCAGGTGACAAATTACTATTCAAATTATTTTGGATGATACATTTCTGTATAACGTGGCAATGAAGCTGATGAACGATGGAGGAAACGCATATGCCGTAAGTACATCAGAGATATATTGATAAGTCATACTGTCAAATGCTTTCCAAAAGTCAAGTGAGACTACGCAGCCTGGGATACATTTAAACTTGTAATATGAAATAATATTCCGCAGTTTGGATAGTGCTGCATGCATATTGTACGTAGGATTGAGCGCAGCTTGATATGGGCTGATGAGGTGACTACAGATGGGTTTTAAGCGGATAGCAAGCATTTTGGTAAATATTTTAAGGTCAGTATTCAGGAGCGTAATAGGACGAAAGTTCTCAAGAGAAAACATCAAGATCCCACCATTCTGTGAAATACTAGGGGCGAGTAATAATTCACTCATTATCTTCAGTAATACCTGACCCACAATATCACAATAAAGGTTATAGAATAGATAGGGTAGACCATCAGGCCCAGGGCTGGAGATGATATGTGATTTCTCAAAAACACTCGTCCATTCATAGACCGAAAAGATGTAGTTAATTTTGATTAATACATGATCAGAAAAAGAGGGGATGCGCATGGTCGCTTCTGTAATATTATGTCGGGAAACTTCTGAGATATAGATCCTATCTAAACGTGGTTGTACTCGGGCGGAGCGGTACGTCATTTGGCGGTCTGCATGACATAATAACCAGACGTCGCGTAGGTGAAGCTGTGAGATAATATTTTGCATAGCCTTACATGGTATATATTGTCCCTACGTTTCTAATGGTGATTCAACCGCATTCCAGTCTCTTGCCATTTAAGTTTGTCTGGGAATGCGCGTAAAAACGGCACTATGTCTTCATTATAAAACTGTTCCCTACCAAAGTGGTTTTGCGTCCCAGATATTGAATAAATATTAATAATTATGTACCCGTCGGACTGGCAACGAATTGCCCTACCAAAAGCTAAACAGACTCTATCGTCCACTTATATACCTTTTTGTAAAATAAATAGTAGTTCCTCGTTAGTGTTCACCTTGATTAATAATAGCATTATATGCTGGTAAGAAAGAAAATGAGAACGCCACTTCTTGAAACAGAATAAAATGGGCGTCAATTTGTGTTACAAATTGCTGCAGTAAGCACTGATTAGATAAGTTGGATATAGTATTTAAATTTAGTGTACAAAATGAGAGCGCATTAGGTAGAGGCATATTACTGTTGGAGAAAATAATATTGTAACTGCAGAAAGAAAGATAAAGACAGACAAAAGTCTGAGTGAAAGAGCGTATAAGGCCAAGCAACATATACGTGTACAATATTTATGATGATGATATAGAGCTGACACTAGTGATGAGCAAATGCAAGACCAAGACCAAGACCCGGTCTTGGTCTTGGTCTTGCACACTCTGGATAAATTCTACAATGCTCCAATAGTAACAGAAATTCAATGTATGTTTATAAATGTAATATACTTTACCTTCGTGTAAGTATGATGATAGCGCACAACATAGGGTATAACCTTTATTTTTTTCAATGGGTCCCCACGCTTCACTACTTATAAGATAAATTACAGCGTTTCGTAATCTTTTTATATTTTTAACATATTCAATACTCCACTGGTTCCCCAAAATTAGGGAGCCCACGCCTAAGACGCATGAAAGAAAATCAAGACGGCACAGATTACCGAAATAGCATGAATTGCTAAATTATTTTTACACTCTAAAGGCGTCAGATAATTTTTATTTTCAACCAAGATTAGCTAATCTTTGTATTGAACAAACTTTCAATTAAATATTGAGATTTAGTTTTACTGATTCCATTATGTACTCTATGGAACAGAAACATGGACATTACGCAAAAGCGATGAAAAATATATTGGAAGCTTTCGAAAAAAGGAGAGAATTAGCTGAGTTGAACGTAAGACGAATGAAAACGTGTTAGAAATAGTAGCAGTAGGGGAGAAGAGAAGAAATTTAGATGTAATTAAAAGGAGGAAAAGGAACTGGTTGGGGCATTGGCTAAGGAGGAACTTTATTATGAGGGACATGGTAGAGGGTATGGTGGAAGGAAAGAGAGGGAGGGGGCAAAGGAGACTGCAGTTGAAGGAAGGTAATAAAACAGAAAAACGCTACGTCAAGACGAAAAGACTAGTTGAGGACCACCGTACAACGAAGCTTCTGAGTTACAAGTAACCTGCTGCCAATAATGACAGAATAGTTATGATGAAGATGATATGTTAGCAATATTTGCCAAAAATGAGAGAGAAAAAATAAAATAATAGTGATTATAATCAAACCTCATAATATTTTAGAATAATTTCAGTGAAAACTGAAAACGACTCAACTGTTCATGTCTTTTGTGTAATCTCAATTTATACAAATACTTTTGACCTATATTAGAAATACAAAAACACAGCATTAAACTCCAAATTATTTGAAATAACGGTACAAAATAACATGTGAATATGTATTATTTGTTGTAGTATAATGTTATGTTGTTCGATCCTCGTGTGCTATATACCTGAGAAATCTAAAGGTTATATTGATAAACAATTATTCAACGTATAAGCACTCGCCCATGAAATTCAAACTTGCGGTCACATACACTAAGTTTCTGTCAATGTCATGAAAATGTCATTTCGATATTAATTTTTTGAGCACACATTAAAAATTTTTAACGGATGCTTGATCCTTGGAGCCACGGCCATACCCATGTAGTCGGCACGTATGGTGTACGGAATTACCGACGTTCAATACTACATTTCTCTTTAGTTTTGGAAGAAGAACACCACTTATATGTTTTGAAATGATATAATATTTAGTTTTACGTGCCACGATTATACACCGAGGCTAAGAGAGATGGTGATGATGAGAAATCAATGAAATTGTGGAATGAAGAAAGTAGGAGGAAACGGGAAAATCCCGAGAAAACCTACACACATGGTCTCTATCCAGCAAGAAAGCTCACATGGTGCCAACTGGGATTGAACGAGGGACTCCAGCACCAGAGGTGAAAGCTCTACCACTGACTTGTACTTGTGCAAGACTCTTGCGCAAGAGTCTTGGTCTTGCAGGTATGATCTTGGTCTTGGTCTTGGTCTTGCATTTATGGTCTTGGTCTTGGTCTTGCATCCCTTGTTCTTGGTCTTGGTCTTGCATGGGGATTCCTGGTCTTGGTCTTGGTCTTGGTCTTGCATCCAAGACTCTTGCGAAAACTGCAAGACCAAGTCTCTTACGCTCATCACTAGCTGACACTCGGCTCGGACTATTTTGTCTAGTATGTAAATTAAACAAGCAACTGATTGGCATGTTTCTCTACTGTTTCCATTGTTGATACTGTCTCTAATTGTTCAATAGGTTTTATGGAGGAATTATCTAAAGCATAACTAAAAGTTTCTGTTACAATTTCACACACATCACTCAAATGGCGGGAATAAGCGAGATTCGGAATTCGTTTAAAAGCTAAAGGTAGCGATTCAGCGTCCTAGTCCAATGTATGTGTGGTCCTTAATTGCTGTTCCAAGTGGGTTTTACTATTAACTTTGTTTACTTGCTCGGAAGACGATTCACACATTTCACTTGTTTCGGTAGAGCGCACTGGCGAAGGTAGTTCTTGAGTAGGTCTAGTGATAGCAGAAGACGTCACTTCACTCGCTGTCGCTGGAGAAGCTTGGGAGTGAATATGATGCATCAAGGGATTTAAATAAAGCCGGAAATGCAACATCATCATTAAAAGGAATCACACTATTATCACATCCAGGCAGGTCATTTAGCTTGGTTCTCATGGGCGCTAGTTTATCAGCAACATGCACATTCCCATATCGCCTTGTAGAGGAAGGTGTTCCTTTAAATATTTCCGTTATCCATTGTTCCTCAGCATGCTTATCCGTCCGTATCCGTTTTATAGTTCTCTTCTTCGGACAAACTGACTGGACGTGTACAGGTAAGGCACATATCCAGCACGATATTTGTTGTCCTTGCTTAATCAGCGTAGCTTTCTGGTTTCAAAAATACTTTGGATAGAATGTTTCTTCAGTAATATGGAAGTAATACACACGTATTACTTCCAAACATATTACTTCCAAACACATACTTCCAAAACGACTCAACTGTTCATGTCTTTTGTGTAATCTCAATTTATACAAATACTTTTGACCTATATTAGAAATACAAAAACACAGCATTAAACTCCAAATTATTTGAAATAACGGTACAAAATAACATGTGAATATGTATTATTTGTTGTAGTATAATGTTATGTTGTTCGATCCTCGTGTGCCATATACCTGAGAAAGCTAAAGGTTATATTGATAAACAATTATTCAACGTATAAGCACTCGCCTATGCGGTCACATACACTAAGTTTCTGTCAATGTCATGAAAATGTCATTTCGATATTAATTTTTTGAGCACACATTAAAAATTTTTAACGGATGCTTGATCCTTGGAGCCACGGCCATACCCATGTAGTCGGCACGTATGTTGTACGGAATTACCGACGTTCAATACTACATTTCTCTTTAGTTTTGGAAGAAGAACACCACTTATATGTTTTGAAATGATATAATATTTAGTTTTACGTGCCACGATTATACACCGAGGCTAAGAGAGATGGTGATGATGAGAAATCAATGAAATGGTGGAATGAAGAAAGTAGGAGGAAACGGGAAAATCCCGAGAAAACCTACACACATGGTCTCTATCCAGCAAGAAAGCTCACATGGTGCCAACTGGGATTGAACGAGGGACTCCAGCACCAGAGGTGAACGCTCTACCACTGACTTGTACTTGTGCAAGACTTGCGCAAGAGTCTTGGTCTTGCAGGTATGATCTTGGTCTTGGTCTTGGTCTTGCATTTATGGTCTTGGTCTTGGTCTTGCATCCCTTGTTCTTGGTCTTGGTCTTCTGTTTCTGATACAATTTCACACACATCACTCAAATGGCGGGAATAAGCGAGATTCGGAATTCGTTTCTAAGCTAAAGGTAGCGATTCAGCGTCCTAGTCCAATGTATGTGTGGTCCTTAATTGCTGTTCCAAGTGGGTTTTACTATTAACTTTGTTTACTTGCTCGGAAGACGATTCACACATTTCACTTGTTTCGGTAGAGCGCACTGGCGAAGGTAGTTCTGGAGTAGGTCTAGTGATAGCAGAAGACGTCACTTCACTCGCTGTCGCTGGAGAAGCTTGGGAGTGAATATGATGCATCAAGGGATTTAAATAAAGCCGGAAATGCAACATCATCATTAAAAGGAATCACACTATTATCACATCCAGGCAGGTCACTTAGCGGGGTTCTCATGGGCGCTAGTTTATCAGCAACATGCACATTCCCATATCGCCTTGTAGAGGAAGGTGTTCCTTTAAATATTTCCGTTATCCATTGTTCCTCAGCATGCTTATCCGTCCGTATCCGTTTTATAGTTCTCTTCTTCGGACAAACTGACTGGACGTGTACAGGTAAGGCACATATCCAGCACGATATTTGTTGTCCTTGCTTAATCAGCGTAGCTTTCTGGTTTCAAAAATACTTTGGATGGAATGTTTTTTCAGTAATATGGAAGTAATACACACGTATTACTTCCAAACATATATAAAAATGCGTTTTCAGTTATACGCTTGCTGTACGTTAAGTCCAAAAAGTACAAGATTTACAAATGTAATCTACGATATTACGTATGTCGCATACATTTTTTCTCAGTGTAACTTTGAATAACATAATAGTATTTCTTTAAAGCTGTTTAGGTATGTGTTTCCTTGGTATAGTGTGCAGGTGGTTCATTTATATAAAACGAGTTTAATTTAAGATTTTAAACAAGAACTTAGTATAAATATTAAAAAAATACGACTGTAATTGTAAACAAGGGAATTACTTCAAAGTTACCCGTCCACCTAATTTTCAACAAAAAAACATAATAAAATCTACAATCATCAATTTCTACTTAAACTTGACTCATTTTATGTTCTGTTACGTTACCTCGAGGGTGTGAGTACGGGAGAGGAACCACAATTACATATGGAAATTCATTACTAACCTAAAGGGGAGACTGGCTTGCCGCGCGGAGCACGGTTGTGGGTAGTTAATGGGGAGTGCGGAGTTGAGAGGGAAGAACGAGCGAAGGAGAAGCCGAAGTAAGGTGGGACAACGTACTACTAGGTTACTTAGGTTAAGTTATGTCTACTTCGCACTTACCTTAATACGTATTTAGGTTTGTAGAGCTCCCCTATCTCAAGGAGAAACTCATGAATTATTGTTGGTGGTCTTTGTTCTTTAATTCATTAAGCCATGAATATTTAAAAGATTAACCTGATTATCAACATCATGTTTTACAAATGTTCGTACTGTCAATTCACACCAGCGCAAAGACCCTGTACACTTGCAGGGATGTTTACTCGAAAATTATCCACAATCCAACCGTCCTCAACCTAGAGACAAGTAGTTCCCTCTACTTGCGAATTAGTCCCGTCTTTATAACCGCTTATCAAAAGATATTACACATAAATTGCGATTCACTTACATGTCACATTGCACTTCATTACTCAAACACACAAGCAATCAAATTATCAAATTCTTCTAGGTAAATTTTCAAACTTTTGATAAAAATGGAAGGGCAACTTCGCAAGTTAACCCTAAATGAGAGCCTATCTCACAGTAGATCATCTTTCGTTTTTGATCTTAATGTTTGTATTACATGTAGGACTAATAAAACATTTATATTTTAATTCCAATTCGTGTAGTTAGTAGTACCCATTCAATAAAATTCACGTTTTTTTCATGTAGATTACAGAATGTTAACTTAATGTGTGGGTGTAGAGGGGATAATACAATTGTGTAGAAGCAAAATACTTAAACATTCAAGAGCAAATATGATGAATTGCTGATGTTACTATTTGATGAACTATAATATAATTGGCTCGGGCCTCCCCTAACTTCTACCGGGTCCCCTCTACAGTTTTGGGCTGGCTACGGGCCTGTCTTGTGCCCATATCAAATTCGAATTTCATGGTATTAGTACGAATATTCTGGGACATACTGATATCAATGCAGAATATACAGCACCAATACAGAAACAAATCTATATGTTACTTATGTCTCTCTATATAAAGATAACTTAAGGCACTAATCGTAGGTCAAGGACCAGTACGACGTAATTCAACACACGCACACTACAAAAACCGGACCACGGACAAAGCGCATCCTCGCGGCATGAAAGATCGCAGCGAACTCCACTGAACCACGATCACTGCGCGGTAAATGATTCGTCTTTAGTGTGTTTACGTTAGGTTTCTTTGCCTTCACTTACACATTTTTACGTAATTTTTCTTCGTTTCAAAGCGTCTTTCGTATTTCTTTTGTGATGGTATAAGTCAATAATCTTTGGCGTAGTTTATGGCAATAACTTGAGTTTTTCTTAAACATTTGATTCACAATTTTGTTTCTTCTGCACACCAAACTACAGATATCACAGATTTAATTATCATATTCTGCATGTGGATTTTTAAGCAGTTGCCATTACCTGGTAAAGAGCTTAGTCCGTCACTAGACCTTTGGATTTCGAAGCTCAGGATGGTCTGACTTGATATCCGACAGACTCTCTTTCTTTTTTAAATTTTGAACTTGCACTTAAATTGGTGATCATGGTCGCGGTACAACACATCCCTACAAGTTACAACACTTCCCTCTACTACCATCTCCCATTGTCGAAATACTTCCATTTCATATTTTATATTTGTTTAATCTTGCATACTTGTAATATTTGTCAGTAACTTGTGCATTTTTTATTTGTGTAAAAATGACTTTGTTAGAAGGTAATCTCATTTCTTTCTTTCTTTCTTTCAGATAATACCTTTATAAAGGAAGAATTACAATCCACAAACTGCTAGAGGTGAAGGAATTCAAAAAGTAGTCAGAATGAGAAAAAACGGAACAAAACAAAAGAATGGTGTTCGCCTGTTCAGAGTGTTATCTGTTTCCCTCTTGGCTTTATTTTTTTCTGGTTTCCTGTTTTATGCTGGTAAGTGTTCTGTTACTTTTATACTGGTGGAATTGCAATAAAGTGTATTCAATAACTGGTTTCCAATTTAGAAATTCACGTATCTTATGTTAGACTAAGTGGTGTTGTCAGAGGGATGCCTAATAGTCACTGGATACTACATATCCGAGCTATATTTCCTTCTTAGGCTAGCTTTACTAGTGATGCTGTGGGCTGTAGAAAAAAAGTGGAATTTTGTAAATTGTTTATTTAATTTTTATTTTACATCACCTTACCGTTCACCAATTGTAATCGTAACGAACAGCAGTATTTCTTAACCTTCAGGAGATTTGATTTGATTTGATTTTGAGTTTAACGTCCCGTTCAGCAGCGAGGCTATATGAGACGTGGACCTACTGATTAACGTGGAATCCGAACCACATGAGCTCCCGCCGGGAAAACCTTCAGGAGAGTTCACATTTAAAATTCAAATATAAATACTGAATGTAGTTTGTAACTAAATTTTAGTATAAGTACGCGCATACCACCATTGCAAGCGCCCCCTACCACGTCACACACGCCGTATTGCGCGGACAAATCACTTTCGGCCTGTCCTAAACAGGTGTTTTTATAGTGACCACCTAGCAAAGTTCATGTGAGTTTCTCAAATGAATAATTCTTTGTGTGGCACATCGCTTTGCAGGCTTATTATCAATCTGTGTATGCAGTTATTTGCAAATGCGACAATGAAATAGCACTGCGGATTACATGTATTATTTAAAACAATAAAAGTGATTTCAAAGAATTTTATAAAGTAGTCACCTAGACGGATAAGTTTAAAAATAGTTTCTTTGGACTCAGCGTCCTCAAATTAGTACTAAAAACGCAATTGGATATTTATCCACCATGGGCACATTTTACTGGTGCCAGTAGCGTAGCCAGGATGTGTGTTTGGGGGAGGCCAAGTGCTGTTATAGGTACATATAGAAAAATTACAACCAAAAATTATATAAACATAAAAATATGTAAACAACTACAAACATCAAAGTACCGAAGTACATTGCCGGTCCTCTTTGGGGGGCGGCCCCTCTGGGCCCCCTTCCCTACGCCACTGACTGGTGCCATAATCGGATGTTCTTTCGGCAAGTGTAGGTTACTAGCCCTCAGCTCCCTAGTACTCTGATGGGACTACCATCTAAGCCTTAAGTACGGCTGACATTTAGCTTATGTTTTTTTACAAAGTGGTTCAATATTCTTGTTATACCTGCCATATTAACCTTCCTCCTTTTTCATACGGACCTACAACCTGCAATGGCGAGTTACTTGTATGATCAATTCCAGTACCTTTTAACTGTCAAACATTCTATAACTTAAGCAACTGAATATTGAAACTATAAAGTGCAAGGATAATAATACATTTTTGCCACAAATATGAAACACTCACAAATTACCTGAACTGGCGACAGGATTGATAAGCATTAACTGTAGGGAATTCTGGAAGTTAATACTGGAAGAACAGAAATTATGATTTTACAATTCATATCCAAGATTTTAATTACTTCTTTCCAGCAAAACAGATTCTTGTTATTTTGACGCGTGCATAATATAGTTCTGAAATGTTTTGAATTGGAGTATGAAAAAAGAAAGAAAAAATGACATCGGAGAAAATCTCCTTCCCCGGACCAAAGGATATATATACATTGTGTTAGGAGAGTTAATGCAAATACTGCGGTAGGTGACTACGTGACTAGTACCCACATACGAAAAAAAATTGCGCGTATACTGTAACTCACAATTTTTCGCATTTCCATTTTTCTTACGTTTATAAGTAAAATTCAGTTATTATTATGTGGAGATAACAGAAAGCTTTCCATATAAGGAGATATTTCCAAAAACTATAATAAAATAATAATAATATAAGCAAAAAACAAAATTACGCTCGGTTTTCTGTATACTGGCAATCATGCTTTCGAGGGTTTTTCGAGTAGCAGAGCACAATTGCGAAGGAAATTGACAATAGGTAGTGAACGAACTGGCGGATGGGACTGGAAAGTGGAGTAAAATATTGAATTTCTTGGTTTAAACCTAGTGTCTAGGTGGTTTGCCAAATATAAATTAGCTTCTGTAACTAAGATGTCTTACGAAAATATAGAATTAAACAGAAAAAACTCCTATCTTTAACTTCGAAGCGATACGCACCATGGTTATGAGCATTATTTGTTATGAAAGAGATACCAAACAAAACGTAGTCTCCGTGGTTAGGTGGATAGAGTGGCGGACTAGCAGTTATTTTATTATTTTGACACGAGATCGAATCCCATCCCATCCCATTCCATATTTTTTTTACAAAACATTATAGGAAGTGTATAATTTAGATGTCAATAAGAAACGAAGCAATATAATAAGGAAATAACTTATTGATAGTGTCCTTTAATCGACGTGTGTACTATTGGAAACACCGATTGCTTTCAGTTTATGGTCTTATGTGTTACACCTCCTCTGCCCGTTCTTGAACAGCAGACAACTCACTTCGGATTTGTGTGTCAGGAACAAGAAAAAGAATACACGCGACCTTGTCAGTCTTTCCAATCTTACCCTTATTACATCGACATGACGTTACATCGAATGTTTGACTAGCTTGTCATGAAAAGAAAGATGAAAGGAAAAAGCTGATGTCAAATTATCGTTTGTGTGTGTGTATGTGTGTGTGCTTGTGTTTTTTCTTTTTAGAGTATCTATCTCTCTTCATATCCGCAAGTGCAAGAAATGCAATCATATGTCTATGTTAGGAATAAAGAATGCTTTCGTTGAACGAAACTAAATTATACAGCTCTATATATTCGGGACACGAGTATCTCCAAAAGATAGCATAAATATGAACGACAATCATACCATATTTCTACATTATATAGTAGCGTGAGGAACTGATATTACAATGATATAACAAACAGGCATAAGCTTTCTTTTTCTAGCATGGGAACACATTAAGCGTAACTTATTAAATTTTGGTGATTACAAATTATCACCTTACGTGTCGTTGTATTCCTATTCGTTTTGACGTTCGAGCGACGAAAGAAGAAATTGTACTGATAGTGATAAAAATCGAATTCGAGATTTCAATGAATTCAAGTTTCACGCCCCTACATATCGAAAAAGTGATTTTGATGTCTGTCCATCTGTTCGTCTATCGGTTCGTCACGCTTTTACCTGCATTCAAATAGAGGCCATACTGTTCGACGTATCTCTACCGAATTCTAGACATTAAGTTTTTATAACACTTTATCGTTTCGAATTCTATATCCTCCGACATCTAAAAATAAGGGTAGTTTACTGAAGGATGAAAATTTAAAATAATTAAATTGTCCCAAAAACAGCTGTAAATATTTTGCTTATTTTTCAAATTTATATATTTTATTAATAACCCTTCACCGTAGTATGAATCATTGCTTTGAAAAAATACATAAGGTGTATTTACTCTATGGGATGCGTTTTTTCGAACAATTTTCTCAATCACATTTCATAAATAAATGTATAATTAATAACCTAAAAATAATCAACTTGTTCGTCCTGTAAATATTCAGAAGGGGTATTTTACTCTTAGTTTACTCTTCTCCGACGATTTTCCCATTAACGCCTGACGCAATTTTGTTCATATTTCATAAATAAATGTTACATAAATAACCTAACGATATGATATAATTTCTTCATCCTAAAAAGCTAAAAGTGGTATATTACTTTTCGGAGCAAGTTTTACCTTACGATTTTGTCGAGAAAGACTCAGGCGATTTTGTTCGTATTTCATAAATAGCATAACTCGTTTATCCTGAAAAGATATACAAGGGATATTTTATTTTTGGGGATGACTTTTTTGACGATTTTCTCAGAAAGTATTCAGACACTTTTGCTCATAGTTCACATATAATTATTTCCTTAATAATTCTAATATATTATTTCTAACAGAAATATGACCAATGGGTACTTTACTTTTGGGCTAAATTGCTTCGAACAAAGTTTTCCAAAACACATTATTTTATTCGCATTTCCTAAATAAATGTGTCAGTAAAGGTTTCAGCCTAACACGAGTCAGTTTAAGAAATTCGAGCGAGAAAATTCAGTGCGTTTCATCTGTACCCATTCTTAAATATAATTTTAAATGTTACACCTAATCACAATTTTCCTAACAAAATCGAAACTTCTTTTTAAATGTGCCTTGTTGTGGCCAAATGGTTCAAGTGCATTCGTTCTGGATTTGATTCCCGGTGAGAGCTAGTGTATTTTTATCCAACGTTAAGGTACAGGTAATAAGTAGGTGCAGAAGAGAAAAGTGTTTAAACAAGCCTAACCAAGCTAATAAATAATACAAAGAAATAATACAATATAACGAAATTACGAAGTAACGTTGTTAATATTAGATATTTGCGTGTGAAATGTCCAACCGATGACTGTCAACTCCAAAGGTAAAAAAGTGAAACATACAATACCAGCTTAATCAGTGGTCTCTAGGTAAAGCTATCCTACTATTGTGTTTTTCAGATGTAAAGCATCACGGGCAGTAGCCAATGCTGTGCGATATTCCGCGCGGTGTTGCCGGATTTCGGATTCCCCTTTCCCTTCTCGCTCTTCCTCTAGTTGAGATTATTACACATACATTGGCAACATTATTCACAATGTAAATATACTATTCCAGCAAACTCAAAGATTTTGGCTGTGTATCCTAGAAGTATATATAGCAACTGAATAACCTACCTATTAACTTATTCCAGTGGAACTGCTAAACGTTCGTCTTCAACACTACTTTCACTATCGTCTATGTCAATTAATATTTCGCCATTGTCTGAATCTGACTCTTGTAAATTTTTTATTATGAGTTCAAAAAATTGTAAACACAAAAAATAATTCTTCGAGCTTCACTTCGTAGCACTTTTTTTTTTAAGAAAATTCCGCACTTGTACTCGGTTTCCTTAAAGACATTGTCAACTATAATTTTGGAGAACAAATGAACTACCACGAAAGAAAGCAACCTAGACACTGATGAATTATGTTTATGCTAGAAGAAGAGAAGTTGCGTTCCTACACACACAATCAGCTCCTTTGCTTCCATGTAATAACATACTCTTATACTTGATGTAGGTCTCACAACAACAATCCATCTGATTCGTAAGCAACACGATATGGTCGAGTTTGTTTTGGGTTACAATAATTTATGACACCACTCAGACGCCTGGTGCTTTTGCATCCCTGCTAGAGGAGTAAAGAAGGAGTACGTAATTGGCCACACATACGTAAGGTATTGAAACGAAGAAAAAAAAATCATACTGCGTTTCTTCTGTCGAATAAGGAAGAATCTTGCGTGAAGGCAATTTCAAAACAATATTACGAATGTCCCATACCTTCTGTTCTTCCACATGAGCTCCCGCCGGGAATCGAATATATATATATATATGAATCAAATTGCAGAGGCTTGTTATTTAATTGGATCGCTTACTATTCTCAAGGGTGTAGAAACGGGGGAAAAGCGGGCCTTGACTTTCCAAACTATTTCCAGCCCCGAAATGAGGTTCATCTAGTATATGTTTAGTAAACTTATTTAATAATTAATGCAAATTAGGAACGTTTATAATAAAATAAGATTTTTAAAAAAAGTAAAAAGAAAACATCATCAATACAGTTTCTGTACCTAATTACAAGGACGCTGATTTCTCTGTAAATTGGGGGGGGGGATGCATTCAGATGCAGAAAGCATATATGATGATTTTAAGACAAATTGCATTCAAATTATGCCTAATATTGCACATTTACAAATAAAATGAGGGGCCCTGGCTCCCTCAGTCCCCCCAGGATCTCTCACTACTATATTATTGCATAATAATATCTGAGTTGATATTTTTTCGAGTTTTTTCCTTTTAGTATTTTAACCTACATAAACACAAAGTCGGATAAACAGACTGCTAGAAACAGCATTTGTTTTCTTATGAATAGCTTATTGATTTATCTCTTACAATCTGCTTTTCAACTTCAGTACTGTTAAGATCCGTCTTTTGTTAAGGTAGCATCGAGAAAACATAATATGTGTATAGTATACATGGTGAGTTAAAATGCTTTCATATTTTGAAAGAGGTCATTTGTTCTGTTTTTAATGTGTGAAAAGCTTTCCTCCCCCTGAAAGTAATGTTCCCCTAGAACAACCTGTTGGTTACACCCCTGATTATCCTTTAATAAAAGTTGAGTTCCATTTCCAAATCGAAGAAAAATCCACTGGAAATTAGACGGGACTCAACGCTCGTTTTACTAATTGTTTTATATGGAAACCTTTCAAAGCGTGTATCATGACAACCAGTTATCATAAAAAGATGTAGTTTTCACGTATGTGTTCGTAATTCTTTTCTCTACTTCGTAAAGTGAGCAGTTAATGTGCTAATACAATATTTCTAATAAGCGCCTCTGCTATTGTCAAGATTCGCAGTAGCGCGAGAAGTCAGCGTGCAGAACTGCTTGTCGCGAATTGTCAACACCGCTCAAAGCCAATTGGACGCCGCGTAAAGCCAACTCAAGGCCATGCCGCTTCTCATCTGAAATCTGCTTTAGGAAGTGATTGAGATACCAAAAAATGTTGTAATCGCCGGGAGACATGTTAGGAGAATACAGTGAGTGAGAGAGTTTAATACTGCAACTCATGAATAGTCTACACTTTTGTTGAGTATTGAAGTGCGTAGGCTATATAGGTTTGCATTGAAATGACCATTAATACACAATATCTGTTGAACATTACGGGGGGCTTGCGGACAGGTTTGCAGTGCATTTCACGGGGTTCGATATTGTAACGATCCTAGCGAACTCCTGAGCCTTCCCCACTCAGGCCCGTGCTGGGTCACTAACGAGGGCGGTGGACAAGTCTATCAAAAGGGCGCCCATACAAACGTGAATATATATATATATATATATATATATATATATATAACTTAATTAATATACTGAACGTCGGGAGTTGATTCTGACACCGGAGATAAAACAAAAAGTATAGACCAAGCTGGGTATAGAAATGCCTCTGAGCTATGACCACCCGAAAATTTTCGAGAAAATGCAACAGTAGCCATACTCGAGAACAAAATGTCGGATCGTAATCGTGCAAAATGGAATGTCCATTATTTTTAGTCGTAGATTTCATTAGTGTACAATCGGATGTAGTGCAGTGGCGGTGCAACTGTGAAGAATAACAGTTCACAGTCTGATATTATCAACCGTTGACCACATTGCAAAGATGACATTGCCGAAGCAAATTTTTCCGCGTGCGGTCAAAAACACCTGAAATTTCGGAGGTGAATGTCGCAGCTATGTTAACTCGAGCAACAAGTTCTTCGGCTGTCGTGGCTAGTGTTGAATACAAAAGGCGTTTCATAACGCCCCAAATAAGAGATCAAGGGGCGTGAGGTAGGGTGAAGGAGGTTGTCATAACACAGGTCAATCTCTCCCAATCCATCTATCTGGGAATGTTTCATTTAAGTAGGTCTGCATATACATGTCAAAATGTGCAGGTGCAATGTCATGCTGGAATAACATCTACTGTCTTATGTTCAAGGACACATGATCTAACAATTTTGGGAGAACATTACATAAAAAGTAAATTATACGTACTCCCACACAGGCAGGCCGGTAATAAATAAGGTCCTACCACAAAATTATTCACCATACTGCGCCGCGCGCTCACTCTAAATCTCTGCGCTGATCGTTCACTAGAGTTGCATGTGGATTTTTACGCCCTACACATGGCTACTGCTAGTTTCAGGACCATCTTTGATAATTCCCAGTACGCTGTGTTCAAATTCAACTGTCGACATGGTGCAATTTCCTCCGATTTCTTGTAGGGGAAGTTGAAGAGACTATCTCCCGAAGACGAATATGGAGGCGTGGAAAAAGTATAGGGAAAGTTACTCTCCTATGAGGGCTACGGTTACGATATAAACGCCTTGCCTCTGGGATATTTCCCCTTATCTTTCCATAAATGAGGTGCATATATCTACCAGCTCGTGAACAGGGTAATCTGCCATTGTGCAGGCATATTACTTAAACACCAACGTCTACAGTTTTACACGACGTGAGTACCTGGTCACTACACTCTACCGTCGTACGCAACACTTCCTATCCTGTTATACAGCAATTCTACACGTAACATCAGAGCATCGGACACTGTATATTACTCACAAGTTGTCAGATGCCTACTATAACACAGCCACGCTAATTTATGCCATCCACATCAAAACTGTAATACAGCCTTCCGCGAGCCACTTGCAAGTGGCATACAAGGGACGATAATTCCGTAAGTGCTTCTACGTCTAAGCAAAAGTACACATTCTCTTTCCTCCGTGTTGGTATTTCATCCACCTCCAAAGTACATAGAGAACGTCGAAAGAATATTTTCCATTTGTTGCATGTTTTCTTCTAGAAACAATTTTCTTCTAAAAAATTGTCACACCAGTGACAAAATCAAAATATAAGTGGGCTACACTACGACACTATTTTGGCATATTCACAACAGGAATGTAGTTTTTCGTAGGTCAGGATTAAAGGGCATTTTTCCAACTCCAAGAGAGGGGAAAAGCCCCTCGAAAGTATCCCTGGAAGAAGGTTTACCTAACGGATAAATTAAATATACTGTTCCAGAGCATTTCTTAGTATCATTATGCAACGTGTACAAAATCTTGTGTTTCATCATTTTTTGTTGCTTCTGTGCACAGAAGTGTCATATTCCAATTACTTTCGCCCAATATGTATCTGGAAAATTCCTTGTACACTCGTTGATTACATGTGATCTTTGCATTTTTGAATAGCCTACATGTTATGTTTCTTTACATAACATGCACGCCTGACTGTCCTATGCACGATCTTTTTAAACCTAATCTGGATCAAAGTTCTTTTTCCATTTTCACACACTTGTAACTTGGACAGAAAGCCGTTCATTTATCATCCCCTTATCAATAGCCTAGAAGATATAACTATGATACGTTAAAGAATTCTTTTCGGTTATAGAGTAGAGGGGGGCAAGAGTACGTGGGGGGTAAGGATACGATTCCCTAAAATCAGGTGAATATATTCGCGTATGGCAATAATGCGTCACGTGGAGTTTGATGTTAATGGCGTCTAGAACCTAAACAAGTTTGAGTATGCTGCGGCAAACTACAAGCTATCGAGGTAATTATTTATGTTTTTGTAATAGTTTCATATAATATTGGGACATAAGTAGTTAATGAACAACTTACACAATTTTGTAACGATCTCAAAGTACTATAAAGCGTTAGTTTCTAACATATCCATTGTTTGACAGGATGGAGTAAATTGACTTTCTTCCAACAGTTGGCTGTACAACATCACGGGAAAGTCAATTGTGTAGTGAGGGGGCAAGGGTACGCAGATACCTACGGGGTAAGGGTACGCGTGCGTACTCTTGCCCCTTCTGTTCTATGAAAAAGAATCCAATTTGATTTAGAACTAACAATCAAAAAAGAATGTAGATTCCGTTGTAATAGAGAGTGACCGCAAACTTTACGTATACTGGTTCCCATATGTAGCCTCTAACGTTAAGAATTCTGAAGAATCCTGATATTTTCTTATGTACGAGGGATAAATTTTTATTCTAAATACCATTCCTTACATAACAGTATCTAAGGTGGTGTTTGAGTTTTCGAAACAGATAAACGTGTGAGATAGTGACATCTGCAGTTATTCAATAACGTTACGCTTGCTTATTTTATTCAGGTTTCAGAAATACTACGCTTTGTCCTCTTTTATCTTAAATGTCAGTAGTCTTCAGTAATAAATTTCAATGGGCCTTATGCAGAGTCGTTCTGACGCGTAATTACTGCCATACTAAAAAGTTCGACTACCGTATGTTTCCTGTAGTGGTCAGTCCTTTAGTAATCATACGTTAAAACGACTCTGCATAAGGCGGTATCAATCCAATGATTGGTATGGGATTCTATAAAGATATATGAAGCTAACCTAACCTAACCTAACATTTGACAATATGTAGCTTCATCAAGGATAGGTCGAGAAGTTTTCAAGTTACCCTTGTAGGTGACAAGCATTCTGTAACTGATGGAATAAGCTGGAAATATATTTTTATAAAGGGTCTAAATATAATCTGATTTTTTTTGTATCCTATGCATTCCCATTATTGATATAAGGAGAATTAAGGATTTTTCTTTTCTTTTTTGAATGAGAATCTGCAACGTCTTTAGGTACAATAAAGCCAGTAGGCCTATTTACCGAAGAAATGGAGAACGAATTAGTGTAATATATCACATTACACAGAATAGAGGTCACCTCCGGTGCTTGAGGTCCCTGGTTCGATCCCAGTTTGGACTTTGTGGTGGACAAACACCGTGCTCATGGATTTTCTCGGGGTTCTCCCGTTTCCTCCCACTTTCTTCATTCCATTCATTTCCCATCATCACCGTCTCCTTTAGCCTAACCACTTTAGATTTCATATAATTTTTTGTAGTTCTTACCATCAAAGCTGAGAACTGCACGATCCAAATTTTTGCCAAAGTAGAAGCCCAACCGGAATAGTGATGTCAACCAGCCCGGCTCGGTTCAACTGAGCGTACAGCTTGAGCTGGCTTGGTTGGGATTACCCATCGACTGGGCTCAATTGAGCCAATGGCTTGAACCGGCTCGGTAAAGGCGAGTTATCGACTCGGCTCGATTGGAGCCAATGGCTCGAACCAGCTCCGTTGAAACGAGTCCATAGGCTGGGTTCGAATTAGCTTAACTGAGCCAATGGCTCAAACCGGCTCGGTTGGGGTAAGCAATCAGCTCGGTTCGGTTCGGCTCGTGTGAGCCTTCGGCTCGAGCTGGCTCTGTTGGATGAGCTGTTGGCTCGGCTCACTTCTCGGTTCGGCTCGATAAGTGAATGAGCTTGAGCGAGCCCCTTGAGTCGTTGACAACCCTAAACCCGGATCGAGCAGTTTTAAACATGTTTGGCTGGAGTCCCATAACTTCTAACAATTTTTGGCTCGAGCCCGAATACTTGCTCCTCCTGAACTCAAGCCAAGAACCTCGTGACCGATGTCCTTGCCTCCTGAAGATTTCTTGACTACCGAGATCGACAGTTAACTAATTTTTAGTATTTCGATACAAACCGCCTATATTCCATGTTTATACAGGTACACGGTGTTATAATAATAATTAGTTATAGTAGTAGTAGTAGTAGTATCATTGATAATTATATTGTCTATGTAGGATACTTGAAGATAGTAGTACTTGGAACTACACAAAGGATTTAGCTCGAATTGCCTCGACTCGACTGGAAACTCGATCCGAATTCGAGTCGAGTTGGGGGAAATTTTTCGAGCCGAGATGTCGAGTCGAACTCAAAGATGTCTGCTTCGAGTCGAGTCGAGTTTTAGAGAAAACTCGCTCGAACTCGCTCGTTCTCATTCCTATTGTATGCATGACGGGCATATAGAGTTCTTTCGAGGGGGATAGAACCATAAACATAATATTAAAAAATACTTAGTTTCACGGCTTTCTTCCCAGGGGGAAAAGGGATGGTAGGTATCCAGCATTTCTTATGAGTACCTTATTTGAAATATGTAAAACAGTAACAAGTTGACAATACAATATACACACATCTTCTTATCTTCAGTTTTAATTGCTGATTTCAATTGCAATTAACAATTACAATTAACAATTACAAGTTTCAATTGTCAATTGCAATTTACAATTGAATGTTTCAATTGCACCCTTTGCAATTGACAATTAACAATTAAAAGTTTCAATTGCCTGGTGACCAATTAACAATTAACAATTGACGAAAATTTAATTGCAAATTTTATGATTGAATTCAATTGCAATTGAAATTAATTGTCAATTACAAATTGAAATCAATTGCAATTGAAATCAATTGCAATTGATTTTCAGAGCAATTACTTTCAATTGATTGATCAATTGCAATTGATTTCAATTGATTTTGCCCAACACTGCTATGCAACATAATGTAGTATAGAGTCATTATTTCTAGGTTGTCTAAAGAACACTTTTGTTTTAGCAAGAAAGGAAGAAAATAGAAAATGCTCAGTTGTAACCTTGTAGAAAGTTTGCAAATTTAAGGGAAAATGCTCAGATTTGTTGGATATTAAATGTAGTTCGGATGAATGGAGTAAGACACCGTAAATAGTTTATTGTTTGAAATATACTGGGAGTGACCAAGCCATTACCTATGGAAATATGGAAAGAGATACGTTAATGGTGTTAGTTGCAAACTGTTGTAGAAATGAAAAATTTAAGGGAATCTCTGAAACTGAAATCACAGATCGAAATTGACTGACTATAAAGTAAAACTGCTAAATCCGACTAAAGCCAAAAAAAAAAAAAAAAAAAAAAAAGTAAATTATGAATAAAGGTGAATTTACAGTTCTGGAATACCAAAAAATGATTTTGCTAGATTTTGGGAAAACTCTTTTATAAGGCTTTATATTTATCTATTGGCTTGTTTATTTATTAGCTTCCCCATGCCGTAAACGTCGCCAACACCTAGTAGCCCACTTGCCGGTAAATGGCGATCGTCGATAAAGCGACGCGTCGAAGGATTGCCGCTAGTGTGCCACTAGTGGCAGGGATTCGTCGAGTCGAAGCAGATATCTAGAATCGGGGTATTGAAGTTACCACTGCGTAACAGCGAGAACTTCATT
Organism: Thermobia domestica; assembly: GCF_964235325.1. NCBI lineage: Eukaryota > Metazoa > Arthropoda > Insecta > Zygentoma > Lepismatidae > Thermobia > Thermobia domestica. The sequence goes on along the minus strand of NC_137460.1, from coordinate 180,666,914 downwards.
TTGATCCGCGCTCCTTTGATTTGTCACGGAGAAGCGCAAAGGAACCAACACGAACTATCGCCAGTCATGTGCATGCGGTTATTATTTTATATTATTTTTCCCTGACGAATTGTTATTGTAAGGACAATACTTGAGCTCCGGAAGTCATAACTCCTGCCTTTACATCATGAAGTGAAAAATCTAGAGATGGGTGCGTGTAATTGTATGAATTTAGATGGCAACTGTCGCCGATCACTAGCAACTGAATATGAAAGAACTATGAAAAAAGTAAATAGACGCTTGCCATTTTGTTATAAAATTACATGGCTAGTGCATTTGATCTGATTCCAAACAGTTATCGTCAAATATACACGGTTAAAAGAGCACTCTGATTAGAAATATTAAAAAGACTTTAACGATTTATCACTCTACAAGCTGTGTCTTCATAATCGCCTCCGTGGCGAATTCGGAAGAACACGCAACTAGTATCCCTAAGGTTCGTGGTTCGCGCCCAGCTCAGGGCACTTTTGTTTTTTACATTTTTTAAAAAAATGTTGTTAGATTCACCTTAATGCAAACAAATTACGCATGTAAGCGATTTAACGTATTTTAGGGGAATAATTTTGTAGTTCCGTCGCTTCTCTGCCGCTGGTGGTATAATTTTCAAAACGGAAGTGGGACCAGCGCCGATCGTCGCTGCGGGACCGCCAATTTTTGGGGACATGTTGCTAGTTGCCTATCGGTGGTCCACCGACGCTTACGGCATGCGGTTGTCCCCTCATAAGTGAGGCAGATTGTAATCGACCAAGAGTGTTTTGGAACAATAGGAAACATCTTCCGACTTCGACTTCTGAATAATCCGTTTCGGATCAAGTCGAATCAAGGCTGCCCCCCGTGAAGGTAGAACACGTGAGGCAATCGTTCCAAGCAGTACGCTCGCGAGCCTCCGTCTCATTCAAGACTTAGACTCTTCAGGAAAATTAACAAGTTTATTACTTGTAATTTATTCTTTGAATCAAAGTATTTTGCAATAAACCATCGTTTTGTAAGATATTTTTACGATTGTGTACTATTAATTTCGAAAATTGTACTCATAATATAATTTCCCGTCATGAATTTGAAAAAAAAATTAAAGTTCGAACAAAGAAAGATATCCGATCCACATGTCTCTTCATGTTTGATGCGGAAGTCTCATCTTCATTATTGACCCTTAATTTATTTTAGTCCTAGGCAACGCGAATCGACGGGATAGCTCTAAGTGAAAACATTCATTTAGATGGTTAAGTAATCAGAAAATTCCTGCTGTTATTTCACGAAACACAACAGATCTTGAGGGAAAAAAGTAATTTTGCTTACCAGGGGGAGGAAGTAAATCATATGCTTACGTTTGCTTAACTAGGAAGAAGGCAAGGGCACCGATCCTGGGGGGCCGGGGGACGCCCCCCAAAGCTCATGTGAGCCCCCTTTGTATTTATGAATATACAATATTTGGCATAATTTGAGTGCAATTTGTCTTAAAATCCTCATATATATATCTTCTGCATTTGAATGCCCCCCCAAAAAAAAAAATTACAGAGAAATCGGCACCATTGGAAGAAGGTCTAGTGAAATGAATAAAAATGTGATAACGTAATACTTGAACAACTCTATCTAATGGAGGAAAGTAAATTAGTATTCAACATTTCTTTCAATTTTAATCATTTCAAAGATTCTCGTAATTTAGTAGCGTCCCGGATTTGCATTTTTGAAGTATGGGAACTCTATCTATACCTTAACGTGGGAATCGGTTTCGGACCATGCACTTAAGCCGCTTTGCCACAAGAGGCACATAGGAGTTTTTCTTTCTATTTTCTTAGAAATATTGCGAATGGTATGACTTTTAAAACTATGTTTAAAAAAGAATACACATCGACACAATAAGATGATAAACTGAAGCCTAGGAAATATATTGAATTGCTTTTAATTTGTTCTCACGCTACCAAAACAGTACTTATGCTTTTTTTTTTTTATTCCAGCCTTTTAATATAAGCATTTCACACTATTGTCTGTTGTAGGACGATACAATTCTAGTTCATGTATATGCTAGCTTTGGAAATACAGTAGTGTTTCGCTTATCCGACATAAACAGGCAGGCAGAACGCCGGATAATATGGATGTGTTAAGAAAAGACCTATTAAAAGTAAAACTTATGTTATAATTTTACATATTATGCATCTAATAATTATGTTTTATAACAAATAAATGCACTGCACTGAATCAGGGACGTATCCAGCGTGAGGACCTGAGGGCTGTCCCCTTCTGAAACTCAAGCACTTTTTAATAAACTTGTTTTTACCCTTTTGAGGTTCTTTTACATCAGTTTACTTGGAGTTAGTGTCCAAACTTTGGGCAATGTGCTGTTATCTTGTTATAATTCTAAGAACATACCATAATGCCATTATACGAGGTGGAATTAAAGAACAGTTTTGAATAGGATTAACATTTCGATTCCGTTGAGCTTTTAACTTTAATATATTAGAACGATACACTCAATGTCTTCTTGCTATTTTGTTATGTGATATACGTAGCAGACAGTTTTCTTTAGTTACATTTCTCTCGAAAATATGTTTTATTTTGTTTGTGTTATAACGAAGTTTCCAAAGTAAACCGGTTTATAAATGAAAAGTAGGAAAAAGTTCAAGAGAAATACAGAACTGTTGCATTATTATTATTATTATTATTATTATTATTATTATTATTATTATTATTATTATTATTGATATTTTTAAAACATTAGAATTACGTGCTTATGAGGATTCGTGTTGGGCCCCCTCCGAATAGAAAACCTGGATACGTGTCTGCACTGAATGATAGACATTATGGGCCGTATGCAGAGTAATTTTGACGCGTGATTAGTGCCATACTAAAGAGTTCGACTAACATAAGCTTCATGTAGTAGTCAGGTCTTTAGTATGAAGTTAATCATACTTCAAAACGACTCTGCATAAGACGGAATGAGTCAAGGTGTAGACGGGCGCGCTAGGCGATATACTCCAGAGCATGAAAAATAGATTAAGACCACAACTTGCAGTTCTTCTTGCCGATTGGTGCTATCTGCAATGATGTGTCGGATCATACGGTATGTGGAACAAACGAAGGTCGGATAAGCGAGACCATGGTGTATTGTTGTTTCACGCACCTAAACCTTTTGAATGTTTGTATAAACAATTATCTTTCACTCCCTACCTAAATTTCTGGGTGTGATCACACACTTTGCCTTATAAACTATAGTCTTATAAAGAACAAAAATTCTAAAAGCTAAAGAGAAGCCAACTTTAATGATTTACTTTAGTTTTTGTTTTTTTAATAATGGCAAACTAGTCCATTTCATCACGATAAATCACATTTGGTACTACAATGTCTTTTTCTGTCCGTATATATCCTTCACACTTTGTTGAAGACAAAATTTTTCTTTTCCCAAGAAAACAGGATGAGAGAAACTATACAACAGCATGAACTGAAAAATATAGCTGCTACCAATATACTCTAATCCTGGATAAATACGTCATTACAGCAAACTATCAATAAGTTATGTCCTTATTATATTGCTTCGGTTCTTATTAACATGAAAATTATAATGTTTTGTAAAAAAAGGATGGGATGGGATGGGATTCGATCTAGTGTCAAAATAGTGCAAGAACTACTAATCCACCACGCTACCCACATAACTCACCACGGTAACTACGTTTTGTTTGTTCTCTTTTTCTTAACAAATAAATGCTAATATCCATAGCGCAAGTCACTTCCAACCTCAAGACAGGAGATTTCCTCTTTGTTTCTATATTTCCGTACGACATCTTGGTTACAGAAACTAATTTATATTTGGCAAACCATCTAGACACTAGGTTTAAAGCAATAAATTCAATATTTTACTCCACTTTCCAGTTCCTTCCGCCAGCTCGTTCACTGCCTATTGTCAATTTCCCTCCGCAATCGTACTTTGCTACTGAAGAAATCCCTAGAAATCATGATTGTCAGTATACACAAAACCGAGCATAAGTTTGTTTTTTGCTTATATTTTTATTTTATTATTTTTTTTTTGGAAATATCTCCTTAGATGGATTGCTGTCTATTATCTTCACATACTAATAACTGAATTTTACTCATAAACGTAAGGAAAATGGCATAAATGCGAAAAATTGTGAGTTACAGTATACGCGCAATTTTTATTGAGCATGGGAATACATGAAAAAAAGTTCATATGAACGTATATCGCGAAACGCCTAGTTTTGAGTAAATTGGGGAAAAGAAGTAACAACGGAAAACATCACGCACATATTCACGATTTATTACTAGTAGTAACATTAATGAAAGTACATGTTTTGGTAAATGCCCTGTAGTATGCGCTCAAATGTAGGTGGTAGTATCTCCAGAAACTGAAGGAAAGTCTGTCCATTCATGTTATTGGCTAGGATGTTTGGGCTAATGAGTATGTCATTCACCACGGCACACCACACCTTTAACAGAGAATTTATACCATCTTGCGTAAAAGTAGCATGGGCAGCAGTGACCATGACATACGGGATTAAGTGCTCATGTTGTGTTGCCCATGTATGAAAGGCCACAAGTTTATCTTCGTCACCATCATGAAGGCTTTATACACGCTAGAAATGGTAGGGAAGCAAACCTTCCTCGACTAATGTTGTCCACACTGTGGACCACAACATGAGACCCGACCACGATCCGACGTGCTATGCGCCTGGCACTTGTTGTGGGGCTGTGTTCTACGGATTGAAGTATACACCAAAGCGCCGCACGTGGCAGCCTTCTATCCCTCTCAGCGTGTCCTATAGTGGACACTGTGCTATAGTCCCTGATGGACTGGACACGTTGGCGAATATACGGATGTTTGATGTTGGACGTTTTCAAAATCTTCGCCGGCACTCGTTTAGTGCCTGATGACTATTGACGCTGCACAACCGATGGACTAATATTATGTCTGTGTATTCTGCATTTGTGAACACGGTGGGCATGTTGGTCCATCCAACACCTCACACTGCAACTGTGATGTACGACACTGACATGCCCCACTCACTGCACTCATTCACACAACTGACGCACAGGACATGGATCTGGAATCAGGGCCTCGCTACTCGACGAGGAGCATAGGATATAGGCTAACCCGGCGGAAGCCTTCACACTGCATTTGTACACTTTCGTATGGATTAATGGTACTACTAGTAATAAATCGGTGAACACGTACGTGGTATTTTTCTTTGTTCATCCTTTTTCCCAATTTACTCGAAAACTAGGCGTTTTGCGATATATGTTATTATGACCTTTTTTCATGTATTAGTCACGTACTGCAGTATTTGTCACCTACTGCAGTATTTGTTACCTACTGCAGTATTTGTATTACCTCCAGCTACTGTCTGCTATACGAAACTACATAATTTGCTGGCATGCCAAGTTCAACGTTCGCTTTAGGTTTTTTCACTATACGAATCCATATGAATTAACCATTTGAAATGATTTATCACAAGGTAGTGCCTACCTTGAACTAGCTTTTATCATGCCACTTCTAATTAAAATGCGTCTAGTAAGGGTGCATGAGGCCCAAAGTTTATGGCAGAAGTTGAGTATCTCAAGAGACTCCAAGTTAGGGAGATGAAAGCCGATATGTAAACTCCTCTTTAAGAAATTGGAAATGTGTCCCGACGTTTCCAAAAATTCCGCTTCTACGAGGGAGCAATTTCTATATTTTAATTTACTATTTTGTGTTCATAAAATTCTAAAAGTAAGGAAGTGATTCAAGATCTTTCTTTGCCCGCCCAATTCCCGGACTTGAATGTGATTGAATATCTGTTGTACGTTTTGGAGACACAACTCCAGTGCAGATTTCCGCCTCCATTCTGTCACGTGAAATGGGTGTCTCGCTAAGTTTGTGGCGGGCGGTCTGTTCAATAATAGATACTGCGGAAAAGATCCTTCTTCTTCAGAACGTACAGATCAAATTAAAATGACCAAAACTTACTATGTCGGGACCCGGACAAATCCGCCAAATGACAAATCCGCCAATTACCAAATCTGCCAATTACCAGATGCGCCAAACGCGAAAATGACCAAATGCGCCAATTGTGAAAATGGACAAATCAGCCAATGGACAAATCTGCCAATTACCAAATCTGCCAATTACCAAATCTGCCAACTACCAAATCTGCCAATACCAAATCTGCCAAACACGAAAATGACTAAATGCGCCAATGACGAGAATGGACAAATCTGCCAATTGACAAATCCGCCAATTACCAAATCTGCCAATTACCAAATCTGCCAAACGCGAAAATGACCAAATGCGCCAATCGTGAAAATGAACAAATCTGCCAATTGACAAATCTGCCAATTACCAAATCTGCCAATTACCAAATCTGCCAATGACCAAATCTGCCAATTACCAAATCTGCCAATTGACAAATCTGCCAAACGGAAAACACCGAACTCTGTTTGTATTATCATCAAATAACTGGATAGTCTAATAAAAAGCATACAGAAAGAAAGTATTTATGAATATCAAGCAAGAAACTAAAAGTAATTAATAGAAAATAATCAAATCATCGCCCAAATATTTGAGGATTTGAACGAGGTAACCATTTAAAATAACATTAAAATAACTCAGTATATGTAAAAAAAAAAAAAAGAAAAAAAAGTTGGTTATTTTATGAAGACCGGAGAGATATGATGTAGAAGTTCAATAAATCGTACATGCTCTAACGCAATGAGATAATTTGTTTCTTCTTATATGTTAATTTGATGAATTTATAACTGTTAAAAATGAATGTTCTTGTTATTTGCTGGAGTGATTGCCTCCTTTCAGAACTGAGGTTATGTTTTTGGGGTGCCCGACCTCTTGGACTTACACTATAGAATACTTTTTACAGTTGGCGGGCCGCGGTGGCTCAGTGGTAGAGCGTTCACCTCTGGTGCTAGGGGTCTCGGGTTCAAACCCTGCTCCCGCCAAGTGAACTTTGTGGTGGACAAACACCGTGTGCGTGGGTTTTCTCGGGGTTCTCCCGTTTCCTCCCACTTTCTTCATTCCACCATTTCATTCATTACTCATTATCACCGTCTCCTTTAGCCTAACCGGCATAACCGTGGGACGTAAAACTCAAAATTTCATTTCATTTTTTTCATTTTTACAGTTGGCAATACTTCTTAAAATGACGTAGTTGCGAGAAATTTTTAAAACGATCGTTGTTTGTTTTCGTATCTTTGACACTTGACCAACAGTTTTTGGTAGTCGCGATTACTACAAATTCTCCTAATTTCACGACTTTTAGCAGTATTGCCAACATTAACATTCATTATCACATCTCCTAAACCATGTAAAATAACAAATTGCTATTACGTGTTGTTTGCCATGACTCGATTTTGGTGTTGTTTGCCACGGTATTGTTCTCTCTAGCTTATCTTATATCAAAATCGTGAAGACTTATACAAAATCGACTTATAAGCTAAGGGTTGCCAGATGAGCATATTATAATGATCACATCTATTATATTATAAACAGAATGCATACGATACAATTGTCCCAAGCACGTTATTGGGTTACTACGCTATCGGCTGTTAACGCCACAGTTAAATTTATTCAAGGTGAGTTCAAGCACTCAATATAATAATTTGTTTGCTTAGAAACTCTACTCTCAAAAATTGATACCGCCTACAATTGTTTGTGTTCGACTGTGTAGCCAACGTTAAATCTAGGCATATCATCAGGACTAACAATAAGGGGGGTATTGGAATCCCGATAAATAGGGACCCAAACCTTCTAGAGGGGGCGCGATACGCGATATATATATATATACACACAGACTGCTCCATAATTCGTGTTATTTTCTACAGCGCTGGGAGAAGATGAAGTTTATACACTATTAATGTAAAATTTGGCACTCTTATTGAGAAATATCTGAATTTTTCGAATTTCTAAAGAAAATAAAAGAAAATGTCTGCTTAGCCTCCCTTTTAGGGGTGTAAACACGAAAGTTCATTTTCCTTATGGGAGATTCAATGTTAAATTTTCGAAGTAGTTTTCTCCAATAATTATTCGTGAAGATTTTGGAGCAAATGAGTTGTATTTCTTACAAAATGCAAAAAAACTCATTCAAAAAGCTAGTAAAGCCGTCTCAAACATTATTTTGCGAAGGTCCCCGTTTGGGGGGGGGGGCAAGGGGCGTAAAATGGTGGTGGGTGATATGTTACCAAAATCCCAAAATTTATTTTCGGAATGCCAGTAAGCGTGAGATTAATCACAAATGTCACAGAATTAATGCTCCAATGTCCTTACATGTAAGAGTGATTGATAATGGGGCTACAGCCCCCTTTCAAAAATTAAAAAAATCACCATAAATATCCTTAGTAGGGACATACGAGAAGAAGGTATTTTTGTTAATTAATGTGAAATTTGGCGTCATTGTATCAAATGAGTATGCGTTTTTCAAATCTGGAATGTTATTTTGATAACGCACCGCCTTAGGGGGCACAGGGGACGAAGCGCTCAATGACGGATCTTTATAAAAATTCAAAATTTTGTTCCGGAAATGCCAGTGAGCGTCAGATTTTTCACCACTGTCACAAAATTAATATTCTAATGCTCCTTGCATGTGCCAGTGACTTATATGGGGCTATAGCCCCCTTTCAAAAATAAAAAATCACCATAAATATCCTTAGTAGGGACATACGAGAAGATTTTTTTTAATTAATGTAAAATTAGGCGTCATTGTATCAAAAGAGTATGCGTTTTTCAAATCTGGAATGATATTTTGATAACGCACCGCCTTAGGGGGGCACAGGGGGCGAAACATAAAATGATGGACGTTTATAAAAATTCCAAATTTTATTCTGGAAGTGGGAATGAGTATTAGATTAATCACAAATGACACAGAATTAATATTCCGATGCTCCTTGCATGTGGCAGTGATTGATGTGGTGCTACAGCCACCTACCACAAATCACCAAAAATCACGATAAATATCCTTAACAGGGACATACCAGAAGAAGCTTTTTTTTTTCTATTGGTCGATTAATGTGAAATTTGGCGTTATTGTAATAAAAAGTTATGTATTTTCCAAATCTGAAATGTTATTTTGGTAACAGGAGAAAAAGGGCGCGGTTGGTAATTTTTGGTTTTGGAGGGCACAGGGGCCGAAGTATAAAACTTCCAAATTTTATTTTGGTAGTGCCAATGAGCATGAAATTGATTGCAAGGCGCACAGAATTAATGCTCCTATGCTATTTCCATGTACAATCCGCAGCAAAGAACATGCAACATGAGCATGTAAGTTTATTGTGAAACTACGACTAACAACACAGGGAATCAACTTAACGTCTAAGTGGCATGAATCACGCCAGGAGAAACCTCGGCGTCCTCCCCTGCATACTTATTTTGGAGCAAAAGACTTTGTCCTTTCACAATAAACATATATGCTCATGTTGCAGGTTTTTTGCTGCGGACTGTACCAGTGACTGATATTAGGCTACAATCCCCTTTCATAAAACAATAGAAATTCATGATGAATGTCCTTATACGCAAGGACCTACTGGCAGAAGGTAAATATTTTTCATTATTAAAGTGAAATTTGGCATTATTGTCGAAAAATGTTTGTTTAGAAAAAGAGCTAAAGCGACAATATGATAATGGTCATGTGTTGATCTCTTTTAGTGGCGTCAACTCAAAATTTGATTGGCTTAACTGGAGTTTCAGTGTAAAATGCGGAAAGCAGTTTGCTCTATATTTATACGAATTTTGCTGTAAATTAGCAGTTTTAGGTAGAAAATACGATACCATTCCTCTTCTTCCTCACCTTTCATCTATGATGGTACATGCGTTTCTAGTTTTATTATGCCAAACCTCCAAATTGGGGAAGATAGGCAGTAAGAAAAATTCAAACTTTTCGTTATTTTCCGTGAGCGTCAAAATTTGGAAATATACCAAAATTAATGCTTAGAAGCTACTAGTGCTGTTGAATTTTTGTGACATTTGCGGTTTTCGGTTTTTGAGAAAACCGGTTTTCTGAAAACCGAAAACCGCAAATGCGGTTTTCAAAACCGAAACCGCAAATGCGGTTTTCAAAACCGAAACCGCAAATGCGGTTTTCAAAACCGAAACCGCAAAAGCGGTTTTCAAAACCGAAACCGCAAAAGCGGTTTTCAAAACCGAAACCGCAAAAGCGGTTTTCAAAACCGAAACCGCAAATGCGGTTTTCAAAACTGAAACCGCAAAAGCTCTTTTCGAAAGCGAAAGCCCCCCGAAACCGTGTTTGCGGTTTTATAAGGGATTGCCCTTTTCAAAGCAGAAACAATGTTTGCTGTTTTTAATTACACCTTTTAACAATTGTGAAAGCATCTATCGATCGAGACAAATGAATTGATTTATATGTGTGTTTTAACTTTTTTTTTTGCTCCAAGGCTATTATGGTAATATGTGCAGCACAGTGCGAAAGGGATAGTTCGATGGTTGTACAAGTCACAGTTAAATTAGGGTTGCCATATTTTAAAATCAGAAAAGTGAGGGTTCTAAACCGTAAGTATTGATGTGAACTTCCGTGTTACAAATACTGACCTGCGATCCTTAGTACTTTTTTTTTTTAGTTATTTCTTTGATGACACTTCCAATGTACTTTTCGGCTGCAGGGAAGCAAACTGGATCCCACCTGATTTTCATATATGTTGTAAATTAGACCACAAGGAACACGAATCTGAAGGAATTTTGACATTTCGAATGTCGGAACTCGAGATATTCGAACATAAATTGACTATGGAAGCAAACTGGACTCTACCTGATTTTTATATATTTGGTAAATTAGACCACAAGAAACACGAATATGAAGGAATTTTGACATTTCAAATGTCGGAACTCGAGATATTCGAACATAAATTGACCATGGAAGCAAACTGGACTCTACCTGATTTTTATATATTTTGTAAAGTAGACCACAAGGTACACGTATCTGAAGGTATTTTGACATTCCGAATTTCGGAACTCGAGATATTCGAACATAAAGTGAACACGGAAGCAAACTAGACCCCAATTGATTTTTATATATTTTGTAAACTAAACCACGAGGAACACGAATCTGAACGAATTTTGACATTCTGACTTCCCGAACTCGAGATACTAGAACTTATACAGTAGTTTTATGTAATATGTAAAAAAAAGTAACGAAGAAAGTTTTGTCGCTTTTTGACCTATGACTTAGAGCATCGATATATCACCTAAGACGTACCTGGAAGAACAAAAACAGTACCCATCAGTATCAATGACCTTCTGCCAACGTTCGGGATGGGCATGGATTCCTTCGCGGTAGAACTTGGTTTGCCGTGAAGCGAAGAAGGTATCAAGTGCATTTAGCACCTCTACTACGGAGTTGAACTGGAGTCCTCTAAAGTGAGTGTCCAAGGAAAGGAACAGGTGATAACAGGACGGTACAATGTCCGGACAGTATGGCGCATGCAATAGTGTTTCCCATCCAAAGCGTAGGATGGTGTCCCGGCTCATTCTAGCTATGTGGGGTATAGCGTTGTTCCGTAACGGGGGAACCCCGTAGCGATTGAGAAGTGTTGGCTCCAGGGTTTTGAGTTTTTCTTGAACACGGCTCAACTGCTGACAGTAGACAGTTGCATTGATGTTCTTCTCTGACCACCCGGTAGCAGTTCCCGATGCACGATGTCGTGAGCAGTCCACCAAACACACAGGAGGACTTTCTGCTGCATTGCTGATTTCAGCTGTTTTGGAACCAGTTCATGGGATTTTAACCAATGATGACGACGCCGTGGAGCTTCGTACAGGACCCACTTCTCAACACATGTCAACATCCTGTCCAGAAATGGCTCCTTGCTCAGACGAGACAGCAAAGAATCACAGGTGTCTGCATGCGTAGCCTTCTGGCCCGGAGACAAATCAGTGCTTCCCAAATTGATAGAGGTGCTGGCGAATGGTTTCTCCACTAACATTGAATGTTAGCCCCAGTTCCTCACATGTCTGTCCACAGTTCGGCTCAACTGCTACCTGAAGATCCTCATTTTGTACATGTGTTGGTCTTCCGGCACGTGTGGTGCGTCTTTCGTGAGTGTTTCGTCACCGTTCTTAAACTTGTTAAACCACCCTTGCACTGTCTGCGTAATCACGACCCCTTCACGAAAGGCCTGAGGTATCTTCCGCTCTGCTGCAGTGGTGTTCGATCCAAGTTTGAACTCGTATAGCATACACGCCCTTATGACGCTCTGTGGAGGTTCCATATTCACTCAGTCCTTACACAAATTCACGTTGTAACTGAACTGCCACAACTAGATAGAATATTGGATATACCCACACCAACAACTGACCTTCGCCTTATATCCATTCGCATTCAACTCACGGTATGAAGGTCAATTGAACACAGACCTCCACAAAAAGCGACATAACTTTCTTGGTTACCTTTATATATCTCACAGGACATAATATGTTTCGTATAGAGAATATTGTGTTTTTTCATATAGATAGATAGCGTCTATATTAAACTTTAAGTTTTAATATCTCGAGTTCCGAAACTCGGAATGTCAAATTTCCTTCAGATTCGTGTTCCTTGTGGTCTAATTTACAAACTATATAAAAATCAGGGGAGGTCCAATTTGCTTCCCTGCATCCTACTTTTCAAACGAAACAGTTTTCCAGAGTGTACATTTTGCTTCAAACTGAGTTCTGCCCTGGCTAAGAAACGTAAATTCGCTTCTATAAGAGTCTTGAAAGTTACACTTGAAATTGTCGTTCGGCATTCTTGTAGCTTATGAAGGCATGATTAATTCAAGTATGTTTGTCACAACATCTACAAACGAATATTCATTCGTATAGAACTTCCAATACATTACATTAAAAACACATGAACTACACAAAGAAAACCATTGTGCATTAGAGCAGATCTCTTATTAGCAAATGATTCTGCACACGCGCACTGCTCAGATAGCCCAGAGCCTGAGCCTGAGCCCGAGCGCGAGTCCAAATTTAACTCAATCGCGATTGAGATTGTCAGAGGTGTAACGGTTTACGTTGAATGTACCATACCAACTAAGTCCTCTTAGATTTTTCTCCAATCCCAAAAAGCGGGTGGTTTTTCGTGATTAAGATATGTTTAAGCGGGGGACGAATATAGAACCTGAAAATCGGGTGGTAACCGCTAAAATGGGGTAATAAGCCAACACTAAGCTCAATAGAAATGAGGTATATCCCTATACACATGCAACTCATGAAATTCAATTTGAAATATCATCCACTTAGACAGACATCTTTTATATTATTATTACTCTTTCCCCTTGTTTTTAAAAATAGTACTGCCACTCTTTCTTTTGTTAACAAAAAGGCACCACCTAGCTTTCTTAATAAAAAAGAAAAAAAGAAAATCTCTATCTCAATACACAATTTTATTGTTGATTTGTTGCCACTCCGATAAATGTGAATGTTGTGGTTTTGCATGTGTTGACTGGCTTCTTATCGCAAGTCCCAGACACCTGCAGTAGTTTATACGTGAAGGAAACACCGATCATATTTTATTATATCTTTTTACTTCCCAATAACGATAGCCGTGCCTCTTTGAGAAATTGCAACTTATTTTTTTATTCTGCCAATTGTAAAAGTATATTCACCAAGAATTTTCCCACACTTTAAGACATTTTAAGAAAAAATATCTTTTTTTCCTTCTGCAAATTTTGATCATTTTTTCCCTACGCCGAGGGAAATTTCCCTCCATCTGGCAACTGTGAGCCGGAGTGGGGACAGATTCTTTGCTGTTTTCTCGTCGTTACTTGATATTAGTGCTGTCGTATTTTTGTGACATTTGCGGTTTTCAAAACCGAAACCGCAAAAGCGGTTTTTGAAACCGAAACCGCAATTGCGGTTTTCAAAACCGAAACCGCAAAAGCGGTTTTCAAAACCGAAACCGCAAAAGCGGTTTTCAAAACCGAAACCGCAAAAGCGGTTTTTGAAACCGAAACCACAATTGCGGTTTTCAAAACCGAAACCGCAAAAGCGGTTTTCAAAACCGAAACCGCAAATGCGGTTTTCAAAACCGAAACCGCAAATGCGGTTTTCAAAACCGAAACCGCAAAAGCGGTTTTCAAAACCGACATTTCGGTTTTATGAAATTTCACTCTTTTCAAAAACCGGTTTTCGGTTTTTTCAAAAACCGATTTCGACAGCACTAGAAGCTACCTCCATGTGCCAGCGACCACTTTAGTGATTCAATTCCCCCTTTCTGGTCCCAAAATCATTTAAATAACCACACCACTTTGTTTTATTATCTTCCATGCTTCTCTCTGACCTATTCAGAATGCACGATAGGAGATGTGTGTTTAAGAAGCACTGGAACACGTCCGAATCATTTGTTGGTGTCCCACTGTAAGCTGATTTTAAGCAATGTCAACAAACTTTTATTTATAAAACACCCTCTAATTCCTGACTCAACTTCTTGTTCATGTGTGCTGACAACAGTTTCAGACCTTTTCTTATCGCAATACACCAACGATTTACGAGTTAACGTGTTGACAGTTCAATAGGATTTCGTGTGTGTAATCAACACCTGGGTTAGATTGACTTCTTCGGAAATGGACATTACATAGTAGGTGAATCTCGGGGATAGACTGGCTTAATCATTTGATAATTACTTGTCGTTTCCAGTATACTTTAAGAGTGCATTCATACTGTAGTGTCCTTCGATCATGCAGTCTTTAACTCAGGATCAGCGAGCTAATGTAATTGAATGGTACATTTTATCAGAAAAATCTGCAAGAGCAACAAGATCCCGTATAGTTAAAGAACTCGGATTAAAAGTACACGATATGCAAATTCACCGTTTGAACAAACAGTTCCGCAGCAATTGTTTTCACACTGCCCATCTTGCATCTAGAAAAAGTGCAGGAAGATCTCCAAGTGTATCTACAGAAGAAACAAAAAGACAGGTGTTGTTATCTGTTACTAGTCCACCGCGGAAATCCCTTGCTCGTCGAAGCTTAGGCTTAAATATTAAGAAAACTACGCTACAAATAATTTTAAGAAACTTGAAGGTAAAACCATACAAGGTCCAAATGGTTTCTGAATTGTGTGCAAGTGATTATGGTGATCGTGTTTATTTCTGTAACTGGTTTATCGAGAAGTTAAATGAAAACCCTATGTTCTTATTTCTAGTGATGTTTTCTGATGAAGCAAAATTCTTCTTAAATGGTTCTGTGTCCTCATCACATGCAAGATACTGGTCATCGATACAGCCGAACGTGAGATCAGAAGTGTCAATGGACAAACGAGGAATAATGGTTTGGTGTGGTATAACTGCGACTGAGGTGATCGGACCTTTCTTTTTTGATGAAAATGTAACAACGTCATCATACCAAAAGCTACTAAGAGAAAATGTATTTGCTGAGCTTGATCGTTTAAATTTGGGTCAAAGTGATGAATTATGGTTTATGCAAGATGGAGCGCCAGCGCATCGCTCAAATACGACTATAAATCTTTTGAGAGAGAAATTTGGGGAACGGATTATTTCTATGGGGTCAAGTGTCGAATGGCCACCAAGAAGTCCGGATCTTACACCATGCAATTTTTTCTTGTGGGGATTCCTAAAACAAATTGTCTACCAAAAATCATGTAACAGTGTAGAAGACTTGAAACAAAGGATTGTCCACAGTATAGAGATGATCACTCCAGATATGTTGGAGAAAGTGTTCACAGTTTCTTTAGTAAATCGCATTAATTTATTATGTCTTGCTCGTTCAGGAGGGCATGCCGAATAAAAGTAAGTTGATTTTATGGGTTTTACACTTAGGTTAATGATCTTTTTAAACAATTAGTGACAGTAGAGCCAAAAAGAGTTGTTTTCAACAAAGAATAATTTCCAGCAACTGATTCTTATTCCTCGGGAAACATTTGTTTCTATTACAACCGTGTGTCCGTGTGTATTACGTCTGCAGTACATATCAGTAAGTTGTTATATGGAAAGTTGGATAATACGATTATTCTGTAAGAAGTAATGAAAATACATGCTTTTTCTTTTTACGAATAAAGCAAACAATATTGAAACTTAAAGCTCACTTTTAATTTTTAAGATCTTACTTTTCATTAAGATTTTTTTTGGGGGGGGGGGTTCCTGCTACGTTTTCCATTGTCATTTTGTCTTCTATTTCGAGATGGTTCTGCTTAAGTGTATAGAAAATACGTAGGTGATTTGTGTGTGAGATTTTCTGCTATAAAAAGAGCCCTAATTGATTTTTAAAAATATAAAATTCTTTGATTATATTCCAGTGACACCATAACAACAAAGTTATATGCATAATCAGTTACACTGACAGAGGTTATTCATTTACAGTTAATTTCCAGGTTTATTGTATATTTTTTTTCGTTTTGCAATAATGACATATTTATTGTGAATTTTTGTGATTTTTGGAAGAGGGCTGTAGCCCATATAAGTCACTGGGACATGCAAAGAGCATCCGAATATTAATTCTGTGGCATTTGTGACTAATCTCACGCTCATTAGCATTTTCAAAATAAAATTTGGAATTTTCAGAAAGATCCACAATCTTATGCTTCGCTTCCGTTGCCGCTAAAGGTGGTGCGTTATCAAAATTATACCGAATTGAAAAAAAAAAAAAAAAACGCCAGCGCCAAATTTCACATTACTTGATTTACAAAAATAGCTTCTTCCGGTGTGTCCCTGTTAAGGATATTTATCGTGATTTGTGGAAGGGAGCTGTAGCCCCACATCAATCACTGGCACATGCAAGGAGCATCGGAATCTTAATTCTGTGTCATTTGTGATTAATCTGATACTCATTCACACTTCCAGAATAAAATTTGGATTTTTTTTTAAAATAAAGATTCAAATGCTTATGCTGCGCGCCCTGTTCCCTCCTAATGCGGTGTCACCAAAATAACATTCTATATTTCAAAAACGCGTGCCTTCTTACTAAGATAACAAATTATTTTACATTAATTTGACAAGAAATAATGGTTTCTCGGATGTCCCTGCTAAAATATTTATGGCTAATTTTTATGTGATTTTTTGGAAGGGGGCTGTAGCCCCATATCAATCACTGGCACATGCAAAAAACATCGGAATATTAATTCTGCGAAATTTATGATTAATCTGATGCTCACTGACATTTCCATAATAAAATTTGGAATTTTTATAAACATACATCATTTAAGTTTCGCCCACTGTGCCCCCTAAGGCGGTGCAGTACCAAAGTAACATCCCATATTAAAAGACACATACCTTTTTAGCACAATAACACCAAATTTAACATAATTGATTAAAAAAATAGTTTCTTCCGGTATGTTCCTGCTAAGGATATTTATGGTGAATTTTTGATATGATTTTTGTAAGCGAAACTGTAGCCCCATATCAGTCACTGACACATGCAAGGAGCATCGGAATATTAATTCTGTGACATTTGTGATTAATCTGACCCTCACTGGCATTTCCGGAACAAAATTTTGAATTTTTATATAGATCCATCATGGAGTGCTTCGCCCCCTGTGCCTCCCTAAGGCGGTGCGTTATCAAAATAACATTCCAGATTTGAAAAACACATACTCTTTTGATACAATGACGCCTAATTTTACATTAATTTTAAAAAATACCTTCTTCTCCTATGTCCCTATTTATGGTGTTTTTTTTTTATTTTTGAAAGGGGGCTATAGCCCCATATAAGTCACTGGCACATGCAAGGAGCATTAGAATATTAATTCTGTGACAGTGGTGAAAAATCTAACGCTCATTGGCATTTCTGGAACAAAATTTTGAATTTTTATAAAGATCCATCATTGAGCGCTTCGCCTCCTGTGCCTCCTAAGGCGGTGCGTTATCAAAATAACATTCCAGATTTAAAAAACGCATACTCATTTGATACAATGACGCCAAATTTCACATTAATTAACAAAAATACCTTCTTCTCGTATGTCCTACTAAGGATATTTATGGTGATTTTTTAATTTTTGAAAGGGGGCTGTAGCCCCATTATCAGTCACTCTTACATGTAAGGACATTGGAGCATTAATTCTGTGACATTTGTGATTAATCTCACGCTTACTGGCATTTCGAAAATAAATTTTGGGATTTTGGTAACATATCACCCAAGACCTTTTTACGCCCCTTGCCCCCCCCCCCAAACGGGGACCTTCGCAAAATAATGTTTGAGACGGCTTTACTAGCTTTTTGAATGAGTGTTTTTGCATTTTGTAACAAATAGAACTCATTTGCTCCAAAATCTTCACGAATAATTATTGGAGAAAACTGCTTCTAAAATTTAACATCGAATCTCCATTAAGGAAAATGAACTTTCGTGTTTACACCCCTAAAAGGGGGGCTAAACAGCAATTTTCTCTTATTTTCTTTAGAAATTCGAAAAATTCAGATATTTCTCAATAAGAGTGCCAAATTTTACATTAATAGTGTATAAACTTCATCTTCTCCCAGCGCTGTAGAAAATAACACGAATTATGGAACAGTCTGTATATATATATATATATATATATATATATATATATATATATTTATATTTCATAACCTTTCTAGAGATCAAATTAAAATTAGATTTAAAAATCTGGATTTAACGATCTTTTAAACACCTTTGATGAAAGTAGAAAAATTTAGTCTATTGGTAATACAAAAATTTAGTGACTTATGTATAGTTACTGGGGTATTTTCAAGTCCACACAAAGAGCTCACTAGTGGATGAGCGGTTAGCATAGGGACCCAGGTTCGATTCTTGGCGGGAGCTTATTTCGTTCGGATTCCACGTTAAACTGTAGGTCCACGTCTCATATAGCCTCGATGCTGAACGGGACGCTAAGACTGAAAATCAAATCTGTCCCACAGAGATTATTAAAATACAAGGGTCGGCAATCCCTCCATAGCCTTTCTGAAACAAGAGGGAATGTACACGAATTGGAGTGGGTTTGAGTTAAGCATCCCATTCAGCAGAAGACTATGAGCCTTGGGTCTACAACTTAACATAGTTTCCGATACACATGAGTTTCCACCGGTAATCGAACCCTGGTCTCCCATACCAAAGGCGCGTACGCTATCCACATAGCCACAAGGGAGCCCTGTGTACGATTTAAGACTACAAAACCTATGGCAGAAGAAAGGGTAGATTACATTTCTCTAAGTTACAACCATTAATTCTCTCGGACGTTTGAAGATAAAATCTAGATCATATCAATGTAAGAAATTGAATCCCGCATTTGATTCTGAACCACTCCGAGAAGAAATCAGAGAAGAACAATTTAAAATATTGGCTTTTTGATGTAATCGTACACAAGATCGTATCTCAGGTGGATTCTCGGTGTACAGAAATGAGATATATTTACTTGACTTTTCAAGCAATTCTCAGAGTAAACACTTTGGATGACAGTGTCGCAATCAAGAAATTAATTACAATCTACTCTGATGACTTCAGTTGTAATTTTGTCAAAGAGAAACAAGTATATAAGTCAGTCTCTGTGCAGCTACTTTCTCGGATCTTCACACTAAAACTTATAAATTGATGTTATATTTGTGTTTCCTGAACTTTACAAGGCACTCAGAATTCCCTCGCGCGAAGTGGATTTTGTGGTGGACAAACACAGTGTGTCTGAGGTTTCTCGGGGTTTTTCTTCCTTCCATTTTCTTCATTACACTATTTTTCATTCATTCTTATCATTACCATCCTTTAGCTTACACGGCATAAGGGTAGGACGTAATTGAAATTGAAAACAGAAAATTATACAACAGGAGATAATATTAAAACTCCGTTAGAAGAGAAAATGCAATTATATCAATTTATTAAGTTACTGTGATATTAATGATGTTCTATGTTCATTTGTTTTGAGTTTAATGTTCTCTTTCGACTCTAATGAGACCTCTCTCGTCCCAAAGGCGAGAACATTTACCACTTGTTCCAGAGGATCAAAAACAGAGGTACCTGGCAACCCTTCCGCTTACTTCAGATGTGAGTAAATTTTCACGATAATAAGATATGATAAGATCGGAATGCAAATACTTCGTGGCAAACAACACGAAATTCGAGTCGTGGCAAACAACACGCCGCCCAAATTGCTGTAAACGGCATTATGATCATTACATCTTTTGAAAATAATCTACGTAATTAGGTGTGATACTTATCTCAGGTCTTTTTCGAAACAAAGCCCTTTGCAAGAAGTCAAGTTTTCAATTCCTTGTAGCTTTTTTCTTCTGTTTGATAGAAATACATCATATGCTGACCATAGTATTCGACACTAATTTGCTTTCGATGTGCGATGCACCATCCGTCTCACTTGCGTCCTTACTGTCGTAGAGGCCTCCAAAAGTGTGGAGGATGTGTGTATTCACCAGATAAAGATTCAAATTCAACAAAAATTAGAATAACAGTAACCTTACACCCTTCACTACAATTGCAATATTATTTTGACTCACGACAATAGTTTACCCGATAAATATATTCTTCCTAACACAGTAACCTTCCCCTTCGTTTATATGCAATGAAAGATATAGCCATTTAACGCACTTAAACACACTTGCATTTATACACTTTCGAGTGACGAACTCAGTACTAATCAGGAACTTTTACTCATCATACATAGTGTGAAACTACTTGAGCAACGTACAGATCTTTAAATGTGACATCTCATCTGAAACCTGTTACCTGATTGACTCGTAATAATCAATTATCTTACAGAAAACAAAGTTACACAAAAATTCTAAAATCCCTTCCCTTTCCTGCTCTACCTTCGCAAATACATAGAAATAATCTAATTACATGAATATAAACATTAATTCTTATGCCTTTTCAGTAATTTATTCCACTGGCAAGAGCGCACTTGGCTACCTGGCTACCCGGCGATCATTTCTTTCAACTATTATAACGTATTAGCATTGTTCATTTTTTTTAAAAAAAGTACTTCATTTTATACTATATTCTTCATTTGCTGTAGGCAGGGGGTGTGCCTGGGGATCCGAAAACCCCTCCCCGAAATCACGAGGTTTCTTAAATTTTGTCTAATTTTAGGGCGTTATTACAAATTTTAATACAATTTGTCCTCATATTGAATTTGGACGCCTTCCCTCCGAAATGAATTCCTGCTCACTAAAGTCCCTGGCTGTATGTAAGTATTAAACAAGTTTAATTAACATATAACAAGCGAACTCTATTTGGCAAGATATGGTTTGAAGGTCCAGCTCTTCGTTCCACTCTCTGGTTACCCTTCTGTATTGTACTCCTACTGCAAGCTCTTGTTGCATTTTTTTAATGTCAACTTTACCAAATAAACCTATCCTCCCTTTAGGTTGTGAAAGAGTTCATTTATATTTTTGTCTGACTAAGTATAGTTGTACACTTTCTGCTTGAAATTTTTTGCATACTATGGAACGTTAGGCTCAGACTGTTTGATGTCTGGGAAGTTTTCTGAATCGGAATTTGTGCAAACATGTTTTCATTACGCAATAAATGGAACATAATTATGAGAACTATCATTTTAATTTGTCTCTTCTTTACACATAAGTATTCAGCGTCGGTGAAGACTTTTTTCACTCTTCAAAAATTTTCTGCGTTCCTGATCCGAGTTAAGTTGTTTTCGAGGAGTTACAATTCTATTTCTGTAGGCAGAATAAACGATTTATATTGAGCTAAAAGAAATAAAATACATGTAATGTGGATAAGGTTAAAAGAGATTCTACTGTTTTACGTACAAAAACAAACACTTACGCACTCCAGAACTTGTTGGACTATGTTTATGCCGTTTTTCTTTTCTTTTCTTTTCTTTTCTTTTTTTTTTTTTTTTTTTTTTGTAATTAGGTATAACTTTGTTCCCGTGAATTGCAGTAGGGTGTTGAAAATCCGGATTCGTGAGCCATAATGGTCGGATTCATGGGTCAAAATTTTGATGGTGGGCCAAAGTCTGCCAGTCCACCCCTGCTCTGTGATAATTAATTCTTAGTTCTGATTTCGAATCCATTACATTGTTACCTTCTTTTTCAACGCAACTTATTTCTTTCCAGTATCCTTCTGTTGAACATTTTAATTACATTTATATTTGCTAAAGCAGGGCTACCAATATATGAAAATTATTGTAAGGCGAAAGGGGAATTCCCATTTTGCCTTATGATAACAAGTCATTAAGTACCAATTTTTGGTTGACGTTTCCTGTGATAAGAATCATAAGGCAAAACGGGAGTGAAGACACGATTGGGATCATTTCCCCATCAACTACTTGTATCGCCAGGATTTCTTTTGTGTGTGTGTGTTTACGTATCTAGTTGTGTGATATTTTGTATGTTTATTAATAATAAGTAACCTTAAATTCAAAATTTTCAGTCATTAAGAAATTAAGTAAGTAGATACTATAATTTTAAATGTATGTAGTTGCCAAACTATATTTTGGATTTCAAGTACAAACATTAAACTATTCTTCACCTCTATCGATCAATATTAAGAAATTCGCAAAGAAGGTCCATTCACAGCTTCCGTTACATTTCACAAAATATTTTTTACTGTAAAAGAATCAAAATTAAAATATTCTTTATGTGGTCACATACCGAATAAAATTACAAAAGTTTACAATTATTGCTGGAAATTGATGTTGTTACCCATTTCGAACATTTCTTTTTAAGCACATAGTTTCAAACATATTAAAATTTCATTTCTTCTAGATAGTACGAAACGTATACATTGTGGATTTTCATAACTGTTCTCAAGGTGGATTTGTGTACAGTCAGAGACAGTTTTGTAAGTACAACAAAAAGTCCAAAATAAGCCTCTTGAAAACAGCTTTTATTTGTGAAAGAATAGAGAATGATCACTTTTGGCTGTTGCCATAATCTGTGCAACCAGCTTGATAAAAATTCAACGTAGCATAACAACAGCTGTTTCCCTTATTTGCCAAAAAAAAAAAAAAGGAAAGCTCAATAAGGTGAGTGTAGGGGCCCCGAAGTCTATAGCTATACGGCTCTGTTTTTCATCCCCCTTCTAAACATTTCTCTAGTTCACTGACACTCAGTGGCGTCTCTGGCATGTAAAATTTGGGGGGGGGGGACATCGAAGAAAGTGATTAAAATGGTGCTACCTGGCCCAACATATTTAATATTTTGTACTTCAAAATATTGGGGGGGACGCCCCCGCCAGAGACGCCTATGCTGACACTTATCGATTCGACTGTGATATTCCTCATTGTTGTAAAAAAAATATAGAAAATGTTTCGAACATTTAACTTTCCCCTTCACCGGACGCAAATTCTTATTAATTAATACACTGAAAAAAGTCCGTTATCCGGACAGCGATACACTGTGCAAATATACGGAATCATTATGTTTACTACAGGAATCCGCAAGGAGCACACGTTATCCATATGCTACAGACTTTCCTCACTTAGATGTTACATAATGCAATTTCAGGATGTATGACATCTAACAGTCTTCCATATATCACATACGTATACGTATGTTACATATGCCAGCTGTATGTTACATGCGTATATCTGTATGTGACATCCTGATCACTTATATATAGTTCTTTCGTTCGTACAGAAAGTGCGTTTATTCGAAACATTTATACGGAAAGTATGGTTTAGTTATACTTTTTTAGTTATATTTTTTAGTTGTACCTTAAGTCCAAAAACTACAGGATTTACACATGTAACCTACGTTTTTACGTACGCCACATGCATTTTTTCTGAGTGTATAACTTCACAATACGCCCTATGTCCGCCTCTCATGTTAGTGTATAAGATATAAGAAATTTACAGCATTCAATGTAAGGTCTACTGAAAACATTTTGAAACAGCAAGCAGACACTTTTGATCGATGTAAACCAACTTTTAAATTGAAAAATGATTGATTCAAATGACTGGACCAAACCACATTTCAAATTAGATATAACAAATTTGGTGTTTTAAAAAAAATAATTTAGTTAACTGTAAACAAATTAATTTAAGTTGTTGGCCAATGCAATGATTGTTAGTGAATATTCTATGTTTGAACGCATCGTTGGATGACTAACAATTAATGAAAATATAATGAAACTAATTGTAGATCTGAAGTGAAGTGATTCAAATAAAAGCGTATAGATATAATTATATACTACTAAAATTATCCCTCAACAATATCTTAAAATTCAGTTAAATTGGGAATAATATTAACAAGTGTGCTGTCCGTCGGCGATTAGGTGCGTGGAGGTAATTGCTGCTCTCACTTTTTTAGCTTTACACTATAACCTAATTACATGCCCCCTTTATATTAGTAGTGTTTTGTCCCCCTTTTTAGTGTTCATACCCAATTGGCGTACTTTTGTATTACAAGTGAATGGATCTGTGTTTTTGCGCAACTACAATCGATCACGGAAAGTAAGATAAATTTAACGCTTTATTAAAATTGTTATAGTTATTTAGTATACTAAATATTGAATTTTTCTAAAAACAGAGGTTTGAACGTATATGTTATATGGGAACAACATATAATAAAATGTAGGGTTGTTACAAATGATTGGAGCTGTTTCATGAATTTGGCGTAGCTATGATATTTGGCATTTTATCACGAAGCTTTACCATAATATAGACCTTACTTTATTTAATTTCGAACTTATAGTAGTCAAATTCGGTCCAAACATTAGCCATTCACAACTCTCTATCCTACAATTCAACTCAGATTAGGTTATTTTCAAACAAAGGTAAACTATTCTGAACTACTAGTTTGTTTAAATTTTACTACATGTTGGTATAAACATCTAACTGCTTAATTAAATGAAATGAGAACTACCCAATCTTGGTTCAGATTTTTTCTTTCAAATGATTAAACTGTTAACTCATTAAAGACACTTTGAACCAAATCCATTCGTTCATTTAAATTTATTTTTTTTACTACATTTGTTTCACAACTTATGAACCAATCAGTTTAAATCAATCTAAGTCGAAAGAGTTTCCATACTGGTTCAGAAAATAAACAGGTTTGTTTTATTTTAACTTTTCATTTCTCTCAGTGTAAAGATCCCGTCGAATTGTATGTCTTTAATACTCCTAGAAGAAAGCGTGGTTATAAGGAATTAAGGAGAAAGTAAAAAGAAAAATGTAAACAAACTTGTATGTTATACGAAACTGAAAACAATTAAATATCAATTAATTTCGAAGCTCTAGTAGTTAAAATACCACTAAAATAACACACTATTAAGTAGGAAGTTGCGTCTATATCAATTCTCCTGACAGTGATGGACATGCTACTTACAAACATAGTAAAACGATATAACTTGAGTTGATTTTGAGTTTAACGTCGCTTTCAACAGCGAGGTTATATGAGATGAGACCTACTGATTAACGTGGAATCCGAACCACATGACTCCCACCGGGAAGCGAACCCGGGTCTTCCACGCCAAAGACACGTACGCTAACCGTTTAGCGACAAAGGAGCTCAGTAAAACTATTGAGTTGTTCATGAAAGAAATGATTTAAGTGTCAGGTATTCATTGTTATTTAATATTTTGTGGTAATACACCTTAAGTTAACGTTTATCTGGGAAAGATTGATAGTAACCATACCACAAAGGTTGAAAAATGCTTTAATGGAATACTACAAGTTAACATGAACTATTATGAGTGTATTCCTATTTCCTGCAAATGGGTGTCATTTCAATTTTGATGTTAGATATGTTCTGTTTTGAACCTACATAAGCCATTAAAGTAAGTGTTGGTACAGTCCCCATCATGACGAGATATAATAAAATGTTGAAAAATATTCAACATAGCTGACTGATACTCTGGATTGAACTAGAACTTTTATGACTAGAAAGCAAGCACACTAAAACGAGCGGTGCAATGATTCTTCTATTTAGACTTAGTATGTGAGCATTAATAGAGAAATAGGATTATTAGGTCTATTAAATTTAAATATGTGTACAATCTGAGGTTTGAAATAATACACAAAGAAAGAAACATTAGGCTATGTATTGTGGTTTATCACATTTTCTTTTTCACGAGTAAAGTCACGTGGAAAAAAATAGTGACTTTCTGAAGCCATTTTGCTACAACTTCTTGTAAGATTGAAAAGGTACTTAAAATAACAAGCAGCAGGTGGTCGAAATAGCAAAAAACTTTTCACCGAATTTCGATACTCAAACGCAATTTTTTGCTCAGTTTTATCAGGCAGATATCGAGATAGTATCTTGTTGAAGGTCAGGATTACTACTTTTTATCTTAAATATACCTACTAGGTACCTCTAGCCTCTGTACTGGTGATGATTTTTTCTAAAAGTATTGTATGGGTAGCGTGGGACCAGGGGTGTAGCCAACGGTGGGGCCATCGGTGCCAGCCCCCCCAAATGGTTTCCTGGCTCCCCCAAATGACCAGCTTTTAAAACATCATAGTAAAATTATCTCGCTTTATTCATTTAAAAGTAACAAAGTTTATTGACAATTAATAATTTACGGTAAAATAGTATGGAGAAATATTGTTTTTCCATACCGATCGAAAAATAGTATAGTATCTCTATCTTATACCGATCGAAAAATAGGATACTTTTTTGTGACAGCACATTACACAATTTACTGCGATTTATATTTGACAGTTTCAAGACAAACGTTTTAACAAGGTACTACAAATACAGCCATAAAACAAAGGTACTAAACTGATTTGTAAGTACAGTATATTTTTATATGTTTTAACAAGTGTTTTAAAAGACATAGAGGATAGAAAATTTGGTGAGAAACAATGCTTTGATTCAATTTGGATTTCATTTGCTCTCTCTTTTATTTCTACTCAGTGTAATAAAATATTTTTTTTTAAAGTCACGAATAATAAATAAATATTTTTGTCAGGAAACTGTAAAGAAATTAAGTGAAATTTCAAAGAAAATCAATCTTGTGTAGATAGGTTCTGTATACAAGGTCTTAAATTTAAATATAAAGGCAACCAAGAAAAGTTTTGTTGCTTTTTCACCCACCACCTTCGAACATCGATATGTCACCTAACCTGGAAGATCAAAAATAGTCCCCATCAACATCGACGACCTTCTGAAAACGTTCTGGAAGGCCATGGAATCCATCCCGGTAGAACTTGATGGGCCGTGAAACGAAGAAGGTATCAGGTGCATTTTGGACTTTTACTAGGGATTTGAACTGGCGTCTTCTAAGGTGATTGTCCAAAGAATGGAAATGGTAATAATCGGACGGTGCAATACCCGGGAAATATAGTGGTAGCAATATTGTTTCCCATTCAAGGCGGAGAATGGTGTCCTGAGTCATTCTAGCCACGTGGGACTTACCGTTGTCCCGTAAACGAGGAGCCATTTGCAATTCAGAAGTAATGGCTCCAGAGTTTTGAGTTTTTCTTGAGCACAGCTCAACTGCTGATACTACACAGTTGCATTGATACTCTGACCAACTGGTAGCAGTTCCCGATGCACGATGCACCAAACACACAGAAGGACCTTCTTCTGGTACAGTGCTGGTTTCGGTTGTTTTGAAATCGGTTCATGGGGTGCTAACCAATGATGGCGGCGCCGTAGAGCTTCGTATAGGACCCTCTTTTTTATCACATGTCAACGCCCTCTTCAGAAATGGCTCCGAAATAGTAAATAAACACAGGCGACTGCCGCATTGCCATCTGGCCCGGAGTCAAAACATGTGAGACCCAACGACACAACTTGTAGTGCTTCCCAAGTTGATGGATGTGCTGCCAAATGGTTTCTCCACACACTGAATTGTAGT
Organism: Thermobia domestica; assembly: GCF_964235325.1. Taxonomy (NCBI): domain Eukaryota; kingdom Metazoa; phylum Arthropoda; class Insecta; order Zygentoma; family Lepismatidae; genus Thermobia; species Thermobia domestica. The sequence goes on along the minus strand of NC_137460.1, from coordinate 180,639,212 downwards.
CCCAGTTCCTCTTTGTACATGTGTTGGTCTTCTGGCATGTGGTGTTTTCGGGTGTTTCGTCATCGTCCTTAAACTTGTTAAACCATCGCTACACTGTCCGCGTCGTCATGACACCCTCAACAAAGGCCTGGGCATATATTCTGTCCCGCTACAGCGGCTTTTTACCTCCATTTGAACTCGTTCAACATACATGCTCTTATGACGCTCTATGGATGTCCCATGTTCCCTGTGTCTTTATGCAAGTTCACTGTGTATCTGAATTGCCACAACCAGGTAGTATGTTGGATATACCCACACCAACAACTGACGTTCGCCTTATCTCCACTCGCATTCAATTCATGGTGTGAGGTCCAATTGAGCACAGACTTCCACGAAAAGTGACAGAACTTTCTTGGTTACCTTTATTGTTATGCACAAAAGTATAGCGTTTGGTCCCGGGCAGTATTTCTTGATTAAGCATAATAAAAACTATCTTGAATATAATTTATGGATAATAATAATAATAATAATAATAATAATAATAATAATAATAATAATAATAAGCTAAAATAGTGTTTTTAGTTTTCCAGAAGGAAACCAAAATTTTCCTTTCTTTCAGGCCTCAAAAACACTAGCAGCAACACATTCTTTTTGGCTTTGTACATTGTAGCTGCCCCCGCTCAAAAACGACGGGCCCCTCCTACACAAACCTGCTGGCTACACCCCTGCGTGGGACAAAACAAACTATCAGAAAGCTGCACTTGGACATTATTTGGTGGTGTTCTTCACAAGAGTGAAATGTAATTTATCTTTGCTTCTGGGAACATTTTTATTCATATTCGACCGGAGAGAACAGTGCCCGAAAGTATATCTGGAAGTAACATTGCTGTTGGTTGCCCTAACCTTCCTTTTTTCCCTTCTCTTGCTTTCTCTCTCTTTTATAAATAGCGTGACATTTTCAGTTTGGCGAGAATTGGTCACACCCTATTAAAAGTCATGTTATACTTCTCTTTTTAATATCAGAACATGAGCAATTCTAAAGGTGTGACTTCATCTTTATAACCATCTCGACCTCTGTGTGTGTGTGGGGGGGGGGACTAATATGCAAATACTAAATTTAATGTTAAATTCGTAGTCGAAATGTTCGATTGGATTGGGTTTCAATTTAGCGACCTCTTAAACAGCGAGGCTATATGAGAAGTGGGATCGAAACTGCATGAGCTCCTGCCGAGAATCGAACAGGATGTCCCGTGCCAGAGAAGCGCACGCTGACCATATAGCCACGGAGGAGCTCTCATCATTTGCGAATTCTGATTAGGAAGTATTGGATTTAAATAGCTTTTTCTATATGTACTGAAAATTAATTATGAATTTTAATTAGGAAATAATATCTTGTTTTGTGCAATAGAAAATATTAATTTAGCCGAAATCATGTATTGTATAGAAAGACTGAAACTAGATTGGAATGATGATTTCTGGTGAGTCTACCAGCAAACCTCAGCAACGATCCGCGAGGACAACACAAGAATAGGTTTTCTCTTCTGAAAACAATAAAACCAGAACGGGCAGAAGGCCTGGAAAGGGCAAGAGGCCACCTGCTGCTCGAAAACTCTTTCATCTGAGCCGTTTTTACGCGCCGTATTTACGCTCGAAGTTAAAAGCAGACAGACTTTTCCAGCGTATAAAAATTCGTTACGTAAACTTACGCCAGGTGCCATACACTAACGTATTGACAGCTGCTAACAAGACTAGCGTATGAAATTTTATGGTTACGACCGAAAAATACGTCAATGTATGGCCGACTTAAATGTGCAATTCGGATTTCCTGAGCAGGTGTCAGTCTCTTAACTCGCCCCAACTGAGACAATATTCTCTGTAATTATCTTTTGATTCTAATTGTACTGAATGAAACGTGACAGAGACACGGACACAGAAAGATCGAAGACATTTAAAATCACAGAGAATCTCCACTGCGGATGAAACCTCGGACCCATACACCAAAAACCCACCCACCAGCCACTATACCAGCTTAATTTCCTTTAATTAGTTGCAACCTCGACACCCGACTGTGTAGTCATCTTTTTTGGTTGCAATTCAACTTAAGCATACACGTTAGTGACAAACAGAAATGTAACGGACAGTGCAAATCACAAAGTATCTCTTACCAGGAATCAAGGCTGGGACCCCTTATACAAAATGCTCACGTACTAGCGACTAGATTAACGCGAAGGCTGAAAGGGAGGGTTTATAGATATTGTAGATAAATGTGCAAAAAGGACTTCCAGAAGATTACAATATTAGTTTCGAACCATTTTAACTCTTATACATTCCGAAGATTACAATATTTGCTTTAGGCCATTTTAACTCTTATACCCTTTGATGTCTGCCCCCATTCAAGATAAGTACATAGAATAAGAATTCATTCATCTATACGAAAGCTTGCTCAAAAGACGAAGGGAAACTTGTTGTTCATGATTGCACCACTTGCTCGCATCAGACATATGTTATAAAGGCTGTAAAAAAACGCATAGTACTCATGTTAATATCACCTTCCAGCACAAATACAAACTGCTATTTGAGCAGGTATGTAGTCTTAAAGTAGCTAGGTGGTGGTCGTAGGAAATGCTGTCATAATCATATGTCTGTCAGGATCGCATGCTAGGGCTATGTTTGATGAACCAAGGGTAGGTTATAAAACGAGGGTAGAAGGTGTACAGTGACTAGAATATACCTGATTCATGTTATGAAAACGAGTTATCCTCCTCGAAGATGAAATCGCAAGTTGTTCAAATATTTGTAAAGATGACAATTGAGGATGAAAGCACCCATAGCGGAACAACAGATGAGTGAGATATGTAGCTTAATGCCCTATAGTAAAATTTTGGTATTCATCCTATATGCGAAATTCATACACACTCAATAGTCGTCATTGTGTTAAAGGATAAAACGACAATATTATCGAAATATCAGCGTCCTCCATGTGCCTAGTCAATGACGAAGATCCTGTAAGCGATGAACAGATGGAGAAAAAATCGTAGGAAAAGAACATAAACCTGCGATTCAATAGTAGATTGGTTACTGTTCGTGCGTTCACATGGGGCCACACATGTTCCAATGAAGTTGGTAGTGATCGTCCTATCAATTATGGTTATCCGCACGTGTCTTACTTACGACTTACAGCGAATAACTATATACATCATTACCCACGAGAATGGTCTATAAATAAATACGTAAAATAGTGGTAAAATTCAGAGCAATATTTTAGTTTACTTTTAATAATTCAAGTAGTAAATTACTTTCTGTAGAAAGGAAATAAATATATCTGGAAGAATTATCTGTTTTTGCTTCAGAGATGAAAAGAGTTGAAAATTAAGTATATGTATACAGTTACTGTAATAAATAATGAAAGTGATGTTTAATTTTGTATAGGTGAAAATTCTTTGCATCTCCTTAACATGCACAACGATATGTTCAAAGAATATTTCTAACGTTAAATAAACCACCTGTAGACCTTGTAAACAAATTTTATATTTAACTCAATTGTCATAATAAGGCACAGCACTTTTTAGTAAAAACACTGTATAAAATGTAAAGTTTCAATACTATAACAGTATCTTCACCAGACTTAACACACTTATCTAGAATGTTGTTTCTACTCATTCTACATCTCGTGGTGTAGCTCAAGGTAGCGATTCTACTAATGTAATGTCGTATAATGCATTGCCCTTCTTCCTAAGATGCCTCTATTGATACATAATGGGTTGTAAAAACTTTATCAAGAGCGTGGTATGTATAAGCTTTAACGTATGACATTTTAACGAACATTTCTAAGACATTATAATATTTATATATGCCATTAAATTGTATCATTGTGACTCTATATTACGTTTGCAATTGTAAAAAAGACACAGTACATTTTTTCTAAAAGAAAGTGACTGAATGAGAAATGGAAGAAGAATACATGTTGATTTCGAAGTTATGACTACTTACTTTATAAATTTATAGTTTACAACTATTCTCAGGTTATCGAAATGAATAATGAAAAATATATAACTAGTTAGTAAATCAAAGAAATATGAGTCGAAATGTTAAGTTTTGTATAAATAAATTTATAAGTACAGAAAAGGGAACATGTCATACACATCGTTATTTTAGAGAACCTAACCTTGAAAACCACAAAGTAAAAATTGTATGTAAGAGAATAACACTTACGCAAATAATAAGAGAATATATATACTTTATATATGCTGTATTATAAGTAGGCAATTTGTGATACTTTTATTGAAGTTATAGTATTTGTTCCAAAGGATCAATCTAAATATGCCCATCAATATATTATAATGAAAGAAATACAAGAAAATATGAAGATAAATATGTGAGTAATGTGTTGGCTTATCGTATACTATTTATTCTTTAAAAGAATCTAAATGGATGTCGAGGAAATATTATCTTGTAAAGGACAAACTGCGTTTCTTTACTAATATGACCGCAAAGGGGGTAACCGTGGCTAATATTGTGGAAAAACGGGTCTTTGGGGAGCCAGTTTATTTCTTTTCTTTGTTTATTTTGTTTATTCCGTTATGAGTATTTCAAGTTTGAAGTTACCGACGAACTGCCTGTAGTGCATTATCATGTAAGTAGCCCACTATGAGAGGGATACACTTTACACAAAAGCTCTTTCAATTTTCAAATTTAAAAGTAGTAGAAGGAATAATAAAGAAAAAGGACTTGAACCATATAAATATTGTTACTTGACTATTTCAACAAAAACGAAGTTGCAACTGTGCTGACGACCTTTACGGGGATGGAGATTTCACAAGTTTGGTTGGACCTCGCATAGAATTTGTGTGAAAGACCATGAAATCTACGAGCAGCCCTGTCTATGGCTGATCTAATTCATTAAGCGGATGTCTGCTTCTTTTTTACATTTTCGAAATAAACCAATATATGTATTTCTTATTATAAGTAGAAAAATGCAGTCGGTAAAAGTTAATAATAAAAAGTCTTCAACAAGAAGCTATAATCTTTAACAGAAAATGGATAAGGAAAGTAAGAAGAAACGCAATTATTTTAGCAATAATAACATCGTTAATAAGTAGGCAGTAGTTAGTATAATCATGACTTGTTTGCAAACACGTATCTTGAGATCTTTTTTGAGTACTCTATTTAGAACGTTTAGAATATTTAGTTTTTTTTTTCATATAATTTATTAAGAGTCAGGTTTGCGGGGTTCTTAGATTGTAGGAGCTTTGCCCATATTACAAGTAACTTTTGTCCTCTTGACCTGATTTACAGTCGTGAATTTTAAAACCGAAAACAGAAAAAAAAACTTTTACAACTATAAATTTTGGTATTTATTTTTTGTACGATCTTGTACTTGGTGAGAAATTCTAGTTTGTAATTGTGAAAGTTGTGAATATTTGAAAGAATGTGATGAAATATTTTTCATAGCCTTGTAAAATATAAAGTAAATATTTTAAGTAAACACTTTTGTAATATTCTTTAAAAAGATTCTAAAGTGACGGCTTATATTTTGATGTCCCTATTCAAATTACCCGTCCCGAAAACAGGTTCGTATTCATTTTAACCAATTTGAAAATACTTATTACCAAGACTTTTTAATTAACTTGATTGTTGTTACCTACGTTTACAACTAGCATGTTCGAAAAAGTGTATGTGTCACCTTACGAAAAGACAAGGAAACTGCTAGTTCGCTACTGCCAGGACAATGAATGAAAGCTGTCACTGATTATTGGCAACGAAAGATACAGTTGTTAGTGCAGCATATTTTTTTATAAACTAAACTCGTATTCGAGCATCTCATTTTATTTGGTTCGATGTGATTTATCGATGTATACATATATAATGTGTTTGACTATGTTATTTTTAAAGGAAGAAAATCAATCAACAGTGTGGACTATATCTCATTAACTGAGTAATGTAGTCTTATAAATGGTGTAATAAAGATCTTAATGACAGCGGCGACGACTTCTGTATAATTTTGGGGAGGCATTGAAATATGTGTATATCCTTGTCACAAATTCGAATAAAGATATCTACATTCAGGGAGGCCAATCTCCAAGATCAGTGTGCATGGTTAATGACGATATAATTCAATTTCACTTTTATATCAGTAAGTAGCTGTAACAGAGCATCAATGTTCATATGTACGAATACGATATTTTACTACATGTTCTAGAAAAGTTTACATGGGTTTTTACACGCATGTATAACATTTTGTTTACCTCAATATTATCAATGGAATGATATATGTCTCGTCATTGGAAGACTGTTAGAACTACGCGTTTCATTCTTGGAAATATGTGTGTCAGTGTTAAGAGAAATCAAGTAACAAAAGGTACAATCCAATTGTTAACAGTTAATATTTTTCACTTTAGAAATCTGTAATCAGCATCACAAAATTATTACAAAATCACTAAGCATACAAGTTACAAAACACCAGTTACTAATGTGTATTTACTAATAGATGCGAAGTGAACTCAATTATACTAATTTTCCTTTTATATGAACTAATCTTGGATCATATTCAATCCACATTAAACGTACTAAAGAGAAAATTACTCTGAAAATTATTTTTTGGTTATCGAATAATTACAAAAAACATTAATCTTTTCGGGTTCGATTCCTAGTAAGAGGGCATTAAAATTCAAACGCGTTACGTCACGTCTCATATAACTTATGTACAGCAATGGGATACTAAACTCCAACAACCAACATCAGTAAACATTCATTTTGAAACATAATTGCGAATTAATTAAAGTAAGACACATCAAAATTAAAACACCCTTTTCCGCTTTCTTTCATAAATAATTCTTCTTCTTTTTCGTAATATTGTGGAATGATGATTGAAGAATACATCTAAAATAAAATGATAGTTTGGTGACTTATCTGTTGGCAGATTTGTCCATTGGCAGATTTGGTAATTGGCGGATTTGGTAATTGGCAGATTTGGTAATTGGCGGATTTGTCAATTGGCAGATTTGTCCATTGGCAGATCTGTCCATTCTCACGATTGGCGCATTTGGTCATTTTCGCGTTTGGCGCATTTGGTAATTGGCAGATTTGTCAATTGGCAGATTTGTCAATTGGCTGATTTGTCCATTTTCACAATTGGCGCATTTGGTCATTTTCGCGTTTGGCGCATTTGGTAATTGGCAGATTTGGTAATTGGCAGATTTGTCCATTTTCACAATTGGCGCATTTGGTCATTTTCGCGTTTGGCACATTTGGTAATTGGCAGATTTGGTAATTGGCAGATTTGTCAATTGGCAGATTTGTCCATTGGCAGATTTGTCCATTGGCAGATTTGTCCATTTTCACGATTGGCGCATTTGGTCATTGGCAGATTTGTCCTAGGCCCACTATGTCTATGGTGTAGTGATTCTTTTAGTGCTTGTGATCGGTGGTGTCGAAAGAAATCCAGGTCCCGACTCCAGGTCTCAGAAAAACGATATTGCGGAGATTAAAGAAATTTTGCGTGGGTTGCAAGATTCTCATAGATCGCTTAAGAAAGAAATACGTGAAGTGAAAGAATCTCTTTCTAAAGTGATTGAAAGGCTTGAAAGGTTCGAGAAGAACATTGACAAGTCGTCGAGTGAAATAAATCAATTGCAGGCCTACTCAAGTCATTTGGAAGAAAGAATCGAAGATTTGGAAAATAGATCTCGAAGAGTGAACTTAGGTGTCGAGGAAAGTGCAAGTGAATCGTGGGATTAAACTGAAAACAAAGTGCAGAGTGTGATTAAAGATAGATTAAAAATCGATTTGGCGGATGATAATATTCAAAGAAGTCACCGTGTAGGAAGAAAAGTTAGTGGTCAAAGTCGTCCTATAGTGTGCAAGTTCTTGCGAGATAAAACCAAGGAAGCAATTCTTAAATCTAGGAATAAATTGAGGGGCACCAAAATTTATATTAGTGAGGATTTCTCTTTTAAACTTAGACAAGAACGCAGAGCCCGTAAAACGTATGTTAGCAAAGCTAGACAACGAGGGAGTTATGCTTATTTGCAATTTCGGTATGTGTGCATCGATGGGAAGAAGTTTTCACTACAGGAAATGACAAATAGCGATAAAAATCTTTCCAACGTGCCAAACAATCCTTCTGCCGCCAAAGAGCCTGAGGCAGGTCTGGACGAAGTTGTCAGTGTGCAGAGAAGTACTTCCCCTTCACTACCCCAAGGAGTAGCCGTACCAAGCAGATCCCATTGAAGCGGAACTCGAATTTCAATCGGTGAGAAACAGGTTTCCAGGAACTGTAACTAGTAAGTACGACAACACAGTTTTCTGCTAATGAAAGTAAAAACAGATTTCTCGTGTCAAACAATGTGAACTTGACAAGCGCCGTGAAAAGTTCAAGGGCGGACTCAACTACGAAAACTGATGTTTTAAATTGTGATATAACAGAACCATATGACCAGCATCGCACTATTAAACTTTCAGTGTATTACCAGAATGTTTGTGGTCTCAGAGGTTCAAAAAGCCAAGAGTTCTTTACAAGTATTATATCGAATACATACGATATAGTAGTCATTAGCGAAAGTTCCCTAACTGCTAGTTAGTCAGATTCTGAAATATTTGATGATCGGTACTGTGCCTTCCGTCAGGACAGAAATTTTGAGCTGCTTAACAAGAGTAAAGAGAGTGGAGTAATAATAGCTATTCTTAAAAAATATAATGAGTACTATGTAAGTTCCTGCGATACAAATCTGGAGTGTGTCCTTGTTAAATTAGTATTACATTCTTTAGATGTATTTGTCTGTGCCATTTATATTCCACCGGATTCAAATTTAAAAATATACGAAGAGTTTTATCAATTTATCGAGAGTAACTGTCCACCAGGAAGCACAATTCTCTGCATCGGAGATTTTAATATTGCAGAAATTACAAATTCTTGTTTTGATCTTATGTCCTCAACAACCAAGTGTAAAGATGTGTTTAACTTTATGTCCTTATACAATTTATCATCATTCAACGACATACAAAACACAAATGGCCGCACATTAGACCTAGTATTTTCTAATATCAAAGATGTAATTGTTTCTAAAGAGTATTCACTTGTTCGAGAGGATAGACATCACCCAACAATTCTAGTATCTTTAACACTTGATCATATTACTAAATTAAAGCAAGTTCCTAAAGTTACTGGTTTCAACTTTAAAAGGGCTGATTTCACAAAATTATATATAGAAATATCAAAATTATCTTGGGATTGCCTTTCACAAAATGATGGTGTTAATTGTACTGTTTCAAAATTCTACGTAATGATTTATAACGTATTCAGCCGATGCTTCCCTGCTAAAAAGCACGTCATTGCCAGTTATCCGTGCTGGTTTATCTATGATATCAAACGGAAATCTTACCATCATAAAAAGTGGAAAGAGGGGCTAAATACTATTGCATACCATCGTGAACAGTTCCTGAAACTACGAAAAGAAATTAAATCAGAAATTTCGAGAGCGTACAAGGCATTTATTTCACATTCTGAATTTACTGTAGAAAAAGACCCACGGCAGTTCTGGTATTTTATTAAAAGTAAAACCAAGCATCTTTCGTCAGATTCTCTAACATATAATGGTAACGAGTTAAAATATAACAGAGAAATTTCTCAGGCACTCGCGCACTGTTTTCAGTCAATATATAAAATAGTAGTGTACCCGCTAAATACGACACGGATTATCTAATAACAAATAATTCGGAATGTAGTATATTAGACACTTTTCATATAAAGGAAATAGAATTAGAAGAGATTGAGCAGGCTATTAAAGCGCTGAAATCTAAAACATCTTGTAGTATAGATGGCATTCCACCGTATGTGGTAAAGGGCTGTTTAGATATATTCAAGCATCCACTCCATATTATCTTTAATATGTCCATTAAAACCAATATATTTACGAATAAATGGAAAGGTGGTCCCATTTGCCTAAATCTGGAAACAGGAATGAGATAGAGAACTTCAGACCCGTAGCCATCCTATCTCCCTTTGGCAAAGTTCTTGAAACCATATTATACAAAAGAATTTTAAACCATGTAAAGCCTGTCATATCTGAACATCAACACGGATTTTTAAGGAATAAATCCACAACAACCAATCTAGCAATAGTAACGGATTACATAGCAAGAGAATTAGACTAAGGCGGTCAAGTGGACGTCATTTATACGGATTTCAGTAAGGCTTTCGACAGAGTTGACCATGACGTGCTACTACAGAAATTGATATTTTTCAAGTTTTCTAAACGAGCAATAGAATACTTCGCTTCCTACTTGTGCAATCGAGAGCAAGCTGTCTCTTACAAGGGATATATTACCACGAAATTTACCACATTTACCTCAAGGATTCCATTTAGGTCCGCTATTATTTCTTCTTGTAATTGATGATATTTCAATCTATGTTAAAAACTCTCACTTTCTGTTGTTTGCCGATGATCTCAAATTATCTAAAAAAAAAAAAATCACAATAGACGACTGCACACAACTCGAGCAGGATTTACAGGGTGTTGCGCAATGGTGTGACAAAAACAAACTTTCATTGAATATCTCTAAATGCAAGTTGTTATCGTTCTCAAGGAAAGAAACTCCCATCAATTATCCGTATATAATTAATGGCATATCTCTTTGTAAACCAAATCCAGTTAAAGATTTAGGAGTAATTTTTGATTCAAAATTGACCTTCTCTCATCACATCGATGCAATCTCTAACGCTGCATTCAGAAACCTGGGTTTTATCTATAGAATGGGTAAAGAGTGTAGAAACGAGTCAACATTCATTAAACTTTATAATTTATATGTAAAGTCCCGATTAGAATATGCGTGCGTTATTTGGACACCGAATGTAAATAAATACTTACAAGCAATAGAAAACATACAATTTAAATTTGTAAAAATGCTTACGTACAAGAAAACAGCTTTCTATCTCACACAGATTCCCTACGTGGACTTAGTAAGGAGTTTGAATTTCCTAACGTTGACGAATCAACAAAAGATGTTTGTTTTACTATTTTTATATAAAGTATTAAGTAATAAAATTGACTGTCCAAAGCTACTCACGAAAATATATCTGAGCGTTCCAACAGGCAGAACAAGACTAGGGAATACTGGTATATTTTTCTGTAAAAGGGCACGAACAAATATTCTCAGTAAATTTTCGCTGTGGAGAATGTGTGACTCCTACAATGAATTAAGTCATAAAACTGATGTATTAGATATATTCAGTATGTCAGAATATGTATTTAGAAACAGGATTATTACCGAGTACCTGACACTCGAAATGAATTGATTAATTGAACGGGTAAATGTATATATGTCTATGTATTTATTATACGACACTATAATTAGGCATTAAGCCTGTTGTGTTGTTTTCTAAATAAATAAATAAAAAAGTAAACATAGAACCGAGTGATACACTGCAGTAAAGTAGTGAAGAAAGTGATGATGATGACAATATTTTTTCTTTTTTTAATATTTTGTCAATCTACAGGTTACTTAAAGCAATAGTTGACTTTGAATGTGTCCAAGTAGAATTTTCTTTTAAATACTAAATATGCAATGCGGTCAAAAAACCAGAAAGTTAGTGTTACCCAGCCCACAAACTGTCATAAAGAACCTGTATCTTTATGACAGAAACATAATAACTAATTTGCACATATACGTATATTATTTTCCTAACTCATATTGTAGCCAACTGGTATTCCAAGTTGTAAACCGAGCGCTACTTTTCTTTCACTTTCACCATTTGAAGGTAAAACAATGGGATGTATCAAACGATTATTTCTGTGCCAGTGCTTTGAAACGAATATGTAGAGAATTATCTATGATTTTTTTTTACCAGAACTTGAAATAAGGAAACGGCAGAAAAGGGGGTAATTATAAAATCCTGTGTATTGCTGTCCACGAGACGAGACAAGAAGTAAGGTCTTTTTGGTTCGTTCCGTAAATTTTGCAGAAGTCTTATCTCGACTTAATTTTCGAAGATCTTTTCTCATCTCATCTACTCTTATTTTGTAAATTTATTTACAAAATTTATGACATGATTTTTTCTTAATTTCACTTATAAGTTATAAGAATCCTTCCGCATCACCAGAGAGCCACAAAGAGTGTGATATAAGAACATTTAAACCATCTTTACTATTTGGAGTGTATTGTGTAATTACCTACGTATCTTCAAGGGTTGATGAATGCTCTTAATTGTTTTCGTACAATTACTTTATCAACTTACAGCTTTTATATTGTAGAACATATAACACTAAAACAGTATCTGAGATCTAAGACTTGGGTATACTTCTGTTGCCTCGAAACTCGTGGAATTTATTGTCTCGCCTCGAATTTAAAAAGTACTTCTTATCTCGTGAGCAATACAAGTCCTATGTTTTCGCTTGTTAACTGATTTAGGAAGAGTAAGTTGAGATCTTGCAATTCGAAAGCCCATTGAGACGTTTTATTTCCAATGCAACTTATAAAAAGTCAAAGTGAGCATGGCCCCTTTATCATCACTGCTTTGTTTGTGGTTCATAGCGCATTGATATGTTTTATTGAGAGTACAAGAGACACTTAAAGGAAAATGTGTGGATTTTAATGGGAGATTTATCATAACTATATTGAGATAAAACTAGAACTCTTGGTAATCGCATACTACCTTCTAGTCCTAAGAAAAGTAATGCTGAGTAAGAGTATAATTCTTTTACTCCTGATAATATTAAAATTACGATCTAGCTTGGAAGAGTAGTAATTATTACAACCTCGGTCAAGGTAACCTACTATGCTAAAAAGAAAGAAAAATCGAAGAATACCCTGAGTGGTCGGAAAATTGACATATTTAATACTCGTAATATGTAAGAAAAGCTTGTAGATATAAATCTTAGTCATAGAGAGGCTAAGATTTTTCTCTATCCTAACTGTTAAATGTACATGCAACGATATAGGAGCTCCATTAAATGTCAAAAACTACATAAAAGAAATTTGAATACGTTACTTGGATACTGAATATTTAGTGTATACCATACGAAAATGTAACACATGAACACTTCACGGACTAAGTGCGATATTATGATGTAAGATTAAAACATTTAAAAATTGTTCACTATTATGACGCTGTTTCGTGGGTATTCGCATACTTTGAAACACTTAAATACACTGATATTTACTTCGCAAGTAGGGAGAAGTATAATTTGGAGGTCACTGTGTAGGCGGATTGGCAATTATTCAAGACTGCGATGAATTCCACTCTTTGAAATAATAATTCTACCTAGGTAGTATTCCTCCAAGCAGCTTGAAGATTAATTGCTGGACTACTACAATTGTCCGGACAGCAATCTCACAGCCAGTGCTTAACACCGGAAGTGATTCGACTTCTTCCCGGAATAGAAAACCATTAACTGCCGTTTTAGCGCCTTTTCACTACATTACAGCGTTTAGTATATAAAATACAAACGCTGAACATTATTAAACTATATTCAATATCTGAAGAACGACTCAACGAAGCTTGTATATTGGAGTACACTGATGTACTGTTCTTAGATATACAGATTTTGTAGCTTTGGGTTTGGACGTTATCTTGTAAATCTGGAAATTTTAGGTTGGTAATAGTCTCGTTAAGATGTTACTAGCAGAGGTATGAAACTCCATATATGCTTAGTTCGAGCAACACTGAAAACGAAATAGGGTCATTTGCCCAAGTGTCTAAATCAGAGTCATTATCCTACATTGGTTATCTTTTTCTTAATCAGATGATCATCAACCGAAACAGAAGGGATACCTGCTGCATTCTCAGCAAATATCAGAAAGGGAATGAGTGATATTTCGCTGCAAGTTTTATGAAATATCTCCGATAGACAGGGTTGTAGAGTGTCAGATAAAATTGTTGTTTCTAAAAATATGGTAAACTAAGCATAGTGGGTTTCAGTGTTTAAAAACGGGGAGTGAAATAACAACATAGTTTTTCCACTTACATACAGGTTTACTAATATACAGTACATTACGAATCTGTACATTACATACAATACAATGCAGTATCAAAATAGCCACGCAGCATATCTGAACATTGAAATAATAAATAATATGCATAATTTTTATGTACGTTAAGTATTATTTGTATTATATTTCAATTTAGATTTATTATTGTAACTAACATTCTTTCTTGTTACTTCAGTAAGGTTCATACTTGCGCTTCGTGCTCACATGTCACTAGCGTCCAATCTAGATAAACCAAAAGGTGCAAGTTAACAATAACAAAGGAATTTACTATCACTTTTCGAAATAATTAAGCTTATTTCAAATACTACTTCTAGATTGAAACAATACACGGACACAGCCCACTCAGAACTGTTCTAGTGCACACATTCATTTATTTCTCAGCAGAGGAAAAATTGTATTTTCGTTTTGGCTTAATAAGTACAATATATTTTGATTATGTCTAGTTTGTTAACTAGTTGAAAGGAAATGAAAAGATCAATATTCACAACTAGAAATTCTGAAGGAGGAAAAGTAGACTCTTGCAAAACTGAATTATCCGGGACTTACCACCAGCAAAAGGGCAATAGTTTTCTGTGTTACTACATGACTAGTTACTACCTGAGAGAATTTGCATTGGTATTTATCGTTTAATATGAGCAGAGCTTTGCAAAATATTTTTGGCACTTATGCCAAGTAACAATAATGTTCTATGTTTTCTGTAATCGGTCACAATAATATTGTTGTAAACCTGTGAATCATCTGACAACAGTTACACAGATAGCTGTGCTTCCATCTGTTTTCTTTATTTGTTATTCTTGTTTCTTAGCATATATGAACATAAGATGGCGGAACTGTTGCCTATGTAACTGTTGTCAGACGATTCACAGGTTTACAACAATATTATTGTGACCGATTACAGAAAACATAGAACATTATTCGTCACTTGGCATAAGTGTCAAATATAATTTGCAAAGTTTTGCTCATATTAAACGATAAATACAAATGCAAATTCTCTCAGGTAATAAGGAGTTATTTCTGATATGCTCGGAAAGCGATGTCTTGGCGCTGAATTAACACACAAGTAACACATTAAAGTGGTAGTCATTTTGTGTTATTTCAACACCTCATTTTTTGCTGTGTAATATGCACTTATGTTCAAGAAACTCAGACATTCACTTTCGGAAACTCCATGCTGCAGGGATTTCAGAAAACATAGGCACATGTTCCTAATTCTTTTGAAGTTTTTCGTGCATCAATATCTATCTCAACATTATAGAGTGAGGAAAGACATTTCTGAAAAGAAAATAATTACTGTACAATATATATAAGGAAGGGCTTTGCAGAACATGTTGGCATATATATATATATATATATATATATATATATATATATATATATATATATATATATGCGAACATGTTCTGCAAAGCCCTTCCTTATATGTCTTTTACTTTAAAAATATAAATAAAATAAATAAAATTCTTAATAAAAATAATCTTTGTTTTGGTGTTGAATGATGCTCACTTTCCTTAAGATTATGGACTGTGCAAATGTATCACCGACTGGTGGTAACGAACCTACTGGGCCCGTGTGGGCTTGCCATCAACAGTCACTGACACATTTACCAAGCTAATCATCTCCTGAAAATAGAACTCAAATAGCCTAAATAAGAAGATTCCAGACCCTTTTCCATATCAACTCACAGTCCGGTATCCAGGCCTGCAGTTCATCATCCGCATCTCATCGTGAAATAGGTTGCGAACCACAAACTACCGACACAGGACATCGACCTACGAGTAGGGATGGCCTTTTTCGAAAAATCTGTTTTTCGATTTTCGGAAATTTCATTTTCCGTTTTTTCGTTTTTCGCTTTTTCGAAAAATTTTTCGTTTTTCGTTTTTCAAAAAATTTTTCTCTTTTCGAAATTTTTTTCGTTTTTCGTTTTTTCGAAAAATGTTTCGTTTTCCGTTTTTCGAAAAAAATTTCGTTTTTCGTTTTTCGAAAATTTTTTCGTTTTTTCGAAACATTTTTCGTTTTCGAAAAAGCCATTTTCCGAAAAAGTATTTTTCGAAAAATGTGGTCGTCCCTAAATTAAAGAGATTCGCAGTCACGTCCGCATGTGTGCAACACTGGCACTAGTACCCGTAGAGTATATTTCTGATGGTTTGTTGATCAACATGGAGTCTGTCCGATTGGACGAAAAGTCGAAGTCTTCAATGATTACTTTACGAAGCAATGGGTGGAAAATCCAAATTTTTCTCCGGAAAGTTGGAATTGTAGCAGTCACAGAAATCGAACAAATAAAGCAGTAGAAGACTCAGTGGTAGAGCGGGGGCTTAGTGGTAGAGCGTTCACCTCCGGTGTTTGGGGTCCCTGGTTCGATCCCAGCTCGCGCCGTGTGGACCTTGTGGTGGACAAACACCGTGCTCGTGGGTTTATTCGGGGTTCTCCCGTTTCCTCCCACTTTCTTCATTCCACCATTTCATTCATTTCTCATAATCACCGTCTCCTTTAGCCTAACCGGCATAACCGTGGGACATAAACTTAAATATTTCATTTCATTTTTCCCATTTTATCCAGTGTATACGTGAGCGTCAAGGGGGGCTATAGCCTCCCTTGGATCCACCACTATATATATAGTAGTTTCACGAAAAGACCCGGGCGCCAAGCTATTTTTTTTTTTAATTAGTATTCCCAACTTTTACCTGTCAGTAGTTTCTGAGTTGGCGCCTCATTTTTACAACTAGGGTCTAAATCAAAGAAAATTTGACGAGTCATATATCAGTGGTAAGCTACAGGAAGACTGGGGGCTAGGGTCACTGCTCATAAACTTGACCCAACCAGTGGTCCCTACTGAATGTGGCCATGTTGCCACTAACTAAACCATTGAAAACCGTAGTACTAGTCGATAATTACTTCGTGCTATCAAATATTCAAAACTACTGCTCGCAAATACAGCAATCTCTGTACCAACCTTTGAGTTGACTATTAGAAAAAAAGATTGTGTATTATAATGAATGTTAAGTATAAGATCAGTGACGACGTCAGCTTTAATTTCTTCAAGGGGCAAAGAGAGGGACAGAGAAGATTTTGGTGATGGGGGATCTATGTTTTGTACACCGAAAATGATAGTTCTATACAACTGAGGGACACAGGTTTTGAGGGAGAAGCGACGCTTCGGTACAGAATTAGGAAAAAATATTTGCTTACCTTTGTTTCCGAGAAAATATAGAAAATTAAAAAAGTGCTTTTAAGTTACACCAGGAGTGTTCAAAGTTATGTTTTAAATGTTTATTCATTCACAAATAAACGTTAATAAATATTCATAATTAGCTTTCAATTTCTATTTATGTTGAAACTGTGTTTTGGGGTATCTTATCTTCCATTAACCACTCAGGCACAGATGAATTTGGGACTATCAAATAATCCTGATATTGTTTAGCCTACATTACAATAGGTCTGTAGGCGGCAATCGGGGCGTAGCGTTGCATCAAAGAACTACTTCCTTCCCCTCTTTGGCGTCGTCGCTAATTGCATAGATTTTTGCTAGATAAACATCGTGCATGTGGGCTTTCCCGGGTTCTTCCCTTTCCTTTAAATTTCTTAATTCCATTATTTTGCTCATTAGCATCTCCCTTAGTTACGCAGCCGCATTCGAGGTCCCTCGTGACTATATGTTTAGCGTATGCATCTTCGGCTCGGGAGACCGGATTCGATTCCCGGCTGGAGCTCAAGTGGTTTGTATCTTATGTTACGCTGAGTTCACGTCTCTATAGCTGAGTAGGACGCTAAACTAAAACCAATATCCTCCTCATCATCGGAACACATTTGCAAGGTGTTAAGCTTAAAATAAAAACTAGATTGCGATTCTTCTATTTATATGTTTTCTTTTCACTTGAAAAATATTTTGAGTCTCTTTAAAAGAAGGAAACGCAACAATCATTTGAGATTTTACATTTAAAGAAAGAAAAAAATGATTAATTAGGCTTATATTATATGGATCTTCTCCACTTTATAGTATAAAAATTTGAGATGGACCAGTTATCTTGATACGCCCATGTAATTTTAAAGCTAATTGATAAAAATGGGTGGAATTTTGTAAGATGCAAATAACGACAAGGGAACTCTGTCTACTAAACTCTGCAGTATCAACAAATTAATAGTGTTGCCAACATAATATAAAGTATATTTTTAACGCCACTATGCCATGTTATTACATATCTCAAATCTAAATATTAAACGAAAACTTACAACGCACATTTGTTATTCAGTGCTGCAAATTAAGGACGCTGCAATATGACAAGCATATAAACTTCAGAAACCTGATAATAGTATTAATAAAAGCAGAGGCGGATTCAGGACGAACTCAACGGTGAGGAAAGAAGGTAGTGAAAGATTCTGTTTTCTCTCTCACCGACTTTTGCAGGACTGGTGGATTGTGAAACTCAGGGAGGAGAATAACCTTTTCCCTCTGGATCTGTCTATGAATAGAAGTGAGGCGGACAGTGAAAACCCGAAATACTTTAGTGCCTAATACTATGGCCACTTATTTCGAATGAATACAAGAAATTGAAAATTAGACTTTTTTCGAAAAATTTCTTACATAAACAGAACGTCTAATCGCGTAGGTGATTCTCAAAAGACGTAAACTTCTCGGAGCCGTTACAGCAATTTGATATCTCAAATCGTTCAGGAAATAGGAAATACGTGAATACTGATAGTGATACTCCTAAAAATGACGTATTTGCGGATTCTTTGTAATGTATCTTGATCCTCTTTGCTTTTATAATATTACAGAAACAGATTTGGTACTTGTAATTACAATAAATTCTTGCAATGACATAATTTTAACCAGTGTTGCAAACTTTAATAATGTATATCATATCTCCAGATCAGTTTGAGATATCAAATTGCTGTAAACTGCATTATGATCTTTACGTCCGTTGAAAACCTTCTATGTTGTTGAATATGATACTCATCCAAGCTGTTATCGAAATAAAATCTTTCGGGGAAAAAAGTCAAATTTTCAATCCCTTACGTGAAGACTAAGGAACATGGAAGCTTCTCAGTTGCTGCAAGTGACTTGCCAATAATGGTAGAATACCTATGATGACAACTTTGTACCTATTTATTTGAAATAAATCATATCATGATCATAGTATGTAACACTAATGTACTGTGGATGTGCATGCCACGTTCATGTTATTATTTTTTACTATTATAGAAGCCTAAAACATTTGGATCTTTGTGGATGTTCGTGATACTGTAGCATACTTAGTTTGTAACAAAATTTCAGCCTTTTTTATATTATTCTAAAAGTTACAAGAGTGTAAAGATAAATAGTCCACTAAGTGTGTTCATGTCACGTTATTTCCATGTTTACCCTAAGAATGTTAAACACGAGTGTCCTCTAAATAAATCTTATCTATCCCATTCGGGGAGGGGGGGGGGGTAGAAGCTTAAAATGACTCCAACAGATATGTACAATCACTTACCTCTGTTTCTTTTATGGCTCCATTTCCGGATCACCCTCGGCCTCAATAATCTCTTCCAGTGACTGCTTTCTTAATGTTTCCTGTATAACACCAACGTGTCGTGATCTTAAATGATACCACAAGCCAGTCGTTGAATTTCGATTATGGATAACACTTCGACAGTAATTGCATTTTGAAGAAACACCACCCTTTTCACGGGTGAAATGTTCCCATATATTCGACTTTCCCATTGTAAATACTTCCCGAAAATATCTCTTCTTGCAGTTCTCTTGTATAGTTCGAAACAAGCTCTGCGTTGTTAACCGATATAATGAACGTCGGTTGGGTATTCCTCATTACGAACTAATGTTTCACCCACTAGGCCAATAAACATATTAGAAGTGTTGATATCGTAGGACACGTGTCCTTTCTCTAAACAACAATCTTTTATTGTTACCAAAATATTCAGTCACAGCGAATATGAAACCACGTACCGTATGAACAAACGCGAGTACGAGATAGCTAGCTAAAAGCAGTCTCAAATAGCTATTACGATTAGAACACGCCGCACCAGCGAAATAAGATACTATTCAATTTCAGTCCAGGAGTAAAGCTTATCTGTATGTAATGATGTGTTTCTTTTTTGTTTATAACTTCAATCAAACTAGACAGGGAAGGAAATGTTGCTCTATCGCAACTTCAAATTTCTCCTCAGTTTCGTTTCGTCCCTTCGTGTTCCATCTCCAAACTTTGTCCTTCTGTTTCGATTTTTTTCGTTTTTCGAAAAAATTTTCGTTTCGTTTTCCGAAAAAGTTTTCGTTTTTCGTTTTTCGAAAAATTTTTCGTTTTCAAAAAAGCCATTTTTTGAAAAAATTTGGCCATCCCTACCTACGAGTGGAGCTGGCAATGAACACCATGGAGATCTTAACTTTGTCTGTAATAGCCCTACCAAAAAAAAATCTCAAAAATCCCAAACAGAATTTAGTAGCGCAACGGAAAATAAAAAAATCTAAATTGAGATTTTGATTAAACTGGTAAAAAATAAATTTCTGTAGGCTCGGGTGTCTCAATCCCCGGTCACACTAAGGAAAATTTCTTTTCTTCGATTCACAGCATTTAACTTTCATTTTTCCAGTAAAAGAATTGTGTACTTACTGCTCTGTACCTTGTCCATATTTCACATACTATTAAAACACAACTGTTCTCATTTTTACTACTTTAAAACTAAATGATACGTTCTTGTGCTCGAAAAAAAAAAAAAAAAAGATATTCCTTCACGGCTAATAATTTATTTACATCATTCACTGGAATAGATTGACAAGAAGTTCCATATATATATATATATATATATATATATATATATATATATATAAAACTTTTACATTTTCTTGAACTGCTATAAGCCTACCCATCTGAACCGAAATAAACAAAAGAAAGTAACATTAAATTTTACTAGTTTTCAGAGTCGAACATTGTTTACATCTCTTTCAGCTTTCAAGAATTTCTTAAATCTGCGTATCTATCAACATTCTCAATATTGTGGACATTTACACAATAACGACACAAGACAAAACAATAAAAATCAATAAACACAGCAAATTAAATATACACTAAGCAAATTTAAGGGATATTTTTCTTACAGGTTTTCTGTGGTTCGCTATTTTGTTTTCATTCTTTACATTCGGTGCTAAAACCTCTGTGCATTATAGTTGTGGCCGGCATAGAGGGTTTACTCATTCTTCGCTAACTTACCTTTGAAGCTCGGACCTCATAACATAACTTGCATAGGAAAACACCCACAAGAAAATACACAATAACTAAACCTCATCCCTAACCTATCCTAACCTAACTAATTAGACTACCTTAACGTAAAGAAAACACATACATAAAGCACTTTTATTAGACACAAAACACGCTTCTATATAGGTACCACAGGTTTGCAAGGACGTATTTGCTATCACTGAATGTGTCGTTTTAAAATTTTACTCTTTCTAATTAAATACTGAAATTTTACGCAAATAAATATTTAAACTGTCTTTTAACTTATTTCGATGGGTATCAGAATATAGTTGCTGAGATCTGAACTGTTTGACGACAATTTCCTGTTACCGGTACCAAAACTATGTATCCTTATACTAAACGCTAGCCGTGATCTTGTCAACATCTGTCTCAAAAATTAGAACCTTTGGAAAATTAAGCAAAGAAAAGCACAATGCCAAATTTTTAAACTTTGAGCAGTACATTGATTTTCCAAAATATATAATTTAGAGGTTAAGCAAAAGTGTGCATTACAAAAGAAAGAAAGTAGGTCATCCGACGTATGTTAAGTCATTTACATTAGGAAAGCCTAGATGTTAGAAAATGTAAAGTAATTCATAATTATTGCCGTCAAACAGTTTCGGGTGGCGAGCAATGACTAACAAAGCAAAGTGGAAATACGTTAAATTCAGTTTTAGTTCAGACTAGGAAGTGAGAAAAAATAAGTGCTGTATAGCAGCGTCAAGTGATGTTTCAGTTGAGGACCAATTACTATGAAAAGAAAGCGCGAATAATATAAATTAAATTTAGTTCGCATTAGGAAATAAAATAAAATCAGGAACAGTAGTGGCTAACAGAAAATTAAGACTCGTAGGCAGGAAATCACGCAAGGAAAATATTTACCGGTTCATACCACGTGCGACAATGAAGGAGAGTTATATTACTCAACAAGTAAAGGTAAGCTGATTAGGTTATGTTAAATTAAGAAAATAAGTCACAAATCAGTTAAACCTACACTACTAATTTAAACAAAAGCAGAATAAATTAGCTGAAATCATAGTTGGAAGGACAGCAAACAAACAGGACATAACTTAGGTAAAATTTAATTAGAAGTCAAAAAATAGTAATGCCAAAGTTAAAGTAAGACAAAGGCAATATGTAATACCAAGACGAAAATTCAAATTCATAAAGTATAACGCTTGGATATCATGTCAAGGTAAAATTATTCCGCGCCAGCCATAAGCTTATTCTATCATATTCAATAATTAGTGTAAGTTACCGCCACCTCATTACGTTTAATGATATTACAAAAATATTTCCCTTGTTATGTTTCTTCTTTTGTCTCTTAATTTCATGTAACGATTAACTTTCAGTGTGAAGTAAGTTTAAAATAGACTAGTACTATTGTAATGTAAACTAAAGATTTCTTTTCCCCGATATTATTTTTGCAAAGACGGCCATCAAATTCTCATTCGATTGCTATACTAAAACAGGAATCCAACATTTCGTAACATTTCTTTATAATCAAAGAATTCTATTTTTTCCATACTCACATTTCGTAAAAGTCATTCCTTTCTACAACACAAACTGAATCAATGAAACAACTGTTACATCATTCTGTGTTCTATACGAACATGCTTATCATTCCCCATAATTTTTCGCCGTAAAACCAGGATTTTTACTTTATACTAAGGATACCTAGAAAAATAATAATAAAGTATTACTGGAGTTTAGGCTAGTTAAAAGTGTAAAATAGTCCAAAGTCAGTATTACAAATCAAAAGCAGTCAAAATAAGTATATGTGCTTTTATTTTCTATATAGAAGAAACTATGAAAGAATTCTATAATAAAGATTCATAGTACTGATAGCAAACTGCATTTAATCTAGAACAATCAACCACAGAAAAATGTTCAGAAAAAGCAAGGCAAACGTATGACTGCTGCTAATTAGAAACTTCTAGGCCATACGCCATTAAAATGTATCTTTCATAAATAATTTCTTCAAAATTTTTAGCAAACAATAAAAGCTTCATAGAATAAATCTTAATGCCCCGAAAATAAAATAGTGTGTACCACCGTGCTAATAGAGGATAAGGTAAAAGGTAAACCAGAAAGAAGAAAACCAAAGATTGAATATCTAGATGCAGTCAACAAAAGATCAAAGCTCGTGAAAAAATATATTCTTCTCCATACCCGCATTTTGCAATATGTATGCTGCATCAAATAATATACGTTTTCCATTGCAACCCTAGGTCAACAGCTAAATTAAAAACAAATCCCTTCGTTTTGATCAATACATATATTTGTCCCGCACCAAAAATTGTCAATCACCTGTATTCTCCACACCCACATTTGAAAGGTTTGCCTTATATCCAATGATTACCATGCATCTCTCTCACGCATCCTTAGAAGAACGCATAAATCTGACAAGATTAGATCTTGCTATCTTTAATTTCGGATTCCTACATTTTAAAATCAAGTCCTATTTCGTGTTTATATCAGGGTACATCTCTTTATCAAAGAAATGAATTACTTTCCAGATATAGACGCTCTTTTCCCCACCCGTCAAAATGCCATTAACCCCGTTTTTAACACGTGTTTCCATCTCATATAAGTAAGAACTCTGTTGAATCCCTGCTGTAATAATTACTTAATAATTCAGTTCGGTGTTAACTCTCTCGGGTCTCTGAGGGATTACCGAACTTCTTACATGTACCGCACAGCAATAATAGCTCCCAAATGCAATATTAAATCAATTTCCATTGCAAACAAGTGTCCGTTTTTGCTCTCGTAAATTTTCTCCCCTTCTTAGAATTGCCTAAAGGGGTATATACATACATTACTTTCCAATAATGACTTGCACGCAACAATTTATTTGATTTTACTTCATAAAAGTGTCTCTCCCCTCCATCCTGCCTTTTGATACACTCAAAAGTGTAAATACTTTTCAAGTCAAACTTCCTGTTTCTTTCACAATATACCAACGTAGGTATAATAGTATTAATAGTTATTCTAATTAGTTCAGCTTAATTACTATGCAGGATAAAAAATCTTTTATCTAAATACCATTCGTTCTCCTCCCGATCTTCCAAAAAAAAAAAAAGGTACAGAAATTCAGTTTTAGCCGGTTAACTGAAAAGCTCGAGTATATTCGAGATTTTAATTTTACAAATAATTTAAAACCTCGAGAATACTCGGGCATTATTACAATTGATCACTGTTGAACGGTACATAGTCTACACACTCGAGTATATTCGAGGTTTTATTGAAAGCACATTTTAGGCTTACGTAAATCATTGTTGCCTTCAGCAAAAATAATCACACTGTTGCCATTCGTTTTGTTCCTAAAATTTTACAAGATGTTAGATGTTAGAATTTAGCAATAAAAAATAGGTAAAAATTGAAACGGTCCTTTGGAAATAATTGGTAAGTTAAGCGGTTAGTTACCTTGACTAGTAGTCCAAAGTTTATACCCTATCATCATCTCAAAAGAAATACATTTATTATTCAAGATTTAAAGAAGGACTGCGTAATGCGCAAATAACACGATATTCTTCCTGCCAACCAAGTATAGCAATCCTACAATTCCCGCTCCTGTTAAAATTACCTTTGCTCTGCAAAAAATAAACAAAGAAAACCCCCAACAAAAATTTCTTAATAAACAAATTACTTTAGTTGCTATTATTTAAATTTTCATCTCCAGCTGCAGTATCTCTTCTAAATCATATAGCTAAAGTATACAGAATGTTCCACATCTAAAGAATTTAGCCAAGAACAATAAGAAAATATTATTTTTAAAAGCCCCCTAAATTATGACATTAAAACTATCTTTTGTGCCCGCAATGCAGCGTTGTGCTGATACAGTACGTAGCCTAAAACACATTTTCACGTCATATTACTTAAAAAATCTTTCATATCCTACCAAATCACATTAAAATGGAAAATAATACTAAAAATATTAGCAATAAGTTTCTGTCTCCCTCTTTATCTCTTTGTCTCTATTTCTACATCAATCATTGTGATGGACTGTATAACACAAACGCTGGTTCGTTTTGTAATAGTTCGGTTTAATAATACTAATATTTCTTACAATTCCCGAGTTAAAATAAAATGCACATTGCACACTACGATGATGCAACTATACGCTACGCGCTCACTCACACACTGCTTCTATACACAGTTTCAACAAGCACCTACACCTTCCTTCTTTTTCTACAGCTAACATGTTACATTGAACAAACATCTTTAAACAAAACTAAACAATTTAAATAAATAAGTTAGGACTAAACATAGCCCCCACCCTTGAACGATCTAGTTCAAGATACACACAAAAGATGAATTAGTGCAATATTTGAAAGAACTGTAAAAATTGAAACATTATGTAAATGGAAAAGTTCTGTTACTGTAAGTCGACCTGTATGCTTGTTTCCTTGCGACACACGACAATTAATAATAAAACGCTTACAATACGCAACTATTTGCTCAAGTTTCACCAACGATGAACAATTGTCAATAATGGAGGTATCAACATGAACATGCATAAAAAATATATGTTTTCTTTTCTCTTGATTGACTAACTTTGAATCCACTGTATATTCATTGCACTCTGGGAGAATGGGTTTTTTGAGCCGCTCTGGGCCTGAGAACCATAAGTGATGGGAAAGTAAGGCAGAAGGTAATAAATCTCGAGAACCACAGTCTGCTGGATTATTCCTTGAATCCACTTTGAGCCACTTCACTGATGGCAAAAGAGTTTGAATCTTTGCTACACGATTCGCGACAAGCACTTTCCATGTGCTTGAATCCTAATTCAGCCATGATAACACAACAGTAGAGTCAGAATAGGTAATTACATCATGCACTTCCAAACGTAATGAATTTAATATGAGATTCATCATTTTAGCTAATAACAACGCACCACAGAGCTCTAATTGTGGTAAAGACACATGTTTGATTGAAGCAACCTTCGTTTTTCCCATAAAAATGTTCACACACACTTAGCCGTGAACTGACGTAACTGACACAAGATTGGCATTATACGAAAATACATCATTTGATGGATACCACTGAATTCCTAACGTTTTCACTCAATTATTAGTATCAAAGTCCTAACTACTTGCCGCTTGCTTCAAGTGAGAGGGTACGAAGTCCAAAACGTTGTATCTGAATTGCTTCACTAACTGAGTTGGCACCACTGATTAAGTCATCAACAAAAAGTCTTGTATTACTACAGCCGCTGCAATAGGAAATGATTCTTCTTCATATTTCGCTAATTGTTGCAAACTCTTCACTGCTAAATATGGTGCTGAAGCTGTACCATAAGTTACCGTCACAAGACTGTAATCTTTGATCGGAAGATTAGGTTTTTCATGCCACACAATTCGCTGGAAGTCTCTATGTTCTGGTTGGATTCGCACCTGTCTATATATTTTCTCAATATCAGCAGTCAATGCCACATTATGTTGTCTAAAACACACAAGTAATGGAATTAAGTCACACTGCAACCTAGGTCCGACAAGTAACTTATCATTCAATGACACATTAGATGAAGTTTTATAACTACCATCAAAAACTACACTCAGTTTTGTTGTAGAACTAGAATCTTTCAACACTGCGTGATGAGGTAAATAACAAACTTCACTGTTTGGTTTCAGTATATCATTTTCTAGAATAATCTAAATATGCCCAACTAACTCATACTCATGCATAAAATCTACATATAATTGACGCATTTTAGACCTCTTCTTCAACCGACTTCCTACTTGCTTAAGGCCTTTAATTGCCACTTCACGTGACTAACCAAGTCTTGCACTGTTGTCACGAAACGGTAACTGCACACGAAACTTACCTGTCTCAACACTTTGATGAGTTTTCTCGAAATAAATTTTACACTCTTTTTCTTCTGACGACATATTTTGTGTAGGAATATCTTCCAATTCCCAAAACTATTGCAAAATTATTTCACTGTTGCACTGAATATGATATGTTGACGCTGTGAATTCTTTACGTCGCACTTCATCGTCGCAAATAGAACCAAACAACACTCATCCTAATTTGGTATTCACTGCTACGGTAGAACCATTAACACCACTACACACACCCACCAATAGCAATTGATGGTAAATATCTGCACCCAATAACAGATCAATTCTGCCAGGAACATTAAAATTCGGATATGCTAATGTTAACGTGTTAACATCCGACAACGGCTTGCTTTTATGAATATACCGTTTTGGTAACATGCCTGTTACCTTTGGCAATACTAACGCTTCTACAGAAAATTCTGATTTAACATCATAACTTGATGTAAACACGATATTAACAACACCTTTTGCCCGAGCAACATTTACTGGAACTCAGTCTCGAAACATGTACATGCACAGGCCGTTTTTGTAATTCAAGCCGTTGTGAGCAGTTTTCTGACACAATGCTTTTTTCACTGGCTGAATCTAATTAGGCTCTCACAGGTTGTAAATTACAATATGAATCCTTCACCATCACTACTGCAGTTTGTAATAACACGGCAGGTTGCACATTTGTTTCACTTGAAAACTCAGTCCCCACTGAAACACCCGAGTTCTGTTTATTTGGAAAATGAAGTAAAGTATGATGACGTTTGCCACACTCACCACACGATACTGATTTGCAACTGGACAGTTTATGATTAGATTATACACAATTGCATAATGCTTTGTTTTTCACTAAGGAATGACGTTCGTCAACTGACAGCGAAAGAAAGTCATCACATTTATGCAAAGGATGATTTTTGCTTTTGCACTGGCAACACGTAAATTGAGCTGAAGCATGATGTGCTTTTGTTGATTTTTATTACCCTTGTTTGGCTCACTAAGTGGGGTTGATTTTGCATTGGAAGTACTACTTGCCAATGCACGACACCTATGATCTATGAATTTCACCAATTGGTCGAATGTTGGTAGTTCACTATCTGACAATGAACGTTCGCACTGCCTTTTTGTTTCACTGTCTACTTTCTCTGTTATATGAAATATAAGCAAAGGATCCCATTCGTTTACTTTTATGTCCAATACTGATAACGATCGCACACACTCAACACTTATATCCAACAACCGACGTAACGCGTCAGCTGATTCTTGCTGCATTTGACCTTGACCCACAAACAGCCCCAAGATAGACTTGACTAATTCTCGTTTATTTTGATACCTTAAATTTAACAGGTCCCAAACTTCTTTATAGTTATCGTCAGTTATTTGTATATTGAATAAGTGTTGCTGCTTCACCTTGCAAACTAGTTTTTAAGTACTGAAGTTTTTGTGCACCCGTCAATTTTTCATTATTATGCACTGCTGCGATAAACAAATCACGAAACGAAAGCCAATCATTTAAGTTCCCGCTAAAGCATGGCAACTGCAATTTTGGAAGTCGAATTTCTGTTGTGTTTTTTTGATTATTTACATCACTAGAAGAAGCGTGAAATATTTTATCCTGCACTTCCACTAGTTTCACGTTAACCTTTGTAAGTATCTTCAATAGCAGTAAGCTCTTCTTCTTGCGCCAAATAAATTTCTTCGGCACACAAGTTACTGGCTAGAAACAAAAGCTCATTTGTTTCACGTAATAGTTTACTCACTTTGTTTTTGTAGACCTGAACTACACTAATATCACAGCACTTCCTGTTCTGTGATATTGTTTATGCAGTTTTCAGCACGAGTGACCTTTCCTTTTAAAACACGCTTCCGGGAGTTGTAAGCTTCCGTTGTCGCCCACACAGTTTTTTTCTTGTTAAGACACAAGTCTTAGCACGCAGGTCGCATAAAACACATAACAACGTATTAACATCCGGCTCGAAGGACCAAATTTTTATGATGGACTGTATAACACAAACGCTGGTTCGTTTTGTAATAGTTCGGTTTAATAATATTATTAATATTTCTTACAATTCTCAAGTTAAAATAAATTGCACATTGAACACGACGATGATGCAACTATACGCTACGCGCTCACTCATACACTGCTACTATACACAGCTTCAACAAGCACCTACACCTTCCTTCTTCTTCTTCTACAGCTAACATGTTACATTGAACAAACATCTTTAAACAAAATTAAACAAATTAAATAAACAAGTTAGGACTAAACACATTGTAAGGAGGTAAGCGGATTAAGATTTTGAGGACCCCGGAGCCAACAATTTCAACGGTCTTCCAATGTCGCAAATAATTCCAATGCGTAAATTTCCTTTCTTGTCTCAGGAAAGACCGCAAAGTATACTATAATATTTTAATTTGCTTCAAGTTTACAATAATTACATTCATTATTAACAGCTAAATGCACATATACTATAGAGTAACACGAAAATGCCAAATACAAGTCACCTCACAAACAAAAGTATCGTTAGTGGAAAAAGACTTAGCTATAGTAATTCTACAAGCTGAAAAATTAGCATCGGTCTGAAGCCTATAATATAATTTGATTACTATATGTTAGTATTAAAAAGTGGGATTTTCCGGGGGTCCCTGGAGCTTGGGGTCCGGAGCCTGGCTCTGTTACTAATTGAAGGACCACATTAAAACACTTTTAAGCAGATCATTTTCATGGATTTTCAAATATTACTCAATAATGTCTACTACGGTTTTTTCTTTCCAATTATTCTTCGCATGCAAAGCAGGTTACAACGCAGTCAGTAGGGGATAGACGAGAATCGCGGATCGCAATTAGGTCCGAATTGAGTCATCTGGCGCCAAGACATTGTGATTTGGAAATTATGTTGGTCTTGACAATAGGTCTTTGTTTACAGGAATGTCGTTTGTCCTTGAGTATACACAGGTGTAAGTTGAAAGTTTTATTAATGACAGGAATTGCGTTAACCTGGACCATATACGTGTACAATAGATGTTTTATTCTTTTGTTTCATTGTTTATATTATTTTGTATTGTTGACAGTAGTTGCGTTTAACCTTGAGTATACACAGGTGTACGTTTTGGAATTTCTAAGAAAAGCCTATGTTTGTTTCGGGAGAGGTAGAACACAGGTGTGCGTTAAAACTTTATTATTGACAGGAATGTCGCTTGTCCTTGAATAGTCACGCACGCATGGGAAAAATTCCAAGATTTTTTCTTTTAATGATCACGCGATAGAGGGACTTGTATGAAATTGTTGTTGTTAGGACGTAAACGCTTAAATACAGAGTTTGAGGAGAGTATTTTATGTATTTCGCTATGGCTCCCGTACGAAAGTTAGTTTTTAGCGAACTTAACGACGAGGAGACGCTAGCATCACCTCCTTCTGGAACAAAGAAGATAAAGCCTGACAACAGATCGGATACCACGGACTCTATTGAAGTATCCGTGATACATCTTCGGATGATAAAATTTATTCATCATCGTCAGATGAAAAAGACGTATTGGAAAAACCAGAGACACCATCTCCAACGGTGTCGCCAATGCCGCCTGCATCACCATCGCTGTTAAGCCGATCAAGTTCAAGATTTTGGAGTTTAAACTGTTCATTTTCTAGTCAAAATGTGGATCGTGAATGGGTAATTGATGCAATTCTGAATTGAGACACTGACAAAATATTAATTTGTGGTGGACGCGCAGAATCATTGACAAATCAAATGGGACACAACGTTTGTTTATGAGTACAGAAGAATTAGAAGTTCGCGCATTGAAATCTCTGCTTGACGTCGAAGTAGAGGACTTATTTTATGTATATGCCAAAACGCACATTATTGGTATATTTACGCAAGAACTCGTTTATGAACCCTTTTTTGACTTAATCGAAGAAAAGGTCCCTAATTTTTGAGTGAATTAGTTAAAATTTTTGAAAATAAAGACAAAAAGAAAGGGTTCGCAAAGTGAAACATTGTTTGTAAACTGAAGTGACAGTGTTTGAAAAAGATGTATTGTCATATCAGTGGCGGTGGTGATTATATTTGTGTATCTTGTAGTGTCAATAATATTAGTGAACTGTTTTAAAAACTATAAATGTATACTTACGTTTAAATGTTATTTCCTCTGAACAATGCGTGTTGAATCTTCAACACCGGAGTTTGCTTCTTCATGATACTAGAACTTTTGCTGTACAGCATTTATCCAACGAAATGCCACTTAGTGATTTGTTTGAAGTGTTTGAAGAACAACATAGTGAAATCTCAAGTGAAAACTTTATACGAAAAACGCGAGAATGTTTAAACATGAAATTTGTAGGACAAATAATTCCGTTTTTGCTGATCGTAATCATTAAATTTCACTATGTGTTAATGAATACATTATCGACATACAAGATTTTAAGATTTCAAATAATGAATTTATTACTCGTGAATTTTGTTTATTTGCATGTGGTGATACAGTAAATTTCCATTGTTTAGTAAAATCTCCGATTGAATACAATCAGTTATCTTTAGGATGTCAGAAACAAATTGATTAGTTAACATTAAACTTACATGGACTAACTTGGAATAATAAAAACGCATATACTGTATCACATATACGTAACATTCTATATCAATTATGTTTGCAAGATGCAAACTTTTATTTTAAAGGTGCAGAGAAATCCATCTGGATTAAGAAACTATTTTTGTTAGATAGTGTTATTGATCTTGAATTAAAACAATGTCCACCATTAAATGAATTATGTGAAATGTTATGAATGAATTTTTTTCTTTTCATGATCAAAATGTACAACTTGAGAAAAAATCAGTTTGTGCATATCGAAATGCACAAGAACTTAATTTTCAGTGGAAGTTTCAACGATCAACGACATTAACTAACACATTTTCAATGATGTAACTTTACCTTTTTTATTTTCATGTTTTTAAAATGAAACACACGAAGTATAATTTAAAATTTATTATTTTTTAATTTTTTATTTATATATTTATGTACATAATATATACAAATAATAAACTTATTATTTCAGATAAATATTTTTTCTTTTTAAAAATTTATTTACATTGTTATATATAATTTTATCATTCTTTTTAAATTTTGTCTTATGAAATAAACTTAATGTTTTTTAAATGAATTATTGCGTACTATATGATACAAGAAAAATAATACAAAATATCCACACAACACGGATTTTTCGTGTAGGTATGCTTCACTATTTACATAATAAACTTTAGTATTTTTACATAAGAATGAATGAATTTCTTTTGGCACTGGCATTAGTAAACTATCAAAATATAATCGTATATGATTTTTGTTTATGTATAGTCCAACCCAATGACTTCCTGCGGAATGTGACGTATCAAGATTAATGATTAGTCCAACACGAGCTTGCACTGTTTGTGGAATTGTATCGATGGAATAAATTCCAATCACATATGATCCAGTTTGTCCATTACTGAGAAGAACTTTTAAAATTTCATCTGTACATTTTTTATTTCTTTATCGGAGTACGAAAATATTTATCACTGGTATTGTTCACAAACAAAACATTGTCATACACTTTTATATATTCACTGTATAATAAGGCTTCATGCACACTACACTTGTAATGTCCAAAGCGATGATTATAATGTGCACACCTTGACACATGAAATCCTACAGATGTGTACCGT
Source organism: Thermobia domestica (assembly GCF_964235325.1). Lineage (NCBI taxonomy): Eukaryota > Metazoa > Arthropoda > Insecta > Zygentoma > Lepismatidae > Thermobia > Thermobia domestica. The sequence goes on along the minus strand of NC_137460.1, from coordinate 180,606,494 downwards.
GGAGAGTCCAAATACTCGAGATTGATAATATCACGTTGAAAAATTTCCTGTAGGAAGTTCTGGCGAGCTTTGCCGAAAGTGTAAACAGATGAAATATTTGTACTATATTTGTGAAGAATTTCTTTAAGGTGCGAGTATTCGACATCTCCTTCGTGCCATTGGATTCCATAAAAATTATCACACAAGTATTTGTTTGCCTCTATTATTGTTTCACATCGTTCAGTAGCAGCGAATGGAGTTTTAAATATCCAGCTTTGTATGAATGGTATATCTGGATTAGCTATTGCTAACTCTTTAAGAATAAGATCATCGTCGTCTTACCCACGGTAAGCGGAGAAGTGAACAACAACCCTCATGCTACTCAACTGATTAAAATTTAAAATGAATTATCACTATATACATTTCTATCTTTATCTATTTGTATGAGAGAAATTGGGCATATACAATACAAGTGATTGGTTGTGCTAATGATTCTTTAAATGATACTTTTAAATTAACGGGAGCATCGCGTACAACATCCCATGTAGTATCATCCAATGTAGGAGTATGGGATAGAATAAATGCATAAAGAGTGTATTCATGTGGATATTCATCATAGGTAACAGTATGGCCATCATCTTTATAAAATATTCCTGTACCGCAGAACAGTCTGGTAACTTAGAACGTATAAATTATTTTAAAAATCAGGGGTGAGGGGATTGGGAGGAAATGATTTTGAACGAACTTGTTGTTGCAACTTGTTAACGTTAAAGTTTTGTTATTCAAAATATTAATTTCTGATTTACCATTAAAAGCTGCGATAGAGACAAATGCGATAACGATTGCTTTAAGTACATTTCCAACGAACAGATTATCAAGATTGTATGAATTTACTTCTTGAGATATTGTATATGATCGAGTTTCAACTCTTGTAAGAGGTAATTTGGCCGTTTCATGCACCATACCTGAACTTATTTCCATACCAACATATGCAGACGTGTCAACACTTCGTGCATACATCGTAACTTCTTGACGCACTACGTTATAAGATTATTTGGAGCTTGCATTAAAGAAAACATCTTTTTACGGTGTAATTTAATACGAAGACCAACTTTGTTTGGAAGCATACGACCTAAACTTGCAATATCAACATGAATACGTCCATACATTTCAAATGTTGCTCTATTCTTAAGAAAAGCAGCACCTTTATGAAATCCTGTATTTGTTTCATCTAATGTATTAAATTGTTTTGCGGTATCTTTGTATCATAAAGAAGATGTAAGATGTTTCTGCGAAGCATAATTTCAATAATTTAAGGTTTCAATATATGCGCGATAAGGATAAGATCCAGATGATGAATTAATTTATCATTTAATGAAATATAAACTTGACTAAATAATGAATGTAGAAAATTATTTACCGGTGCAACTACATCGTTTTCATCTAAATTATTTCCTTTTGATTTTGTAATTTTACAACGTACATAAAGATAAAGAAAAGCAGCATGAATAAATTCACCTGTTTCACCAGGAATAACAAATTCAATAGGTCCTTCCGAAGTTAGTGTAGAAATAGAACGATATTGCACATGAGAAGTTGCTTGTGTAGCAGTTTATATCGTTGGAACGGAAAATAAATCAAATTCCGAAGTACAACACTCATGGCTATTTGAATTAAGTAAAGCCATTATGAAAATATATCTTTAGTCTTCCTTCTTTTTGTGTTAGTTTAACCGTACGAGAACGTTTGCGTTTGATTGGTGGTCCAATACGTATTACAGGAGCTTTACGTTTTTGTGGCCGTCTCTTACCGCTACCAGATAGTAACTAACCAACTTTATTAAGAGTTTTTGTTTTTAATGTTTCACCAGCCTCTTTTACACGTGCGCGAACGGATTCTTTTGTTACACGGTTTTCTAATACATCGCCTGCAACCTTATTCCTGTTTATAACGCTTGGCGACCTAATACTCTGGCACCTTGTGTAAGAAACGGTAATGCAATACGTGCTAAACCCTTAAAGAAACTCCCGATACCGTGTCCACGTTGATAAAACTGGTCCTGATGTATAAGGTATTCCACGACCACGTTGATAACATATACGTCTAGATTTCATTTTTATTTAAAAGCAGCACGTTTAATATGAAGTGTTACCGTCAATGTCCCGGAACGAAATGGCAAATTTCGCCCTGCATGGTCCTTTAGTAGTACTTCGATATTGTTAAAACAAAATTCTGAAACTGGTAAATAATGAATATCTTGAAAGGCAATTATTTGCACTTTTCCGTATTTCACATTGCAAGTTGTTGCAGCACGTAGTAATGGTGCTTTGGTATCGCCTAAATATTGATATTGTTTAATATCACTATACAAAAAAATTTGATGTGGATAACCAATATCAACGTAAGATTGTTTAAATCCACGCTTATGAAAATCCAGATCTTAATTTTCGTGAAATCCTAATCGTAAAGACAATGGTGACAATGTAAGTGATTTAACACGTTGATCACAATTTACGAATACTGTATTTAACACATGAAATCTTATGAATTTGGAAACTATTTAATTCTTCGATTAAATGGTACGCGGTTGGATAATATCCCGGTGTAATTTTACTTTTCTGAGGTTCTCAATCTTTTAACGTAAACCATTTTCACCATCGATAACATTATGACGTGTATTTCACTTAAATCAACACACCAATCGGATTCAGATAATCGAATAGTATTATTTAATTAATAAAATGTGATGGAGTATTTTTCCATATACATCAGTACCAGCGTTTGAAACGAGTGTAACATCGAGTGTAACGAGTGTAAAAACTATCAACACTATCAGAAATCATTTTTGCTTAAAGTGTAGTGTTAAGTTTGAAGTTCCAAATTGAAATTGTAGTTTTTCCCCCGTGTTCATCTTTTAGGTTTACCTCTGTCGTGTCAAAATACTTTTTCTCCACTTTAACATAGTGTGGTGTGTGAAAGAGAAAACATTTGATGTGTCCATACTCTTCATCATAAACATTAAGTTTTCAAAGTAAAGGTCCAGCGTCTTGTTTTACAACATCAACACAAACATTTACTTCATTTGTAATATTATAGTCTAAATTGCACGAGAATTTTCTACATGGTAGTATTCTTTCTTGTGTGTTTGGTGGTTTTAAGTGTACAACAGGAGAAAAATCTGTAGAATGTTCATTAATAAACCCTAAAATGTGTTGCAGTCCTTTTGTGATACTAATCATACATTGATCGTATGGTTTTAAAATATGATATAAATATTTGATTTTTATTTTTGTGGTCCTCTCATACGTACATTTTCAGGTATTATATCTAAAATACTTTTTATAATATATTCTGGTATGATATTAATTTCGTGACATTCATGTTTACCGTCAATTACAGTATTTATGATATTTTTTCGTTTTCATCTACATTATAAGAACTCCAGGGAATAATTATTTGTGCTAATGCAACACCCTATTCACTACCCCTTAAATCAGTAGGTTGTGCAAGTTTTACTTTATACGATGCTGTTTTATTATCAAACAGTTTACTACTTGCATTTGAAGAAAGAGTCGTGTTTAAATGTTGAATTCATTTTGAAGACTGAACATATTTCGCTTTAATCCATGAATTCATACTTGACAAAAATCCTAACCACTTCACATAAATCCACCCTTTTTTCATTTAAGTACTTTTTCAATTAAATTTTTGTTTGAATTAATTATTACTTTTTGTAATTCATGTGCATAAAATATTTCTTTAATTTCATCACCATTCCAATCTTTTAATTTACAAGTTACTGGATTTCATTTACTATAACTATCTACAAGAAATATTTTTTGTGACCATTTTGGTAAATATACTTTGTCTAACATATGCTTTTATTTACTGACACGTACATAATCTCACGGATGTAATTTACATGCTAATTTCTTTTTCGCGGTTGTTGTTCCATGTAATGTATTCGATACTTGATTAATGTTTGAATCATTTACTTCTGCAGGTGCCATTTTAATACGTCTGTGATACGAATGATTGTAGTTATTACAATTTTTTCGAGAATGTGAATATAACGATAAGTATATTTTGCTGTAAAGTATCGATACAATTTTTCTTTTAATGTTCGTATAAAACGTTCTGCTACTGCACAATTAATTTCCGAATGCACACTATAATGATTAATTTCATTTTCTTGAAAGAAACGTTTTACATGTTGATTATAAAATTCAGCACCTAAATCTGTACATGAAACACGGGTAATTTTAATTATTTAAAAATTTTGGTGTTTGCTTTAAACATTTCAGGGCCATTTTTGTTTTTAATGGAACGCAATACGCATACCGTGAGAAAATATCAATAACACATAAAAGATATTTATAATTATTATTATACTTTGCAATATTTTGCATATCTGGTAAATCCAATTGTAATGTTTCATTCGGTGCACTAACATAATATTTCTTTCGCTCGAAAACTTTTCGTGCTGGTGCATGCAATGTATACGCGTCTTGTGATGCTAACCATTCTTTTATTTTCTTTCGTGATAATTTAGTTTTACGTTGTCATGTTTTAATACTAGATAAAGAAGCAGGATTTCAATAATCATAATATATTTTTGATTACTTTTTATTACATTTTATTTTCTTTCCAATTTTTAAAAAAATCTGGCGTAGGAATTTTACTAGTAATGACTTTAGGTGTACTCACAGGAGTAGAAAGAAATTCTTTAGGAACATTAAGTTCTTCTAACAAAATTTTACTCTTGAATTTCTACTGGTTGTCTTGAATATTTTCGCATACAAGCAACATCATTCACTAAATCCATAATATTTGAACCTGAAATTTGTTTTCCATGTATTTTTACTATTCCTGATTGATACCAATCTATTTTATTTGAATTTATTAATTGTTTTATTAATAGATCTGTTTTCCTTCGATGTGTTTTCGGTACTGATTGTAAAATGTCCCATACAACAGGTAAAATAGAAGTATTCTTTACTACACATGATGATGATAATTCATGAACTTCTTTTTCAACAATAGGTAATGTAACAGGTTTTTTGTAGTTTATTATTGTAAATATTGATGTAATACTTGTTGATATATTTTCCATTTTTCTTCAACACCAAGATCACGATGTTGTAAAATACTACTCATTTCTTCATCTAATCGCGATTGATGTTTCCATAGACTTAGCATTTGATCGGAATTGATGCACTGCATTCTCAGGAACTAAAATCATTTTACGTAACCCTGACATGACTTTATAACTTCTAAAAATACTACTTGCTACAGCTGCTAGAATTGGACCTAGTAACATCGGTAAGAACGCGCCACCTTTCTGAAGCAATATTTTCCTTTTCTTGTTTAATGCTGTACGTTGTTGAGAAAGAACTCGCAAGATCTTTTTATGTCTACGTAATCGTTGCTTCTGTCGAGAATTTAAAGGAGTGTTTCCTTTTATTGTATTTTTAGCAACTTGTGAAATGGTTCGTATTAAATCACTTGAAGCATTTTTCAGACTATGGTTACGTTTTGCTGATTTACATTTACACAAAGCACGGAGTGTGCTAAAGTGATGTTTCACCTTCAACATCTTGATACCAACTAAACATAACTATGATTCCCTCATCTTTTACGTTTGTTTGCATGTACATTGTTTCATCGGGAAATATGTTTGTAGTATTCGTAATGCGTCACTTATTTTCTGTGTTAAATCAAATAATAAATAAATTTGAGTTGAACTTGTTACTTCATCAAATACATCAACGATATGCTTACTTTGTCGTGGCGATTTCTCTACCTAAATATTGAATTTGTAATTTATCACGTGGATTTTAAATACTATAATATAATGTGCACTTAAACTAATATCACGTGCATATTTTTCTTTTGGAAATAAATTTTGTACTATACATATTACAGTTAATTTTTTATGACGTGCATATTTTGTAAATAAATTTGCAACATCACCATTGGTTTCAGACATTAAAATATCTAATATTAATAATGAATTTTCTTCAATGTGAGAAGTATTCATATCTGAAATCCCATCTACGAAACAAATATTTGCAAATATTAAGTGTGGTATTACTGCCTCAACACACCATACAATTTCACGAAATGTAGTAAACATATGTTCACGTTCATTAAGTTAACGATTTACAAAACCAGTTTTACCAGCCCTTGAAGGACCAGTAATTAAAATGGTAGAGGAATGATTAACATCTCGTTATCAAATAAATGCATGGAATAGAAAACTCACCTTTTATACATCCACACACACACACACTCACTCACTCACTCATTCACCAAAATTAAAATGACTGCATATTAAACCTTGAAATGACTAGACTATTAAAAATGACTAGAATGTTAAAGCTTTACATGACTAGGGTTGTTTTGTTTATACGAAACATAGTTTCTACTGAACTTCAATATGAAGCGATCCATCAAAATTCCATATGAATTTTAACAAACTAGCACGCACACATTCAAACGCATTTGGCGTTCGTGGTATCCGTATGATATAATTCTAGTCTTTTGTATGTCATGTAAAAGAATATCGTCTTCGTCATGAATTCGTTTACGTTTTTTGTTAACCATACGGTGTGTTTTGGTTTCTCGTCTTGCAAAGATTTGGAACTTACGTTTCTGGATTATACTGTAGGATTTTCAGTCACTACAGATTCGATTTCTTCTCGCACTAGCGCATGAAAGCTCTCAAAATCAATTTTTCAGAGGTTCTATGGTTCAGTGTTATTCCTCGAATTTTGTAAATATGCCGAAATTCCCCTGAGGCATTCCTAAGCCTCATACAATAATTTTCGGGTCCTAATGCTATCAGAGCGATAAATTCCCATCCCTCATCTACTTCATCCGTTAAATCTCCAAGATAATTACCCAACTGTAACACGGGTTCCTCATATTTTCGCTGTAAAAACGAAATACTGTCAGTATCACAGTAAAGCGCAGGTTCAGGTCCTACAGAAGTCAAAAGGTCTTAAAGTTTAAGTCTGGCCCACGAAGTAATAAATGCGGCCAAGACGATATTTCAAAATCCTAACGGGGTGTTATCATTTTCCAAGTCCTTTTAGTTCATTAGTAAATGCCTATCACCGACTGAAATCACTGAACGAACTTGATATCTTGCCGATGAAAGGTACCTAGGAACTCTGCTGAGTTGTGGCGGATTGTACACTTTATCGTGTATGGGCGCTCACCCCATTTCCCATACAGAGAATTACGATATAATTTCGCTGTAGCGCGCAATCCCGGGTTCTCCCTTATATTATCATAATTTAATTTAACGCCTTCATGGCCATAATATAATCATCGATATTTTTCTTAGTCTTCTTGAGTTTGGCATGACGCAGGAAAACCTGAAGCTTCCAGCTTCATTTGAAGAAACGAGTTCACGTAATTCCCGAACAGATCACCTGAATTCCCTTCCTCTAGATCCATGGGTTCGAACTCCCAAGTTTCATGAATATAGATGATTTTATAACCTTTTTTAAGAGCAAGGTGTAGCTATGGAGTACAAAATGTATATGTTATTGCGCGATCCATTTCTTCATGTGTACATTTCCCTACAACTTCATTTCCTTCTTCTTCCATACATCTTTGGCACAGTATAAAAAGTAATCGTCGATCTGCCACATATAGGAGAATAGAAAAATACATATATTTTGGAGGTATGATGGTACATTTCACTAACCCATGAGTATTTTTCACTTCTGGAGATCCGGCCCCCTGTGAATCTTAGGCATTCCAACCGGCATTGCTCTACGTGCTATTACAAAAGGGTATAGAGATGTAATATCGAAATTTCGAATGACCTCATTATCCTTGGAATTAACATGATCGGAAGCCTTCAGCACGACCACCTTGATACGCCATTTTTGAACAGTCGGATCCGCTAGATGTGCACCATGTTCTATAATGAAATTTTGTAAATCTTTTTCTATCTTCACCATATTGTCCCAAGTACATTCCCGATCTCGGGTAACTTTACACCAAGATTTAGAATGTATTCTCGAAGAGTGATGGTTTGCTCGTACCGTCTTGCATACGTATCGCAAGGATCCTGAGAACCATGAATGATTTCATCACAGTTTTAAGGAATACATGAAACATCCGTGGAAATTACAGCCACAAAATTCATACGCTGTATTCGTACTTGGATCATATATATGTCAACCCTGTACTTACCGAACCATACCTCTGGGCTAGTATCGCAGTACTGGATATTCCTTCCAAGTTGATGTTCAACATATTTTAACCACAAGACTGCTTTTGCAATTTGTCGCTCATTATGTTGAAAACCCTTTGGCGGAATTACAGCAATGGTATTCTCCGGTAAGTACAGGGCACGGTATGTTTTCGCACTTAACCCTGCAACCGCTGAGCAAGCAATAAGACATTGGAGACCGTCCGTCTTCTCTTTTATGATGCTATTAAATTCTTCTTCTGTAATAATTCTAACATCATTTTCAGTTAGCCAACATTTCCTTTTGGAGCACGTTCTTGTTCCAGGCGATTAGTTGCTGTCTTTGTTCCACGCTTCACATGTCAGTGTCAAAATATTCAAGAGCGGGAACGGAACCTACATAATTTTGATTTTCCTAAGTGTTAAATAAATATTGTAGAGGTACATGATTTTGTTATATTATTTTTGGGGGATGGAAAATCATATTTATTCAAAGTTAAATTAAAAAGATTGAATTGTAGCAATAATGAAATATTGTCATGTTGGACAAACACGTGCGTTTGTTTATTTGTTTACTCACGTCAATGGTTAGTAAATGTGTTAAATGTAATTACTGAATGTTATGGCTAGACGCTAAGTCGTCACTTTATGTGTTTGTTGTGATTTGTAACATTGTGTACAAAATATGAAAAGTCATCAATGTGAAATGATGTATGTAACATTGACACACTTTGACTGTGGAATAACTGTCAGGTTTGCAGAAATTGTTGGTCTGGGAATTTGGTCACGATGTAATTCGGGTTGAAACCAAGGTTTCACCAATAGCTGAGATAGACAGAAAAGATCAACGAAACGAATTCGAGAGTGTCTGGAAAGAAGAACAAAAACCTCTCGTTGGAGAGGATTGAGATGAGAGATCAGAAGTTGACCAGAAGGTGAGAGACGATCATCAGAAGTGGAACAGAGGTGGAGAACCACTTTGAGAGCCGCTAGCAGTTAAGCAGTAAGCTGCAAATCCATTCTACTAAAATTGATCAAGGGAGATCTATTTCCAACAGCAACAACCATAGACTTGGAGTATGGTTGGCATCTAGTCGGTCACTTCAGTTTGCCGACTATCTAACACAGAGAGATTCTGCATTGTGAAGTATTATCATCCATCCCAGATACTCATCACAAATACAGATATGTGTATCTCAGCTATGTACGAATTATTCGTGACAGAATGTCTAGATGTTGGCGATATGTGATCTGACTAGTTATACTCAATCATACATAAACATACACACACACTTTGATATTATTGGAATAATACATTCATTAAATGAAGCTCAAATGTGTGGTCTTTTCTCTGTGTTCACTTCGACCTACTCATTTCAGACAATGAGTAGTAGAAATCTCCGATCGTCTTAATAACGTCATCCCCATGCAATTTAGGCACGACGTGAGGAGGTTGTTAATATGGGAAATCTGCCTTCTTCAAATTTACTGATAAGCCTAAAGTTTTAGGTATCTTGGATAATTTAATTCCAAGGAACAAATACATATCACGGAAGAATAATCTATTGGCAATTGTCATACAAAATATTTTTTGACCCTGTATCAGAACATCAGGAATAATATGTTGCTTCTCAATTAGATTTCTTAGGCAGAAAATACCATCAAATCTGCTAGAGTTGTGGGCTAAAACTACTATACGCTGAAACACTGGATGCGCCATTAAAAGTGTTTAATTAAGTCATCCATTGTTTTAAAAGAAAACGATCTATTTCCATTTTTAACACCACAAAAGTTGCAGGGATTATCCAAAGATTTACTCATACATAATGAACATGTATGTCTGCTACAAATCAGGACTATTTCATGTTTCCTCTCACCATTCTCATCTTCTGGGATTAACATCGTTTCAAAACCGTATGCAATGTACATAAACCTTTTGATATGTGTAGGCTTCAATTTTTGCACAAATCATTGATGATTAGGTTCTACGTGAACCTTACACGTGGTACAAAAATGTTCACCACACTTGTGTGCAACTTTCGAAGTATACTGTGGCATGTGATTACAGTCGGGACAAACCTTTACACTAAAGCCAGCTTTATCACGTGTCAAATGATTATTAAAACATTCACCCTCAGCAAACTTTCTATTACATGCATCACACTTGATTTTTCATAATGTCGGGTTTTTGTAATGCTGCCTATTGCAAGCTAAACACCTCAATTCACACTTATGATTATGTCGCCGTTCATCGTATGCTTCCAAACACTTCGTAGAATATTTTTTATTTTCTAAAAAGAATGTATGCATTTAATTGGTGCGAAATGGCCAACTGTAACACCTCTTTAATAAAAAATATACATTTGCTTTTGAGCAGGAGTTCCAGGGACAAATACCTTATATTTACGACCATTAACGGATTCATCTCTTTCGTAAACAACAATTTGATACTTTCCTGAATAATATTTCTGGAAAGTTTTAAGATCATTTAAATCGCAACCATTTTTTGCTTTAACATTAACATTTGCATTCCTACAAAGTCGCTGTGCCTTACTTTTCCGAACTTGATCATCTCTTCTTAGGTTACATAAAGTGTTCCTAGTTCCTTCATATTTCTCTAAATACCAAACAATACTCTTTGGTGAGCAGAGCATATTAGATCCGTATAAACAATATGGCGGTTAAGAACTTTTCCATATCTTCATAAGGGGCGGCATTACAATTATTCCTAATACCTTGCTCGCTTACGTTTTAACTATATGGAACCGAAATTGTAGTTCATTTCCGAGCAAGAAATCTTCATTGAGATTTAGTATATTTTCCAATGAAGTTAAAATGACCTAAGCACTTAAATCGCTCTTCCTTCTCCACGGGATATACGCTGGTTTTTGTTTCTGCTGTTCGAGCTATCGATACAGAGACCAACGTAATCCTCTGCTCGCGCGTCAACGAGAACCTCGTCCAACGCAAAGTTAACCAGTTTCTTAATATATCCTTCCGGATTTTGAATATTGTGTTCAGCGGTAGGACGAATTGCGAGTTATCTTCCACGAAGATTAAAATTCGTGAAATCTTTTGAGCTGTTTCTTACGATTTCGAAGTTTCCATCGTCCGATTTTTTAAATTGTTTGTGACCAACTTGGCCGCGCCTATGCGACACATTTACATGAGATAGTCCTACTTGTGAAGATAATGACCCGTAGCCTATACTATTCCGTGAACATTGCATATTTGGATGAACATTGTTTATAGGATTTGTCCCTTGGGTTATTTGAGCAGGCGAAACTGCATCGATACCCAACGTTTGTAAAAATCTTACCAGTATCTCCATATAATAGTCATTATTATGAACGGAATTTCGAATATATTGATGTTCAGCATCATCAACAATCATTCTGTCATCCATCATATTACCCGAGTTTGAATTTCCTTGGGAGGTATTGACTACGGAATTGTTAGACAATAATTATGATGCTGCAACATTACCTTGAGCCAAAACAAAACGCGAGCCATACTGATAAAATTCAGATACCTCTCTATCTTTACTCTATCAAGTTGCCCTTCTCCTCTATTAAAATCATAAATTAACCTCTCGTGCGCTAAATGATACATGTTCTCCCCTCTGAAAAATCCTGCAGAAAATAGACCTAACACATCTGCAGAGCAAACACAAGTATTCAAAACTGTGTTCATTAGAGGCAAAATACTGGTGTAATAGTGAGAGCAAATACTCACACCTTTCACTTCCTATATGGCCCTCATGTAGTTGTATAACAATCTTCTCCCATGCTGCCAGGACTTTCAGCATTATGAAGAATCTTCAATTCAAGAGGGTTTCGTCCACAACATTGAAGTTGAAGAACTCCATCTGTAATCAGGAATTGAGTTTCTTCTTAATATGAATATTATAATAATTTGGTGTTTGTGTATGTCTGTTAATACAATTACTTCGACTTCAATATATTCTTGTTTTGTCTTATAACACAATAACTTCTTATGTGATCAGTTAACTTTCGGTATTTTCTTATGTGCAATACTAAGGTGAATAAATAATATAGAATAATTTAAACTTGAGGATGTAATAAATTACGTCATGCAGGTTTCCTCGTCAGCATTGAAATGATTAAAATTGTACAATACAGTATATATACTATATATACATTACAAAGTATGACGTCACACAAAAGTTTGAACATGATTCGCAAAGAAACGATAGGGGAGGAAATCAGTCATGCCGTCTGCAATAGGAGGGGAAATCAAAGGCATGCCGCCAGCAGAGGGAGGAGAGATCGAAGACATGCCGACTGAGTAGGAGAGGAAAACAAAGCCGCCTTAGTGAAAAATAAAAGCAAAGTTATGCCAACTGAGTATGAGGGGAATTCAAAGCCATGCCGACTGAGTGGGAGAGGAAATGAAAGGAATACCACTTCAGTGGGAAGGGAGATCAGAGTTAAGCCGACTGAGTGGGAGAGGAAATGAAAGGAATACCTCTTCAGTGGGAGGGGAGATCAAATTTATGCCGCCTACAGTGTAATTATACGGGTGGGAGAAAACCTTACATAGGATCTTTCTTTCGAATGTTAGTGAAAATATTAAATTAATATGTTAAAAATCAACATAGTGACTCCGAAAAATTTGAAAAACAAAAAGTGAAGAAAAGAAAAACGTGAACATATCCGTCTGGACATAAGTAATAAGAATATTTAAACAGTAAACTGAAAATCATCATATGGACTCCAAAAATTGGAAAAACAAAAAAAAGTGAACATGTTCGTCTGGACATCAGTAATAAGAATATTTAAATAGTATACTGAAAATCGGCACAGGGACTGTGGAATACTGGAAAAACAAAAAGTGAAGAAAAGAAAGAAGTGAACATGTCTGTCTGGACATCAGTAATAAGAATATTTAAATAGTATACTAAAAATCAGGATAGGGGCTCCAAAATTTGGAAAAACAAAAAGTGAAGAAAAGAAAAAGTGAACATGTCCGTCTGGACATCAGTAATAAGAATATTTAAATAGTATAGTGAAAATCATCATAGAGCCTCCAAAATTTGGAAAAACAAAAAGTGAAGAAAAGAAAAAGTAACATGTCCGTCTGGACATCAGTAATGAGAATATTTAAATAGTATACTGAAAATCAGCATAGGGACTGTGGAATACTGGAAAAACAAAAATCGAAAAAAGAAGAAAATGAATATGTGCGTCTAGATCTCATGAATAAGAATATTTAAATAGTATACTGAAAATCAACATACGAACTGGAATACTAGAAAAACAAAAAGTGAAGAAAATAAAAGTGAACATGTCCGTATGGACATAAGTAATAAGAATATTTAAATAGTATAGTGAAAATCATCATAAGGACTCCAAAAATTGGAAAAACAAAAAAAGAAAAACAAAAAAGTGAACATGTCCGTCTGGACATCAGTAATAAGAATATTTAAATAGTATACTGAAAATCGGCATAGGGATTCTGGAAAATTGGAAAAACAATGTCCTAATCTTAATAAAGAAAAATGTACTAGTAGCGGGTAAATTTAGCATTTTGGTTTATCGGCTATCATTAAAGATACTTTCGTCAACATTTTGTTACAAGTTCTTGCAAAAGTTTGTAGTTTGCATTGATGCATTCACGTTTGCACTCAACTGTTTTTCTTTTCTTAGTACCGCATAATACGTAATTATATCTTCTGCACAACCGTTTTATTATTATTTAGCTTTGACGCATAAAAGTCATAATTTGTGCGTGGCGGGAAAATGTACCCGATCATCTGAATAGTGACTGCTAAATATCATATAATGTTCCTACTGCGCAAACATGTCATGTACTGATAGCCACTGCGCAGAAAAATGGGCTAATTTGAGCATGGCGGGAAAATGTACATGATCATCTGAATAGTGACTGTCAAGCACTACGCAAATCTAGCCTGTATTATGAGTTACTGAATGTCTTGCGTACAACAAAAAAAACAAATACTACATATCATACGTATATGAAAATCACTACTAATGTATTGCGTACGGGAACGGTGTCTATAGATACCATATGTTGTCTAAGCATTAGTGATCCTCGCATAACACGTACCTGTCCGCATGCGTGACATTATAATGTTCGGCTTCGCGTTCGTGTCTGCGTCCGGGCGCGTTTTCCATTCGCGCACCTAACATTGCGCCGCGTTTCCGCCACCAGGCACCCGCATTGCCGCAACCGGATGATATGATTACGTATTCACATCTAAGACAATTTCCTACTTGTGCAAACAAATATCTTTTACGCATAACCGTTTAGGTAAGTGAAAAACTGTTTGTATAATCAAATGATATTAAATTGAAATTGTGTATAGGCATAATACATACAAGACAATATCACATAAAACATATCTACCAAGGCACAACACAAAACAATGCAGCTCCACATACATACGGATGCCTACCAATGCACACAATACACCACCACATACAAAGTCATACATACGCAAAGCTATAATACACAACCACACATACATACATGCACATGTACACACACCCTAATGCTTCACCACATACAATTACATACATACGCAGACCTAGAATGATGAACTGCGACACATAGAAACATACGTACATACAAGTAGAAGGTTCTCTACCATCGCAAAGGATAATGCACGACCACACATACAGACATGCATATATACACACACACGTATGTTAATGCGTCACCACATACATATACATATGCAGAGGCATAGAAATGCACAACCATGCATAGAAACATACGTACATACAAAGACGGATGTCTACCAATGCACACAATGCAACACGACACATGAAAGCATGGCAACACACCAACACATACATCACATACATACGCAGAGCCACAGTAATACATCATCAAACACAAACGGATGCCTAGTAAGGCCTACAAAGGCACGCCTATGTACAAACACGATAGTGTATCACAACATACATTACATACATACACAGAACCACAGTAATACACCAGCAAACACAAAACGGATGACTACAACGTCTACAAAGGCGTTGCATGCATATGTACAAACACGACAATGCACCACCACATACATCACATACATATGCAAAGCCACAGTAATACACTGGCAAAGACAAAAGGGATGATTACAACGTCCACAAAGGCATGCATGTGTACACACATGTTAATGCGCCACCACACAAACACACACACACACACACAGAAAGAGGCGGATGTGTATCAACGCACAAATAACCGACAGACAGATATACTTGTAAATAGATGGCTACATATATATATATATATATATATATATATATATATATATATATATATATATATATAAACATAGATTCCAGGCATTATATATATGTATACATATATATACATATACAAACAAATATATATGATCATAAACCGAAAAAGATAGTCAGATATCCTCAAATAATGGTTTAATATCAAATGTTCATACGGAATATGCTACAAACTTCTCTTGATACCGCTCTCCTCCCCACTCCCCATTCCACCGTTTCACTCATAAAAGTAACTGGGATAAGATAGCTCAACATGTGTATTCTTGGGACGTAAAACAGACATATATCCTTTACATGTATGTAAGATACAAATATAGCAGTCACCCCACCGTAAAAATGTCTTACTACGCCCTTAAAATGAGTATAAACATTTTTCCTATCTCTTTCATGAATATTTAATCTTTCTAGCCTAATTTTTTAAAAAAGAAAAAATATTCCGATGAATGAATAGTCATTCCATTTTATTCTATCAAAAGAAAAACTTTTCCTTTTTACTACCTGCCGTCATAAAAATATCACTTGTCAACAATCCTTCATTCAAGGGGATTCCAGCCAGGAAGGAAGAAAAAATTTCGACAACAATAACAAAACAAGAAACCGTCTACAATCTTTCATAGACATCTTCCTAACCCAAAAGGAGGGAAACCTGCCTCATTGATTGACAACATCGTAGCCCGGCATAGGGAGGGAAAGAGGTCTGGTTCATTCAAGATTTTATACTACAAGTGTATTTCTTCTTCTTCGTAGTAAACAAAGACCTCGTTCACAACTTAGAAGAAGTAGTAGTCCCCCCCGTTGGCGCGAATGACTCATCCTCACTCTCTTTTATGACCGGGGTCAAAGGTCAATGACCTTGGCCCGGGGTCAATGACCTAGGGGTACCTAGGACCACCCCCTCTAAATTTTGGCAGGGGTACCTTGGCCCACCCCCTAAATTTTGGCAGGGGTACATAGGACCACCCCGCTTAAATTTTGGAAATTGTCAAATCTAAAAATTTGGTATGGTAGCCTAGGACCATAGTATGTACCTCTATCAGTATTGGGTGTCTATGTCGTTCCCTTTCATGGGTAAAAAATTGCCAAAAATTCAAATTTCGGGGTTTTTTGACCTAATTTATCCCCTTGGATGAGGTGTTATTACCTTATATAGTTATATGGGCGTATACAGGGGTCCATTACCTTTCATAAGATATGGGTATATTTGTGCACGCCCCAGGAGGGTTACCTTGGCCCACCCCTTAAATTTTGGAAATTGACCAATTTAAACATTGGGTATTATAGCACAGGACCCTAATATGTATCGTGATAAATTTGGGCGGTCCACCTCATTCCCTTCTAGGGGTACAAAATTGCCAAAATATAAACGTAAGCAATACGTTATACCACGTGTTTGGTTTTTGGTCGATTTTATTCCCTTTGATGATGTGTTATTATCCTATATAGTTATATGGTCATGTATAGGGGTCCATTGCCTTTCATAAGATATGGGTATATTCGTGCACTCCTTTAAAAATTTGGGAGGGGTACTTTGGCCCACCCCTTAAATTTTGGAAATTGCCCAATTTAAACATTTGGTATTATAGTACCGGATCCTAACATGTATTATGATAAATTTGGATGGTCCACCTCGTTTCCTTCTAGGGGTACAAAATTGTCAAAATATAAACGTAAGCAATACGTTGTACCACGTGTTTGGTCTTTTGGCCCAATTTATCCTCTTGGATGAGGTTCTATTACCTTATATGGTTATATGGTTATGTATAGGGGTCTATTCCCTATCATAAGACATAGGTACATTTGTGCACTCCTTTAAAAATTTGGGAGGGGTACTTTGGCCCACCCCTTAAATTTTAGAAATTGCTCATTTTATATATTTGGTATTATAGTACTGGACCCTAACATGTATTATGATAAATTTGGGTGGTCCACCTCGTTCCCTTTTAGGGGTACAAATTGCCAAAATATAAACGTAAGCAATACGTTGTACCACATGTTTGGTTTTACCTAAGTTATCCCCTTGGATGAGGTTCTATTACCTTATATGGTTATATGGTTATGTATAGGTGTCTATTCCCTATCATAAGACATAGATACATTTGTGCACTCCTTTAAAAATTTGGGAGGGGTACTTTGGCCCACCCCTTTAATTTTGGAAATTGCCCCTTTTTACATGTTTGGTATTATAGTATAGAACCCTAATATATATTACTATAAATTTGGGTGGTTTACCACGTTTCCTTTGATGGGTACGAAATTGCCAAATTTTAGTACAACCACGTGTTTGGTTTTGGCTCAATTTATCCCCTTGGATGAGGTCCTATTACCTTATATGGTTATATGATCATGTATAGGGGTCCATTCCATATCCCCTTAAATTTTGGAAATTTTCCAATTTAAGCATTCGGTATCAGTACATGACCTCAACATGTATCATGATAAATTTGGGTGGTCCATCTTGTTCCCTTTCATGGGTAAAAATTACTAAAATATAAACATAAGCAATATGTTGTACCATGCGTTTGGTTTTTGGCCCAATTTCTTCCCTTTGATGGGGGTTCTATTACCTTATATGGTTATATGGTCATGTATATGGGTTCATTTCCTATCATAAGACATGGGTACATTGACGCACCCCTTGAAAAATTTGGGAGGGGTATCTTGGCTCATCCACTCGGTTTTAGAAATTGTTTTAATATAAGCATTTGGTATCATAGTACAGGACTTCAATATGTACCACTATAAATTTGGATGGTCCACATCGTTCCCTTTCATGGGTAAAGAACTACCAAAAATCGAATTTCGGAGGTTATTGACACCTATTTAGCACGTTATATGGTTTATTACCTTTATATGTTTATGTTCCCTTTTAAATTTGGGAATTATCAAATAACAAAATTCGGTAAACGTTTTCTAGGACCCATTGGTGTTCCTCTTATGGCCAAATATTCAAAATTTAAATGTTATTGATCGGCTTTATTATTGAATAAGTACAGGATTTATTACTTTTTCATAAGACACAGGTGTATTTGTGTACCAATATTTAATTTTGGGAGGGCCTCATCGTCGACATTGACTAACAAATGGTCCAGCATTGCTTGGAAACTATTATGTACATACTGTATGATATCGGTTCCTACGGGCGGTGCGTTGAATTGAACTTCGAGCATTCTGCCTTCAATGTTAAATCGTCTATAATGACGAGTGATTTCATTGCGAACAGTAAAACCCGATTCGGCCATGGTTAATAAAAGGAGAAAACAAACAAACAGGTACGGTAAAACAAATATGTAATGGGAAAAAAGGAATTGTGCAGCGTGAATTTACTACAAAAGAAAAGAAGAAAGAAAAAATCTTAATCACCTGATAAACAGGAAATCATAACATTCATGATAAATTCTTAACTAAGCAATTCATGTAAAGGTCCTGAGTTTGATTCCTGGTGGTGACGTTCAGAATCTCATTATGAAAGCATATGTACTAGAAATCAAAGTTTTTTTTAAAAAATAATTATGTTACTGAAATGAGTGTTTTATTGCTGTCAAACTCGAGACCATTACATCAGCATGTAACTGACCTACCATTCTATAGTGATAAAAAGAATGCATGAATGAATGTTTCATCAGTACTGAGATGTTAGAAAGTACGCGTAAGCATTTTTTTCCCCACTCACAACGACCTTTACATGATGCGTTTGCAAGTTGAAGAGATTCATCAAACATTAACGTAACACATACGTAATTGTCGAAACAAAATCTGTATAGCGTATTTTTTTATTATTATTGTGACTAAGCGGTTAGCGTACATGGTTCGGACGTGGAAGGTCCTGGTTCAAGCCTCGGTGGGTTTGCTTTCCACGTCGGGGCATGTCAAGCCTTTTCTGTAATTTAATATTCTCACACGTTATCATACATTCTTTTCAAAACTAAGCTAAATGGTTGACGTACACCTCATAATACATAAACGTACATAAATCGTCTATAATGACGAGTGATTTCATTGCGAACAGTAAAACCCGATTCGCCCATGATTAAAAAATGAAAACAACAAACAGGTACGGTAAAACAAATATGTAATGGGAAAAAAGGAATTGAGCAGCGTGAATTTGAGTTGATTTTTTGATTTTTTAGTTTAGCGTCCCTTTCAGCAGCGAGGCTATATGAGACGTGGACCTACTGATTAACGTGGAATCCGAACCACATGAGCTCCCCGCCGGGAATCGAACCCTGGTCTCCCACGCCAAAGGCACGTATGCTAACCGCTTAGCCCAGGAAATCATAACATTCATGATAAATTCTTAACTAAGCAATTCATGTAAAGGTCCTGAGTTTGATTCCTGGCGGTGACGTTCAGAATCTCATTATGAAAGCACATGTACTAGAAATCAAAGTTTTTTTTTAAATAATTATGTTACTGAAATGAGTGTTTTATTGCTGTCAAACTCGAGACCATTACATCAGCATGTAACTGACCTACCATTCTATAGTGATAAAAAAAGAATGCATGAAATGAATGAATGTTTCAACAGTACTGAGATGTTAGAAAGTACGCGTAAGCATTTTTTCTACTCACAACGACCTTTAAATGATGCGTTTGCAAGTTGAAGAGATTCACCAACCATTAACGTTACACATACGTAATTGTCAAAACAAAATCTGTATAGCGTAAATCTTTTAACCAAATATTCATGCACTCTTTTTTATTTAAGCGGTTAGCGTACATGCTTTCTAACGTGGAAGGCTCTGGTTCAATCCTCGGTGGGGTTTGCTTTCACACATCGGATCGCTGTCAAGCCTTTTCTGAAATTTAATATTCTCATGCGTTATCATACATTCTTTTCAAAACTAAGCTAAATGGTTGACGTACACGCCTCTGGCCTTGGTTCAATCCCAGGTGATTGCTCGAATATCACGTTAAGCTGAAGGGGCCGCTAATGCTTTCAAAGGGAATCGAACCATATTATTCTCAGGCATAGTTTCTGAAATTTTGTAATGCATTCTTTTCAAAACTAAGCGCACACATTTTCTGGCCATGGTTCAATTCCCGACGGGTGCTCGCTAAAGGGTCGCTAAACAATATCATTTCTTCTGCTTAGTTTTAATGTGTGGGGGTTCCTGATTCGTACTCCCACTTTCCCATTCCACTAATTTCTTCATAGTCTAAATATTTCGTACTAAAAGTAAAACAGTGTATTCGTGATCCACCCACAAATATAAAATAAAAATGATTTTCGAATCTTGTGTGAAAAAATAAAATCTCACTGAACTTACCTCAAATTCAATGAACAAAAAGTCGGTGCAGTAAAGCTTCTTAAATGAAGACACTTTTAAAAAACAAACCTTCTCACACGATAGTTGAGAGCGGTGTAAGATTTGAAAAATGAAATTTAGATTTTTATTTAGGTCGCTGCGAAAACGACGTCACCGTCAACCAATCAGAAACGAGGAAATTTATAAAATGACATCACAACGAACCAATCAAAACGCTCGCTGCTTTTGTCATGAATCACGAACGAAAACGATGTGTAACAATCGATCGTGACGTCATTCACGTTTCTACATAGTATTGCAATTCCGATCCCAAATGATTTCTACATGTCACTACTTGTCGTAACTGTGACGACATTTCATTTTCCTCATATTCTATACGAGAATGTCAATGTTTGCTTTTTTCATGAATCATGCTGACACGTTCGTAGTAAAACTAAAGTAATGCGATCCGCTGACGTTTGCATTTTTTCAATCATATGTGCTTCTATGTCGTCACACAAAGAAGTCTATCAGCATTTTATTTTAATCCACGAACGGAAGCGTTACACTGTCAGATTTATTTTCTTAAAGTATAAGTGTATCCTTTTCAAGGACCATGGTTCGAAACCCACCAAGCATGATTAAATCCGAATTCATTCATAGCTAAGCGGTTAGGATACACATCTTTGGTTTGAAAGACCTGAGTTCGATTCCTGGAGAAACATTTCTTAGGATTTTTCTAAAACTTGGTTTCAATTTCTAGTTCGAAAATTTTAAAAGTTTAGTTCGATAAAAAGTTTGATTTGAGAAGCGTTACACTGTCAGATTTATTTTCTTAAAGTATATGTGTATCCTTTTCAAGGACCATGGTTCGAAACCCACCAAGATCGATTAAAACCGAATTCATTTAAGCGGTTAGCATACACATCTTTGGTTTGAAAGACCTGAGTTCGATTCCTGAAAAAACATTTCTTAGGATTTTTTCTTAAACTTGGTTTAAATTTCTAGTTCGAAAATTTTAAAAGTTTAGTTCGATAAAAAGTTTGATTTGAAAATTTTTAGATGTGATTTACATCTTTAGTTCGAAACTTTTGTTTTTAAAAATGTTTTAGTTCGACAAAATTTTGTTTCAATTTTTTAGTTCGAAATTTTTTTGGGTTCGAAAATTTTTTGTTTGAAACTTTTTTTTGTTTCAAAATTTTTAGTTCGAAAATTTTTGTTTAAAATTTTTTAGTTACAAATTTTTTTTAGTTCGAAAAATTTTTAGTTTAAAATTTCTTGCACTCTGCGGAACCGTTTCGAAAAGAATCGGAGCAGTTTAGGTAAGAAAAAAATCTGGCAACACTGTTTCCATTAATGAAGCGCTTACTGAGCAATAAATCGCTTAAACTCACAACAATGTGTTATAAGAAATCTACATGCGACAAGAACGGAACCCTCTTTCATCATTAGAGAATAAATGTATCCTTTTAGAGACACGCTAATTCAAGTACAGGATCTTCATACGTAAACATACAAGGTAACAGACATCTTGCACATAAAAAGGAAACGATAATATTTAAGATGAACTTCAGTACAGTAACAATAAAAGGGAACGTAATTCTAAAATCCCTGGTCAAGGGTGGATCGCCATCATATCACTCTGAATTTTCCGCATGGGCTGGGGCTAAGATCATGTGACTTCTATCCGCCAATCAAAATTGAGGTACCAAAACATTCATCTTACACATAAAATGAAACAAATGAGTGAGGGATTTCCACACGTTATACCATGTAACCTGTTCACTGTGTGGCGGGTCTAAAATCATGTGACCTCTATCAGCCAATCAGTATCGTAGTATCAAAGTAAACATCAAAATTGATACCATAATTTAAAAAATCCTAGGACCTAAGATCACGTGACCTCAGGTACCAAAGCACTCATCTTACCCGTAAAAAAAAAAACGAATTTCAAAAATCCCGAGTGATGGATTTCCCTGCAAGGGTAAAACATGACGTCATACCATGTGACCTGTTCACCGTGTAGCGGGTCTAAGATCATGTAACCTCTATCAGCCAATCAGAATCGAGGTAGCAAAGTACTCATCAAAGAGGATATCCAAATTTGAAATATCCTAGAGTCTAAGATCACGTGACCGCTATCAACCAATCAAATTCAAGGTATCAAAGCACTCATCTTACCCGTAAAAGAGAACATTTTTTAAAAAAAAGTCCCAAAGCCTAAGATCACGTGACCTCGATCAGCCAATCAACATCGTGGTACCAAAGGATTTATGTTACCCGTAAAAGGGAACGAATTTCAAATATCGCAGGGTCTAAGATCACGTGACAGCTATCAACCAATCAAAACACTCATCTTACCCGTAAAAGGGAACAAATTTCAAAAATCCCGGGTGAGGGATTTCCCCGCGGGGTGACTCATGACGTCATACCACGTGACCTGGAAAATTTGAATTTCCCGCGTGGGCGGGGCCTAAAGTCACGTGACCTCTCTCAGCCAATCAGAATCGAGAAAATTTTTGCTGACTCGGCGCAATATACGCGGGCCCCTACTACTGAAGACTACCTGAGTGTTCAAGAAAGAGAAAGTATACCTTCTACGGGAATATGTGTTCCTAGTCTATAAAATCGAAGAGATGCCTGTAATTCGTATATATTTTAGCATAAAATGAATAAAGTTAACATAATTAATTCCATTTTTAATCTTTTATCAATTCCAAATAATTTTAAGTCTCAATGGATTATAATAACCCAAAAATTCATACATATATTCCTCTCATAATAGTACTTTTCTTATTAAAGTACGTATTTACATTGAAAAAACTTAAGTTATGATTCTATCATTTATATTTCCAATACAAGAGTTCGAACACCGGTACCTACAAACGATAGGTGTGTTTACTACAGTATTATTCTATTTCTCAATCGTACGTATAATAACTGTCTGGTTTCTTTGCTAAGGGTGGCACGGTGACTCGGTGATAGAGCGCTTACTCTGGTGCAAATCATTAAGCGTTCTCACGTTTCCACACACATTAACTTAAAACTAAAGTTTATAATCTAATCTAATATGTTAGTCTAGCCGGCATAATCGTGGGACGTTAAACTGAACAACTTCATTTCGATTTGCTTTCCTACTATTAAACAATCAATATATTTACTTTCATTTACTTAAGCGGATTCCAAGCGTAAGAAGCGAATTTTGAGTTTATCATTCCATTGAACATCAAGGATATATAAAACGTAAAATCCGTATTACATAAGCTCCCGCCGGCAATCAAACCCGAGTCTCCTCTCATACAATCTAGTGTTGTTCACGCTAAAACATAAACAAATACTCAATGATTCAAGGATATGTCTGCTAAGAGAAGTGATTTCCTCCCTATGTCCACATTTCAAATGCATAAAAATAATAAATATTCTTACCTTAATAATAAACTAATCACAGGAGCAAAGAATATATCACCAACAACGTAATCAAACAAATAAAGTCAACAACAACAAGTAAAATCACACAAATAATATCGAACAGCCAAGAATCAAACACTCAAAGAAACAGAGATCAACTCCGAATGGGATACTAGATCAATAATAAGATGTTTGTTTCTCTTCATAACGAATTTATAAACACGCGTTCAAGCCAAAACATGTTTCCGAAAATCGGTTCACCTCGCCTTTGCGCTGAAATATGGGATTCCGCGACCGTCTCTCTTTCCAGCGGTCTTAAAGCAATAAAAGTTTCGTTCTCAAGGATGGTTGATGTAAACCCATATAGTACTTCAATACAGTCTTTACAAAAAACTCAAGAAAAACAAATTTATGTAACAAAAAAGAAAAGGATTTTAAAACGTTATAAAGTTTTTAAAGAAAAACAACTTCTTTACAACAAAACTGTTTCTTTAAAAAGGGGCAATACATGGACCTTTCAAAGTTCAATATCGTTCCGTTTCTTTTTTCTATAAAACAGTAAAACAAATTGAGTAAAAAATTTCTTGAAGGACACTCAATTCCTAGAATGCACTCTCAACAAAACTATCTAAAAGGTAGACAATAATCCCTAAGTTTACTTTTTTCACGGTCTATAACATAGTTATATACTAAATTGCGTAAATTGTATTCCAAATATTTCAAAAATCCTTTCGAGGGTCCTCCATTTCATCTTTCACACATATAACTCTGCAATTCATGTGAAGGTCACTCTGTAATCAATTTTCATGGTAGTTGTAAACTTAAATGATAAAACTAACGGTCAACCCTAATTTTTGATTTTTGACGGATACATTCATGTGAAGGTCTATATCTTATCATAAATACCAACAATCTATCTATAGGGTGTATCCTATAACAAAAAAACAAAGAAAGGTAATTCCTGATACTCTTTCTTGTAAGAATTCATATACAGTCAATAATAAACTTTTATTTTGAACTTGAGCTTGCCTCCACTTAAAGAGACGTGGCTGCAAGTCTAATTTCTAAGAATTTAGGTGCCAGGATTTTTCCAACATCATTTCACATATACTCGGTAATCCTTTGTTCCCTCCACAAATACTATAATCAACAAACCGTCTTTCTCCATATATATGAAGACTTATCTAAATCCTAGTATATTTAAGTTGATGCGTAATCTTAATTCTGCATTATGCTAATATCGCAACTTAACTAAAATTTTAAAAATAATAACTTACCTTACTGCTTTAAACTTCAGTCGTGGAACACAAGTATTTGCAAATAGCAGAAACACAACTTCACACGTACACATAAACAAAAATAATCTTCTGAATTTCACAATCCAGTCTTATATAATGAAGTAAACATGCAGCCAGAATGGGCTAAATTATAAGTCTATTTTAAAGCAATTTTTATTATTAAGAAATTAGTATTTCTTGGTTGAAACAGTAAACATCCGGACAAGCTTTCCGATTCTAGAATAGACTGTTAGTCAAGGAAAACAACGAACCTAATTCCAGAAACAAGCATACAGATGTCTCAGTAACACACTTTAACCAACTTAAAATTAAAATCCATATGAGTAAACAAGGATGCGTATCCGCATAAAAGCAAAATTTTAGAAAGTTTACTCATCCAGTTCATAACTATTCATTAGAGTGTTTATGCCGCCACTCCGAGCGTCGCACAAGAGGACCCGACGCCTTTACTTGGGTAGTGTAGCGGCCAGCACCTGTAGTCCAAGAAGCTGAGTCGGCGTACGTCCAAGTCTCGAAAAACGTCACCGCAAAAGACGACCTCCAGGGAGGACTTCGAGCTCAAGAGTTCAGTTACAGAGAGGGAGACGGCGAGGACAGCTGTCAGCCAGTTCGAACCCAGGACCACGACACCCCATGCCGAGCAGCGAGATCCTGCGAGTCTGCGAGGCGACACGTAGGAAAGAAGAGGAAGAGTCTTCCGGCGGGTTCGAAGCTAGGACTTTCTCACTCGAACACAAGTGCATAAATGCATCGTAAAATTATCCAGCCAAAAGTGTTAGCAGCCAGCCCAGTGCCTTTGGACATCAAGCAGATTAGACGTGAGTAAGCAAAACCATATTTTGATTCGTTCTCAAAGACGTTTGTTTGAGGGATAAGAAAACGAATATTCTATTTACCCACATAGTCTTGCATTGGCATGTTTCGATTTATTAATCTCCTTGGTTAGCCTTCAGCTGACGAGACAACCGGTCAAAAACCGAGACCCTTCAGGTCAATGTTTTGACCGGTCTTTAGAAATTATAATTATCCTCTTTTATTTTTAGAACTCCGAATCTTTCATCAGAATTCATTTCATCTTTTCATCATCATCACCCTTTTGTAATAAAAAAAAACAAAATTCAATTTTCTATCTTTTATTTAAGTAACCTTGCATCATCCTGATGAGTAGTTTATAAATTAAACATTTATTCAAGCGTGACAGATTACATTACTCAGCTTTTATTATTTTTACTCCCTTGGTAATGAGGAGTGTAACTAATCTGCTCTTAAAACTTCTATAGATATCATTCTACATAGTACCGTTATAAGCCCCTCGGCTACTCAATTTCGGTGCAATAAGGACACGTAAAGAAAAAAACATCCTCTACCGTTCTTCAATGAAACAAAGGGACTATACTTGTTCCACTCCCAACTTCAAACAACATTTAACATAATCCCTGCCTTTGCTGACAAAAAGGCAGTTCAAGTTAATAGTGCAGTACAAAAAATGAAGGTTCCCCTAATAAGAAAAAAGCGACCTCGCAAAAGGTAAAATCCTGTTCTTCCTTAAAATGAGCAACAATAAAACCTGCTTCCAACTAAAAAGCTGATAACAAACAATACTTAAAAATATAACATTTCTTCTTCTTCTTATCATCCCTTAATGATTCAAAGGTTTACAACGGGTTACAACAGCTACCTTAATTCCCCAGTCTTCTTTCTATAGCTTTTCAAATGAATTGCCTTCTTTCCAAAAGTGATTCGCAATACATTATTTCATTTCCAAGGTGACTTGAGGTGACTTGAGTGAGTTATTATCCAACGTTTTTTATTCCCTCCTTTTCTCTTTCTTCTTTCAAAAAAGGTTTCCCAAAAAAGAACGAGTAAAATTTCTTTATGACTCTCACATGCCTACCAAAAAAAATCGTAAAAGAAAGAGGCAATGTATAACTTTATTTTATCTTTCGAATACTTCAAAGAGGTCATATTTCTTCCATGGAAGTGTCTCATATCATTGGGAATGCAGCGTCCAACATTTATATCCCTAAATTGCCTTTTCTCACAGTACACAAAGAAACGGGTTGATCTCTCAAATCCTAAATGCTGAAATTCCAATTGAACTTTACTTTTTTAAAAAAATATATTACCTACCAATAATAACTAGGATGATACTCACTTTCTCCAGACCTATCTTTGAGCAAAATAGCTTCAAATTGCTGTGTCCATTCAAACTAAAAAATAACATGATACGAGATTTACGTCAAACGGTACTCTCAATTATTTCTTCAAGGACTCCCTAAAAGAAAAAAAGAAATTCTTCGCATTTCTAAAATGTTTCTGAAACAATACAAGTGTTTTCATTCTCCAATCAAAAACTCTATTGAGTCTTTAAAAAAATGTGTGTTCCTATCACGCCTCATTGTCAAACGAACACATTCTTCAAAAATCTTTCCCAGCTACAAGGTTCCAAATCATAAGAACAACAATATATTTTTCATCAGGTGCATGTCACATATGTTCCAATACTTGGAATTTCACCTGTGTACTCTCTCTGTCATGGACCTGTCAAGAACAAGTGGAAATAATCTTTCTACTCTTAAACTTTCAAATCTACCTGATGCTACGTAACTTTATGGTCCTAAATTAACTTTTTCCTTTTAAAGGTCTCCCTATTTCTGTACACGTGTGCAAGCTTCAATCAATGACATGGTTCCATTATTTTCCAAGGGTGTCAGCACACCCTTTATCCTCTTCCATTTTGTCCCACAAAAAAAGTTCAAATCTCAAACATTTAAGTTTCCATGTAATTCAAAAAAATGCCGAAGTGATCCTTATTCTTTCACTCCCCGTCGCCAGAATATCTGCTTTCGGTAAGTTTTATGCAACATAAAATGAAAAACATCTAGTTCAGCACGGAAATTTTCCTTCTTTTCAAAATAGATGATAGCACTGTTCTTTTCAGCCTTTTATATAAAATATTTTGGTCAACTAAAGTATAATTACGGAATATTTTATTTAATACTTTATTACATAATATTAAAATCCATAGGAAAATTCAGTGATTAAATATGTCAATTATACTCAAACAAAAATAAGAACCTAAAGTAAGCAAAGGTAAAGGATCCATCATTAGAAATAAATTTGAAAAGGGCATAGTACGAACTAAGTGCGAGTACGTACACTTCACCCGAAAAAAAAATCCGCGATCGCGAGTCCGGTTCCGCTATCACCGTGCTTCGGGAACGATCGGAGCGTTTCGTGTATCATCGGCGTGCATATGTGCTTCTCCAAAGGATGTGGTGACGTCATCGGTAAGTAAATATTATATTTATTTATTTATAGACGTATTCCGGTCAATTAAAAAATAATTAAAGGGTTAACAAAATTAATATTAATCGCAGTTCAGGTAATTTGCATACATTAGCATAGTATGAATAATTAAAAAATATATGCTCTAATTAAAATGATATCAAATTGCCACGCCCACTTAAAATGCTTTAGTTTTACATGCATATCATTAAAATAATCAACCCTTTATGCTCTAGTTTTAAAAAATGCTCTAGTTTTCATGCATATAATTAAAAGATGATGTATTTTTACCTAATTAATATGCAAAGACATTAAAAGTATTAGTACGAGTTATATTCATTACTTTCTACACCTTTCAAAGACCCAGTACATGTATAGGTTAAGGTAAAAGTTACCTTGCGAACAAATTTATTAGGACTTCAAACAAATATATCTGAAATTCGATTAACAGTCTCCTCTGATGTTCTTGATTGTCCACCACCATCCTCCTTAGCAACAGATCGTGTCTCTAGAAACGCTGCTTTTCACGCCCTGATTCTCTTGGCTGCGGGAGAGTTTTTATGGCACTCTGTACGTAAACGTCATGTAACTGCAATAATGGTCCCTAGTTCGGCATACATACACTGTTTGTGCTTTTTCAACATTCGTTGCCCGTTTACAGTTTTTATGAATTTTTTCAATTTCTTCGGTTTTCAGCACCTGAAATAAAAATGAATAGAAATTAAAATAAATTTGATATAACATTATAAAAATAAATTTCCACAGCCAATCTACAATCTAACACCTAACAAAATTGCCTAGGTTCTTCATTATGTTCAGTGTAAGTGTTTTAAATTAGGGCGTTTCGTCTCGGGCACCCCATGTTATCCATATTACTGAATTCGTGTAATATTCAAATACTTCGAAATTTACAATAAAATCTAAAAAATCAAGTTGTCATTAACACAATGTAAGTTATTATGCAAACATATGAGCAATTGCCTTAAAATTAAACCAATTTGTTATTGAGAAATATTCTGTTTATTGTGAGTAAAATATCCTTAAACCTACGTGTACATTATGGATAAATGTTTTTTATTTCTTGAACTAAAATTCTTGAAATCACATCACGTACAAAGGATATGTAAATATTTTTAGTTTCTGGCATAAAAAAACTAAAGTTGCAAATGACGCTAATACACATGATAAAAAATTAAAACAAAAAGCACTAAGATATTGTGAAGTGTTAACGCATCGGTACGTAGATTCATTACCTTCTTTCCTAAAATATTTGGTATAGTTTCATAAAATAATTCTTTTGTAAAAATAAAAAAAATGTATTTAAGATTGAAATAATGCGGAAGAAAAATGAAAATACTTTCTTAAAATAATTTCTGTGCTTTCCATTTGAAATTGCTTTCAATCAGAAAGTACAAACACGAAATATCTGAAAGTAAATGGTTGATGAGCACAAGAAAAAGATACAATCCCTCTAAATGTATTGGAATTCAGCTATGCAGATTGTGCTAAGATCTAACATCCTTGCTCACGTGGAAGACTGAACGTGAAACCCATATACCTCCCAATTTGTCGAATTCGATTCTACCTCATCCTGGAATGATAAGGTCATAGGGTCTGCATTGTAAAAAGAAGGAAATGTTAATATATACTCATGGGAGAGTTTGTTTGCGAAACAAAACTTTGGGGGGGGGGAATCAATCTAAGTATGAAGAAATAAAACTTAAATGTAAAAAATAATAAACTTTCAAAATTCCATCTACTTCAACAAATTGATGCTTACGAAAAGTCGAGTGTGCGTATATTATTCCAATATATAATATGTCGCCTTGATAAGTTCTAATCGAGAATTTTATTTGTCATGTCTGGTAAAGTCATATTCTGAAATAAAAATATTGTATTTCGACAAGTAGAGTTCAAAAATCATCAAATCACTGAAACAGAAACTTTTAATTTTAGTAAATAAAATGCACAGAGTTTTTAATTTCCAATTTGAATTTCTCACTTGGCTATTTAAATTGAACATAAATAATGTTTAAATAGATTTTAAATAAATACGTAAGAATTATTTAACAACCTTCTAAAATTCTAAAACTTAAATTTGTTAAGCGGTGGTTCAGGGGGTTTAGGGTGCGAACTTTTTCAAGTGCTTGTATATATGAACAGAATAATACTACTTGAAAGGAACAATTATTTTATGATAGTGCAATACATTTTATTGCTTTAACAATTGAAAAAGGAAAAGACTAATAATAGCAATAATAATGCCTGAGACGAACACATTCAATAATAAACCATATTTCATTATTTTATTTTAAACTTTGAAATTAAGAATAGAAGCTCTACAACGAATACAAATTGAATAATAGCGCAATGCTTTATATTTCTTTATACATTACAAATTGAGAAGAAAGATTGTAATATTATTTGAAACGAACAAAGATTGAATAAAAAATCGTTCTTCATTCTCTCTTTATACATGAAGCAAGTAACACTTTCACATGTAGACAAAGTGATAGAGTTTGCTTCCTATGCCATGATATTTTACGAATTATTATTGAAATCATAAGTAGTAGTATATTTATATCACTTCCGGTTCTAGTAAAGAGATTAGAGGGGAGATACACTGTATTCTTAGGGTGCTTAATTGATTGCAGAAAACCGCCTCGTGCTGTATAACACCGTTTTGATTCTATGAAGTTCATCGCTGCAACCCTACTCTTATCAATTTTTATGTTGAGCAATACTGAGAAACGAAACCGCCTGAACCATCTTCCATGAACTTCTGCGTATTCTATTGATCGTGTTACTCTTCTTATTTTTAACCGTTTAATGCTTTGAACGAAATTTGGAAGTGCAGATCCAGTGTGAAGGTGACCAGTAACACATTATCAAAATATCTTTAATGCTTTTCGATTTTTCTTCAAAACAATCAATAAGAAATTAAAAATACATGATTAGTTTGGTTTTAAATCGAAAATTGAAATATAAATGACAAGTGTGAAGTTGGCTCACTGACCTTTATTTTCTAAATAAAAAAATGAAAGAAAAAAAAACAACAAATGATTGGTTTGAGTTGAATTCAAAAGTAGAAAACAAGCAATAACAAACGATTAGTTTCTGTTTCGAGCCTAAATTTGAAAGTGGGGGCCAGTGTGAAGTTGCCCTAAAGTTATTTTATAAATATCTCCGTATGTTTTTTCAAATAAACGATTTATTCTTCAAAACAATCAATAACAAACGAAAAGCAAACGATTGGCTTCGGTTTCAAATCTAAGCTGGAAAGTAGGGGGCAACTTCACGTTGGCCCCCAACTTTATTTTCGGAATATGTCCGTACATTTTTCGAAACAAACGATTTTTTCTTCAAAACAGTCAATGACAAACGAAAAACAAACGATTGGCTTCGGTTTCAAGGCTAAACTTGAAAGTGGGAGGGCAACTTCACGCTGGCCCCCAACTTTATTTTGGCAATATGTCCGTACATTTTCAAAACAGATTTTTTCTTCAAAACAATCAATAACAAACGATTGGCTTCGGTTTCGAGTCGAAACTTGAAAGTGGGGGGCCAACTTCACGCTGGTCCCCACTTCATTTTATGAATATGTCCGTAGTTTTCTAGAAACAAACGATTTTTTCTTCAAAACAATCAATAACAAACGATTAGCTTCGGTTTCGGGTCCGAATTTGAAAATGGGGGTTCCAGTGTGAAGTTGGCCCTAACTTTCTTTGTGAATATCTCCGTACGTTTTTCGAAACAAACTATTTTTTCTTCAAAACAATCAATAATAAGCGAAAAACAAACGATTGTCTTCAGTTTCGGGTCGGAATTTGAAAGTGGGAGGGCTCAGTGTGAAGTTGTCTCCCCTGACTTTATTTTGTGAATATCTCCGTACGTTTTTCCAAACAAACGATTTTTTTCAAAACAATCAATAACAAACGAGAAACAAACTATTTGTTTCGGTATCGGGTCGGAATTTGAAAGTGGGGGGCCAGTGTGAAGTTGGCCACCAACTTTATTTTGTGAATATGTCCGTACGTTTTTTGAATCAAACGATTTTTTCTTGAAAACAAAGAACAAACGAAAACTAAACGACTGGCTTCGGTTTCGATTCGAAATTTCAAAGTGGGGGCCAACTTTACACACGTGACAAGAGGCACGCTTTCACGTTGCATTTCCACCTTCTGCGGCTTAATTCAATCGCGAGATGACACTTCTTGACACTGCCATAGCTGTCGCCACAGTAGTGACATTTTGACGAGCTTCCAGCCGTCCAACTGCACGTTCGTATGCACCATGGTAGAAATAAGACAAGGTAAGTCCATCAGCGAACGCGTTTGCGTCCTACTTGCGCAATAACGTCACCTTCGACACACGCTCGGGAAAGGAGTCGCGCTGCCGTTTGTTTGCTCCCGTACATTCCCTTTGGAATCTCAATGTGAAATTACTATTTTCTTCTTACTTCAAGGTGTCTATTTGCTATTCCTGATTTAGATGCCTATTATATTACTGGAATTTTATTCCCTCATGGGAATATATTCTATTTTTTAATTTTTTTTTAAATGTACATAAAAAGAAAAGTAGGGTAAATTAAGTATTTCAATATACTCTTATTACATCCAAAAGAATCTAAATTTCATCTATGTATATAGAGACAAATTTGTTTTTCTTCTCCTTCTTCTCTAATGATATCCCCAGTAGGCCGAATCCACTTTCATTTACCAATCAGATCTTTTTTTTTTTTTTTTACTGAACTCTTAATTCTCTCACTTCACCACTTTCTTTATTTTCTTGTAAATATTCTTTCGAGGGAAGAGTTTTTCAGTTGATTGTTTAGTTCATTTATTCTTATGCATATTCTAATCGGATAAAACATATTAAAACTTTCGGTTCACACTTATTATCAAATTTATTTTTCATGATACCTGTTAATTTTCTAATGATGCCCCTTTTCTTTCCAGATAAATTCTCATTCTTTTTGGAGATATTCAGGAAAATATTTGTTAGCTACTTTGATTGTGTCCAGACGTTCCTTTGATAGAAATGTCAGTCCTGTTTTTGAGATTAATTTTGTCCAGTTGTATTGCAGCAGGTTCTTCGACAGGGAGCTGTAAATATTTGATTTTAAATTTGAAACCTACCCGCCCAGCTATAAATTCAAGACTGTTCTTCAAGGTCATGCTTATTTAATGAACATATTTGATCTTCATTTTCATTTTCTGGTAAAATATACATCAACAGTTGCACTGTTGTACATAATTCATCATACAGTATGGAGGTTTTCAAATATATATCTTCAATTAATGTAGATCTACTGTTTCCTGCTGCGTAGAAGATTCTTCGATAGCTTCGACATTTTTACCGTGAGTAAATAAAGCAGCAGAATGCTTTCTCATTATATATCCTCTTAGTTTGTACTTAAATCTTAGAGAATCCGGATGGTCGTTGCTTAAACCCATGCCTCTGATATAAGGAAAAAAAAGTTGTTTAAACTATCTTGACTTAATTTCCTTGTCAAGAGCAATTATTTTCTGCATATTGTTGTACTTTGATTCTTCATCAAAATGAAAGGAACAATACTTCTTTCTTTTTCCCTGTTTGATCTAAACAAATAATTTTAGAAATAATGGGATTATTAGAAAAGATGAAACTTGTAACATATTAAAGGGAGTTGCTTAAGATTGAAATTATTGCATAACAAAAGCCACAGCTATAAAAATATTCGAATAAATTATCTTCTATTATCCTGATAAAGCAAATAAAGTTGAAATAAATTATGCAAAAAACACGTGAATTTAAATATAAATTTAGATTTCAAAATACTCTCTTATAAACCACTGCTAAATATTAGAAAATAAGGGCATATGCATTAAATTTACTTTATTAACTTGGAGATTCACAAGCAAATACCCAGAAACTGGCATGTAGAAAAATAAAGTCTAGCTCATTCAGATTTTTTATTGAATAACTCGCCTTCGGTTACCCGGGGACTTCGCTCCCAGACCCCTGCATTTGCTTTTTCCACGGCCTCTCACTTCTCATATTCCTAAGAACTCTAATCTTAAGGGATTTTGAGATATGGTTATCTTATTATAACAATTGAACTGCTTAGAATGAAGGTGTTACATTTTTCGAAACATTGAATTATGGCGGTTCATGCACGTGTTATATGTTAATCATGCCACATAACACATCATTTAGTGAGTCCTCGTCCCAGTGAAGAGATTTGGAAACTATGAAGGGTGTATGTTAACGGACATAGTTGAGAAAGTCAATTTTCCAATTTGTAAAATTTGTTACGTACCACCTTTACTTTCTAATCGCTTTAATTGCAACCCGCAACTATTTTCTTCCTGTCTTTTTTCTTTCTAACGGTATTATCAAAACACGCTGAAATACATAATTAATTAAGATGTTTATACTCTAGAGGAATTTCGAGAAATGAACATTTTATTTTACTAATTACAACCCTAACCTCGTTTTCTTTTTTTTCTAAGGAAACATTAAGAAAGGCAGAAACATATATTTAAATGTTTTAAATTTTTAAATTAAAACCCTAAACACCAATTTTCATGCCAATAACGTTAAGGGATTTCGAGATATGGCTGTCCAATTATAACTGCCCTGGTTTCTTCCCTTCTAGGGCAAATATCAAAAAACGCTTACATACATATCTAATTATTTAAAATGAGAAGTCCAAATATTGAATTTCATGTCTCTAAGCTTAAGAGATTGCGAGATATGGACATCTTATTATACTACTTAATTGCAATACCCACCCCTTTCTCATTCTCACTTCTTTTTCTTCTCGTCTAGGACAAATATTACAAAACGCTAAAAGATGTGTATAATTGTTTTAAATGAGAAGTTCATATACCAAACTTCATGTCTTTAACATTCAAAGATTCCAGGATATGGAGATTTTAAGATAATAATTTCCACTCCTCTTTCTCTCCTTCCCATTCGCATTTCCAAACGCTTTTTTATGCCCTGTTGGGCGTTGATCAACCAGTCAGTCAGTACTTGATATTTTATATAGAGTATACATAATAAGCAAATTAATACAAAAAGCAGTATTTAAAGTGGTAGTGGCAAAGAACACATATATTGTGTTACTGTATACAGTATATTCATTGATTTGGTAAAATTCTTACAATTGCTTAAATCCTCCTGCTTTGGAAATGAATGGAACTTGGCATTCTCTTCACCAACTTTTCCATTGTGTTCATTTTACAGCCATACACAGCGCATGAGGGTATTGTCAATGAGGGCTTCTAGAGTCAATTTAACAAATACAGACGAGTTGTACAGTACAAAATACAATATTTATACATAGAAAATGTTATGCACAACAGCGTATAACAAATTAACCAAATGTTAAAAACAAAGAAAATAAGAAAATCTTCAATAGAAATACAACTAGCAACCTGCCAACTGAGAGGGCGCAACAATAGTATCTTGCTCGGAGGGTCAGTGATTTGGTGTCGAAGGTGACGTCATGTGAACGGAGAGGCTGCGCGTGGGATTACCTTATCTTATTTCTACCATGGTGCGCACTCAAATGCTGTCTCGAAGCCATTTTGCATCACGAAGCCTCATCCCATTGAATTTCATAGAACTAATACGGCGCTATTTACGTCAAACACCTCACTGCATACTCTTTCGACTGAATACTGAGCTTTCGTTGAGTTGAGTTGATTTTAGTTTAGCGTCCCTTTCAGCAGCGAGGCTATATGAGACGTGGACCTACTGATTAACGTGGAATCCGAACCACATGAGCTCCCGCCGGGAATCGAACCAAGGGTCTCCCACGCCAAAGGCGCGTATGCTAACCATTTAGCCATGAGGGAGCTCACAGCGCTTTCGTGTACTGCCTTTTATACACACAACACATTATGCTCAACTACACCCTCTGCATTGCATTTAGTTGTAATTGGTCGGCTGCCCGAAATGCTACGTGTTACATATCAGTTGTTCCTTAGCAATTGTCAAGCAGTGTTCGAACGTCTTTATAAAAAGTGATAAAAGCATGCAAATATTCTTTGTTCTTAGACGTATCTTCTTGTTGATCTTTTCAGCATGAAAGGTGACTATATTAAATGTACTAATAATAAATGTAATAATATCATAATAATAATTGTTTATTCTGTAGAAGAAGATCTGCTTTTAATTGGCCATGTTTGGTATTTTCAGTTGTCTACAAGACAGAGGCTCCTCATATTATTCATCAAATAAGAATGAGACAAACTCAAAATGCTGTCGATTTCCGACAAGAAGTTGCATCTCAGCTGGCAGACGTTCTTCGTGAGCTTTATGGTAGGAATATATGAGCGTTTATATTAGACCTATAGTTTTAAAAATATATAGAGTTCTTCTTATGTTCATATCCAGACTGAAATTAATCTGCTAGTTTATTCATTTTTAAATGTTAAAATTTAATC
The DNA here is from genome assembly GCF_964235325.1 of Thermobia domestica. Taxonomy (NCBI): domain Eukaryota; kingdom Metazoa; phylum Arthropoda; class Insecta; order Zygentoma; family Lepismatidae; genus Thermobia; species Thermobia domestica. The sequence goes on along the minus strand of NC_137460.1, from coordinate 180,569,339 downwards.
CTGGAGTTAATTTTTAATTGATAATCATTAAAATTCGATAACAATTAAAAAAATAATCGTTACTTTCTTCTCAAAGTATATATGAAATACATATTCTTGAATATTATTCAAATATTGTTTGTGGTGTATTTCAAACACTTCGTGAGCGATTCAATAACAATAGTTTGTATGTTTTCGAAAGTAAATCTTTTAACTTCAATTTGTCTCGACAATTTATCTGTATCAATGCCCTATTTCTGAAGTATAAACGAATTTCTTTGTTAATTCTTCGCTTGACGCGTCAAAGAGTCTCCCTGACCAAGAACAGTCTGAGTTTAACCGCGTTGTAACGGAATTGTTCGAGATTTACACCTTCTCTAAATTTTGTTTCGTTCTTTGTAATGCAATAATCACTTTCTAAGACATTGTGTACAGTATCATTCGTCTATGTTTGGTGGAAAAAACAAGAGCATCTTATAATGACAGAATAGAGGTGTGCTTCGAATCAAATACAATACAATCGTCGTTGTCGTTTGCTAAAAGAATAGAACGATAAAAAAGAGAATAAAACGTTTCAATTGGCTGATGTTGAGCTTGTCTACTTGATTCTCAATACATATTTTCTATTACTGTTACCGTTCTCTGAGTTTTTAATAGTTCTCATACTGGCGGTACTCTTGTTTTATCAGATAATCAAACAAAGAGAAGGAACTTCATGCAAGAAAATAAAAGTCTGCTTATTACGTTAAACTCTTAAAGTTGAAATTTTAGAAGGGTATGACATAAGTTTAATGTTTCTAATGATCTCGTTTAACACTCTGAAAAACGAACAATTGATTCTTCGGTAGACATGGGTTGAATACCCGACAAGAGTAGTTACAAAAGAGTGACTGGATACTAATTTCAAACTTCAGAATCTTACTCAAAGCACAGCTGTTTAATATACAGTAAAGAATATTGGAAACCCAAAATATAAAAAAATTAAACAATTCAAAATGTTTTTAAATTAATAAGTAGATTCTTCTAAATTTTTGTTACAGTTCAGAAATGTATGAGTTCGACGCCATAATTTACAGGTATTCCCACTTTCATTTCTCAAGACAAGGGCGTCATTTGGTAAAGGCAGATGCGAATTATACTTCCCTGAGGTTCATCGCTATGTATCAATAGCATAGTAATATATTGATTTAAAGAATGAAACTATGGTTGCTACTGACAAGGAATGCAGATGAATGTGTCACCCAAACATCCGAATCAAACCTAGTCCACTCGATAAACATAACAAAAATATGTTCATGCACTAAAAACTATGTGCCATGGACAACGAAGTAAGCCTCTGGGACCAATTAACCTTGTTAGAATAAACAAAGTCGTAGACTCGCAGTGAAAGAGCTATTGCGTCAACACTGTTCATTGGAAAGTCATGGTTTATAGTTCATTCTCTTCAGTATAAAACAAGCTTTCTAGAGATAATATGTATTCGGGCCCATAATGTACTTGAAGAGGGAAAATTCTCTCCAGAAAGACCCTCCCATTAACTTCAGCCCCCTCTGGAGTAGCACCGGGTAAAAGCAGACAATCCAAATGTATCTCGAAAACTACTATAGGGGATAAGAAATGTGTGTACCAAGTGTTTTTATAGACGGAATAGGTATAAGAAGAAAGGTTGTATACCAATACACTCTGTACATACAAAACCAAGATTTGTACCACATTCTCTGTAGAATGAAGCAATCGTTTTAAATATCAACTGTGCTATGGTTGTATTGGGATAAACCCGCGTTATCCACCAACACTTCCACCCATGCTTATTTTGTTCTTTACTCCGTTCTTACTTTGTCATACTATATCTTCTCCCTCGTTTTAAGGATATACCTCCCATCGTATACCTCATAGTATTTTTCAAGATATATTTCAATTCTGCACTCCTACCAGTGTGCGACTTACCAGGGAGGATAGGGGGAAATCCCCTCTGAAGAATTGGATGTCTCACATAAGTTTTCAAATTCCCGATCTTAAATTTCTCGGATGTGAACTTTATCCTCCCTTAAAATGTCCTTTAATTCGCACACTGACTCCTACCGGCTCGCTTCAGAGGACGCGTGGCACAAATTCACAATAAAGCTATTTTTAAAGGCATTTTTGCGACTTATACCCAATTTCCCTCTCTATATATCAGGGAACAAAATACGGTACGTGATAGATAACTATTGAAACGCTTCATTTTACAGAGAATGTAATACAATTCTTGATATCGGGATAAATAGTACAGCGTATATATTTTTAATATTATGTTGTCTTTATTGGTCAGGTCATAGGTTCGTTTTTGTATGTAGAGAGCGTATTAGTTTTGTATGTACATTCTCCCAATTTTCCCTTTTCAAGTACGTTATGGGGCCGTACATAGCACCGGTGGAAAGCTTGTTTCATGCTGAAGAGAACGAACTATAAACCATGACTTTCTAATGAACAGTGTTGATGCAATAGCTATTTCACTGCGAGTCTGCGTTTTTCTTTATACTAACAAGGTTTATAGTATAGGAACTTACTCTTTGTCCATGGTACAGTTCGCGGCATAGAAATTGTTACACAAATTCCAAGTCCAAATCAATAATAATTTCTTGCCCCGTTTTCTTATCATCCAGAAATACATGTCTCAATCGATTAGTTGCTTCTAGTATTCAATCCAACTCCTCCCCTCCTCCACCTCTCCTTGTCTAAAGCTGTATGTGTGACGTAGAACATTCTTTCTATTCAGCTGAAAAAGAAACAGGAATCAAGTTTACAACGTTATTGATTTACAATAGTCTTTTCCATTCGTTTGTTCTGAAATATCTTAAGAGCCTAAATTAAAAAAAAAGAGTTACACAATGTTCCCAGAGCTTCATAAAGACTTTTAGTTTCATTCTTTTCCTTCTTGAAAATCTGCAAGATAGTAACATGCTCCCTAAGAAATCTATGGAAATTGCCAGTAAGGGCAGTAGGTTTTGTGCTTCCTAAAGTCTGTAATGCACGCACAAAGCTCTAAAATATCTACTGACAGAAATGAGTGTTATTCAATGATTCATTTCATTTCTGTTCAGTAATTGCAAGCAAATGTTCCAGGGGCGTCATTTGGGCAGGAAAAGAGGGTGTAATTCCCCCTCACTTGAGCTTCATAAATACGTATTGTATGATCAAATGTATAGTAATACCCTAATAAAAAGTGAAAATCTTATGTCGGCGGAGAATCTCTCCCCCCCCCCCGAATAAAATCCAAAAGACATTGCTTTTAGCAAAAAACCTATAGAGTTACGATAGCACATTTCTAGAGACCTTACATTTGGTTTCAAGAGTGGAAAGTTTGATCTCAAGCCATATGTGTTCCTGAGTGACATTGTTAGAGAGGGAGAGAGATTCAAGTATGGAGACAGACAGGGATGATTTATAAACACAGATTTAGAATTGGGGAAAAATGATCGGACAGCATTCGTATTATGACGAAAATTGTAATTTTGTGAAACAGAAGAAGGGAAGGTTTCGGACTGCGAGGATCACATTAGGCAGTTGTCGAACTAAGGTGGAGAACTCTTTATAGAGTATCAGATGATTACGAAGGCAGAGAAACATCTTGAGAACTGAGTAATTAAGAATTTAAAAAATCTGAAGCTTCCGAGACGGGCTTCGAACCACGAACCTTCTAGTTATCGAACCATGACTTTATCCATTCTGCTACGGAAAACTATATACACGTTTACACACGTTTCCTTTAGCTACGTTGAAAGCTAATTTAGTGGGATATTCCAAAAGTTACTCGGTGGATGCGCCGTTCAGATAGGACCTAAACCTCTTGTAACTTAGTTCAATGTATCGTGGCGGATATAAATCATTGATCAGGTAATGGCGACTGTTTCGAGACAAATCCAGAGTATGAGAATTAAATCAGTCATATCTGTGGTTTCGTGTGGAAAAGAAACAAACTTGTGAACCAAAGGTTTAAGAACAACTCAAATTATGAATATAAACGTAGAAGATTATTCACGTATATATCATCATAAAAGAAATACGAAAGACGTTCTGAAACGAAAAAATATAACATACAACTTTGCAAGTGGAGGCAAAGAAATCTAAAGTAACGAGACTAAAGACGAATAGTTTATCGCGTACTGATCGTGGTTTACTGGTCAAGGCGCTGGGTCAGTGTTGTGAAGGTTCGAGGTTCGAATCCACGTCGGACATTTTTTACTTTAGGATTTTTGATGGTGATTGATCGACGATGACACACGTTTTATTATTTTCAGATATTTGAATACTAAGATGTTTCAATACTTGAAGTATCAAATCTTCATCAATAACAATAGTAATAATAATGAACTAATAATAATTATTATTATCTCGTAGACGAGTAAAATCTAGGAGCTAATTATCGCTCAGGTCATACAATTACAAGCAGAAATGTGACATTTGGCAAGAATATTTTGTTTTGTTTAATGTTGCCCACGAGAAAAGAAATTTTTCATCTAGTTTCTAAAACAAACAAAAAATGAGAATTAACATTTTACATTCGAGACTGGAAAACGCGAACTCAAATTATCGTCTCGCTTTGGAAATGAGAATCGAGACGAGACGAAAATATCATAAACATTTCTTGTCTTTTCTCTATTCTCGAAATAGTGTATGGCCATTCCATAAGTAACAATTCCTCTGAAGACTGAACCTTTTACGATTTTTTTACTTTGTATTTTAGAGCTGATTGAATTATGGTCTGTGTAGGTATTTTTTGCAGCAAAGCTTTTATAATTACCTCTGCATATCCTCAAAATTAGTTTATTATATGCCTTACTGTTGAGTGATATTCAGTTATTTTTATTACAGTTATTTTCCTTAAAACATAGAGTAGAATACTTTCTATATGAAACTTAATAGGAAGCTTTTGTTTAAAATGTGGGTAGTTGCAGAGGTGTGTCTTGAAGATACGGAATCCCTTCTTCAAAATCCCTACGCATAATAAGTCTTGCCAAATTTTAGCACAACTTTAAAACTTTTAATACCATTATTATTATTATTATTATTATTATTATTATTATTATTATTATTATTATTATTATTATTATTATTATTATTATTATTATTACTGAAGTGTTGTTAATTTAATGGTTCACCCTGTTCCACGCAGCTCCCACCTTGTGGGTATTGCGCTGAACAAACACTCTGTGTGAAGGTTTGCTCCGGATTCCGCTTCCTCCCACTTTCTTTATTCCAATATTTCTTTCATTCTCATCATCGACGACTTCTGTAGCTTAGCCGGCATAACCATTATTTAAAAACAAATTTTCTTATGGTTCTTGTGAGTTCTGTATCTCTATTTTCTACATGAAATTTGACTCGAAACTTTCCGTTTTAAAATTTAGCTAGTTGTAGGTACATATACAGGGGATATGTCCTGATCGTCCTGACACTTCTCTCCAATCACGGCTATTTTGTAACTTTGCCTAACGCTACGGGCGATTTTACAGATTTTAATACAATATGTCCTCATACAGAATTTGTCTTTTATATTTTTATTAGTATTATTACTTTATATTTGAGACCTCAATATTGCGTCCATTCCAATGCAAATAAGCATACTCAAGTCAAGCAAAATAAAAAGAAATGATTTGGGTCGTCTATAAATATGAATTGCCTTATAAGAGATACTTTGAAAAGCAAAGAGGGGGGAGGAAGAAGGTGTCAGCTACTGGACAATATGAAAATCAAACCTTCGGATGCCTTAACAGAAACTAAGTAGGATTTGTCTTCATCACGATACATAATAACACCCTTTCTTTGGGTAAAGATATTGGATTGTGTATGCGTTATTGATATTTTACCAAAATATAGAAACGAATATAAAAAAGAATAGTTCCTATTTACCAATTTTTGTTGAACGAATATATGGAACGTGTTGAAAATAGCAAACGAAAATATTATTATTTCTGGTAAGAGTGGAAGAACTTAATAACAATTCCACAATGACGTTTCAGACAAATTTGTGACTCATATTAGGACTGAAGGATTTGTGTTCATGAATTGTTTGCGAAACACGCGAAATTTTCAGACAGTAAGAATCGTGATTGTAGACTGTGACGTCTTGTTAGTTTTTCCCCTGTGTAGGAAGTCTTTTTAATACTAACTTGTAAGAACGAGAGAAGTGGACTATTTTTCATGTTATTATACTTCAGAAATATCTATATTCTAAATTATAAAATGTTTCTGAATATCCTCGGAGGAACTCGAACCGCGGACCCCTGACTCACGAAGCGAATGCTCAAGCAATTATCCTAAGAACACTCTTTTAAGTAAGGGTCAAGAAACACCCGTCTATGTAGTAAATTGCAAACGTTTAGGATTCCAATATTTTATTAACGATGAAACACTGATTTCGGTCATGATAAGATACTCTAGTCCAGAGAATTCAAGTTTAAATTTAAAAAGACGGAAAGTATCTTCCTATTATATTCGGATATTCTCGTTTTACAGGTATTTCCAGTAACCTTGAACGACAGGAACACGTTCACAGATACATCAAGGACATGTAATATTTTTAAAATGCTCTCCCACCGCGAATCGAAACTGAGACACCGCCTACTGAACTATGTGATGGGTGGGGTGCCTAGTTCGTTCCCCAGGCAAGTAAGCTTGAGACGGACAACGTCGTGCTCGTGGGTTTTCTCTGGACCCTCCTACTTTCTCATTCCACCATTTCGTCCATCAAAATTTACTTGCTTCAGTCATTGTATTCCTCAACCTAACAGGCATAATCGTTGGACATTAAATGTAAAGATTTCATTTTCAAGCTGTTAACCTGAACCAATCCGAATCGAAAAACATTTGTATTTTCTATTGCTCATCAACGTTTTTTTTTCAGAAAAAAATATGTAGAAAAAAACAAGGGGAATCGTAATTCCATTCAAAAGTGAAACAGCAGTGAATTATGATGAACGAATTGTTGGAATGAGAAAGTGCGAGTGTTCCGAGAAAACTCACGAGCACGATGTGTCCGTCTGAAGCATACTTGCCTTGGAAACAAACCAGGCTTCCCAGCCATCAGATAGTTCAGTAGGCGGGGTCTCAGTTTCGATTACCGGTGGGAGAGTTTTTGAAATATTACATGTCCACGATGTATCTGTGTTCATGTCCCTGTCGTTCAAGGTTACTGAAAATACCTGTAAAACGAGAATAACCGAATATAATAAACATAAGTTATGGAGATACTTTCGGTCTTTTTTTAAAATTTAAAATTGAATTCTCTGGACTATAATATTTTATTGCAATTTTCTACATAGACTTGTGTTTCTTGACTCTTACTTAAAAGAGCGGTCTTAGGGCAGTGGCTTGAGCATTAGTTTCGTCAGTTATGGGTCCGCGGTTCGAGTCCCTCCGAGGATATTGAGAAATATTTTATAATTTAGAATGTAGATATTTCTGAAGTATAATAACATGAAAAATAGTCAATTTCTCTCGTTCTTACAATTTAGAATTGAAACGACTTCCTTCACAATGGAAAAACTAAGAACATGGCATCACAGTCTTGAATCTCGATTCCTACTGTCTGAAAAATTCGCGTGTTTCGCAGAACAATTCATGAACACAAATCCTTCAGTCCTAATATGAGTCACAAGTTTGTCTGAAACGTCATTGTGGAATTGTTATTAAGTTCTTCCACTCTTACTAGAAATAATAATACTTTCGTTCGCTATTTTCAACACGTTCTATATATTCGTTCAACAAAAATTGGTAAATAGGAACTATTCTTTTCTATATTCGTTTCTATATTTTGGTAAATATCAACAACGCATACACAATCCAATATCTTTTACCCAAAGAAAGGGTATTATCATGTATCGTGATGAAGACAATCCTACTTAGTTTCTGTTAAGACATCCAAAGGTTCGATTTTCATATTGTCCAGTAGCTGACACATTCCTTTTCCCCCTCTTTGCTTTTCATAGTATCTCTTATAAGGCAATTCATCCTTATAGAAGTTCCAAAACATTTCTTTTTATTTTTCTTAACTTGAGTATGCTAATTTGCATTGGAATGGACGCATTATTGAGGACTCAAATATAAAGTAATAATAATAATAATAATAATAATAATAATAATAATAATAGTAATAATAATAGTATAAAAGACAAATTCTGTATGAGGACACATTGTATTAAAATCTGTAAAATCGCCCGTAGCGTTAGGCAAAGTTACAAAATAGAGGGGATTGGAGAGAAGTTCAGGAGCTAAATTTTAAAACGGAAAGTTTTGAGGCAAATTTCATGTAGAAAATACTCACTAGAGCCATAAGAAAATTTGTTTTTAAATAATGGTTATGCCGGCTAAGCTACAGAAGACGTCGATGATGAGAATGAAAGAAATATTGGAATAAAGAAAGTGGGAGGAAGCGGAATCCGGAGGAAACCTACACACAGGGTGTTTGTTCAGCACAATGCCCACTAGGCGGGAGCTGGGTGGAACAGGGTGAATCATTAAATTAACAACACTTCAGTAATAATAATAATAATAATAATAATAATAATAATAATAATAATAATGGTATTAAAAGTTTAAATCCGCAAAAATTTGGCGGACTTACTTAAACGTAGGGTTTTCGAAGAAGAAGTTCCGTACTTTCAAGACAAACATCTGCAACTACCCACATTTTAAACAAAAGCTTTCCACTAAAGTTTCATGTAGAAAGGTTTCTACTCCATGTTTTAAGGAAAATAACTGTAGTAAAAATAACTAAATATCACTCAACAGTAAGGCATATAATAAACTAATTTTGAGGATATGCAGAGGTAATTATAAAAGCTTTGCTGCAAAAAATACCTACTCGGACCAAAATACAATGAGCTCTGAAATACAAACTAACAAAAAGCCTATAAGATTCAGTCTACAGAGCAATTGTTCCTCAAAGAATAGCCATACACTATTTCGAGAATAGAGACAAGACGAGAAATGTTTACGATACTTTTCGTTTCTTCTCGATTCTCATCTCCAAAGGGAGACATTAATTTGAGTTCGCCTTGTCCCTTCTCGAATGTAAAATGTTAATTTTAATTTTTTTGTTTGTTTTAGAAACTAGATGAAAAATTTCTTTTCTCGTGGGCAACATTAAACAAAACCAAAATATTCTTGCCAAATGTCACGTTTCTGCTTATAATTGTATGACCTGAGCGATAATTAGCTCCTAGATTTTTATCTTCTACGAGATAATAATAATAATAATAATAATTATCAGTTTATTATTATTACTTTTATTATTTATGTAGATTTGATAGTTCAAGTACTGAAACATCCGAGTATTAAAATATCTGAAAATAATAAAACGTGTGTCATCGTCGATCAATCGCCATGAAAAATATTAAAGTATACAAATGTCTGACGTGGATTCGAACCACGAACCTCCAGATTACTGATCCACCGCCTTGACCACTTTTTTATTTGCCATTTGCAGAAGAGTTGCATGAAGCTAAAACAGCTTAGGACAGATATTCAGTACATAGTATACGTAAATAATTTGAAAAATATTTGTGAGCTACATTTTCAGAAATTTGTTTACAAGCAGTTTTAAGAAACATCACGTAGGCATATTCATTTCCATACGGATCTGTGTCCATAAGGAAAAAAAATCGTTTGAGCAAGTAACCATGTGATGCTATTGTTTTTTGTGATTGGAAGAAACTTTTAGTCTGGGAACAAAGCAAAATTATGATCAAACTTATGTGCAGGTTCTTGGCAAATCACACTTAACAAGCGTTGTAATTTAGCCCAGATAGAAGAAGAGTGAACACACAACGTCAATCTATGTTCTAGCGTGTCTTCCTGATTACAGTGTTGATACATATCCATAGGGTGTACACTAATACGTTTTAACTTAACCTGAGTAGGTACGAGCTCATTCACTATCGTACACCAGACACTCACGACCGCTGATGTCAACGTGGTGTTATGAATATTGTACCAAATTCTGTAACAATTTTTTTGTTGGAAATTTGATCTGGATACGCGAAACGATATTTTTGCAAAGAGGGGCGTGGAAGTGTGTGGACAGAAAGCGGATATGGGAGTAGTTAGTAGGATCAGACAAAGGAACATAGGACCAACCTTGCATGCAGTGTTGAATATAAACTGTCGCTTTTTGAGTGACATCATATTAGGGGGATTAGGTGCAGGGAGGGAAGAGATCCAACAAGAAATCCATTGGTGGGTGATTTGGTCAGTAACTTGAAATTGTTTATAATTATTAGCTAGAAAGAATGCCGTACATTTACCTCTGACTGATATTAGGTTCAAGCCCCCACAGTGAAGGGGTAGGGTAACAGTGTCACTCTTGACACGAAAATAATGCGCTGCCCACAGAAACCAACCAATAAGGGAATTTATTTTACGAACATACAAATCAGTAATGGGATTTATATGAGCGGAGTACCATAATTTAGCACATAAATAACTATTGATCTACCAAATACGTTGGATTAGGTTTAAGTTGCTCAATTTGTGATTTAGACTGAGCATTCGTAATTTTTGAATGAGAGGATCCCAAATATGTTCATACTGTAAACTGTCCGAATTAGAAAATGGGATGCCCAGGATTTTCACTTTCGTAACCAGTTCAATGTTGGCAAATGGTAGAGGTATGCCGTCCATAGTCCAAGAATGAAAGGGCAACACTTTCGTTTTATTGTAAATTAAGCATTTCGCCACTAAGAGCACTAAATTGTTGTAATTGGTCAATAATACAGTTAAATTGTTGTAGAGTGGTATAGCTAAGGCTGACATCGTGTGCAAAGGTAGTAACTGATATATTTTGCAGGTCATTCAGATCAGGTTGAATATATAAAAATAACTTCTATAATAAAGGTTCTAGTGCGAGGCCAAACAAAAACATGGAGAGCGGGCAACCCTGACGAACTCCTTTCTGTAATGGAATGGGAGCAGTGGAGAAACCATTTATTTGAAGCTTAGCCGTGGCTGTGCTATAAATGTGAGTGAGAAAGTTAAGGAAAACTTCCGGAAGATTATACGCTCGTAGCACAGCAAACAGAAAGGCATAAGATAATCGATCAAATGCATTTTGAAAATCAAGGTATATCAGGCAAGCCGGTTTTCTATCAGAAGTAAAATAACCTACAACATCCCGAATGTTGGTAAGCGCATAATAAACATTTTTATGTTGATTGAGAGCAGCCTGAAATGGATTAATTTTGTCTTCAAATATTGATTTCAGTCGTCGCACTAGAACTTTATTAAACAATTTGAGATCGGTGTTGAGCAAGGGGATTGGCTTATATTGTGTGACAGTGTTGGCATCAGAAGACTTAGGAATAAAGATAATATGACCAACATTTTGAAGGAAGTGCGGAGTAGCATAGAGTTCATTATATAATGTTACCATATCCAGGCCTATGAAATCCCAATACTGTTGCTAGAGTGCGTACGGTAAACCGTCAATCCCGGGACATGAGGTAGGAGTAAATTGCTTAAGCGTGTGAAGTGTTTCCGCTTCTGTTAGTGGTGCAGTTAATGTCAGATTATCAGATGCCGATAATTGTGGGAGCAACATATTTAAATAGTCTTGATACCTGTGGAGAGGGTTCGTAGTGGCAGCATAGAACGTTTTATAATGGTCAAAGAAAACTTTTTGAATGTCAGGGAGGGCCGTAAGTTTGTATTATGATTCATGGTGTCAATCACCTTCCCAACACGACGTTTATATTGTGCCATATAGTGGTAAAATGTAATGTGTTCATCGGGAACACAGTCTCCGTCTGGCAGGGTATGAGCATATTTGCGTACATCATTAGCATGAAGTTGTTTTATCCATGCCTTCGTTTTTTGAATTGCAATCAGATTTTGCGGGAAGCTCGGCAGGATCCAAAGTTCATGAAATGCTTTGTAAAGATATGCTAGAGTTTCACGCTGTTCTCGTTTCTTTTCAGCTCCTTGCTATTTGAAAAAACTTCTTAATTTAGGCTTCACATGTTTGACCCACCAGTCATTAAGTGTCGGGTAGTAGTGACGTTGTCGGAGCCAGTACGTCCATTTAGTTCTAAATAAACATTTCGTGTCGACGTCAGTAAGTAATTGAGTGTTTAGTTTCCAAGCTGTTCTTCCATAGGTTGTAGAAACACCTAGCGCAAATTTACATGTCCAGATTACTGCGGCATGATCACTAAACGGAACTAATTTCAAATGCATATCAGTGATGGAGGATACTAAATTAGTGGATACCAAAACTCGGTCCAACCGACTGCTCATAGTAGAATTTTTAAAAGTGAATTGGAGATCTCACCGGTGGTGTACCCAGACGTCCTTGAAAGGTATTGACGAAACTAGCTGCTGTAGGGCAGGGGAGGGAATAAAGTTTCCAGTGGTATCGATTGCTCTAGAGACAGCATTAAAATCGCCTGTAAGTATTATGTTAGTCGCAACATTCGGAAACAATAGTAAGATTTCAGTAGAGTAAAACTGTTCCCATGCTATTCGATTATTAGTGCCTGAATATGCATAAATATTAATGATAGTAATATTTCACAAGTAATGCTAATACCCCTGCCAGACAGCAAATAAATAACATTTGAGACCTCTATACCTCGTTTACATAATATAGCTGTACCCCGGTGCGCTGGTCTTATATTTACATATGCAATATATTGGGGTAAAACGTCAAATTCTGCAAACGCCATTTCTTGTAATAACATAAAGTCAGTCGATGTTTCGTTGATAAAGATTCGTAAGAGATTGCGATTAGCATAACTTTGAATTCCATTCAGATTTAATGTAATATACTATCGAACATTTTGCTTACGAACTTCTTGCATTGACACGGATATAGCGCACAGGAACATCACAAACAAAAAGAAAGGAAATGACCTCTCTGATAGTTTCTTAACAGACGGCACATTTGTAAACAACCTATATAACAACATATAATAGAAAGACAATGTAAAGAAAGCTTTGGTATCGCAGTCACTATTATGTAAATCTTACTTTAGAGTCAAAATTACTACCAGACCGTGAAACTATCAATCTTGAAAAAAAGAAGAGAGAATAGCCGTTCGGTGGGTTGTTGGTCTCGTGTCTGAAACGTGTAAGATCGCAGAACGATATAAACACGTGGAACATGGTTTCCTGCGAATTCAGTGGCTAACATTGTTTTCACCATTTGCTAGGGTGAGGGAAGACATTGCTCTAGAAGGGCACACGGATAAAGCACTTGTTACGTCATTCCGTTCATTAGATACTTTTGTTTTCCTTTTCTTTGACATGTTTTCACTTTGCATTGGCTGTAACGGAGGCTTTAATACAACAGGGGAGTCACATGTGCCTCTGGTTAATGGACACTTCAGGCTGTTTACAGTCGGGTGAGACGTAAGATGTCAGGGTCGTTGCAGTAGTGGGAATCATATTGGAGGTTGCAGGAGGGCACCGCCCTCTTGACTCTCCTTCTCGGATACAGCTGACTGAAGAGATCCACTTTTGAGGGGTAACTGGGGAAAATTCCTGTCATTCTGTAAATTAGGAGCCGAAGGGGAGAGAGTGCTCTCTAAGACCATTGGTTGGGCAGTAGAAACCATTGGCAACTGTAAATCAGGTGAAGAAGGGCAATAAGTAGGAATTGTCGGCATCTTACCACTGAAAAGTTCAATCATCTTGAATTCCGTGGTAGCTGAAGTAGATATCACCTGAGGTTTAACTTTCCGTGGACAGGCACTTGCGGCGTGGGTAGGGGCCAGACAAATAAAGCAGGTAGGCGGTTGACCTTGATTCATAACACTAGCATGACACACACGAACCACAATTTTAGAGGGAATATGCTTCCCTAAAATCATTTGAACGAGTCTATTGCCATTATAAATTGGAAATGGTAACATACTGGACCACATTTCCTCTGTAATATGTATCACTTGTCCATAGGGGGCGAAACACTGCACTAAGTTCATCATTAGTGATTTCCATGCGGAGATCCAATATGCGAACACGGGTATATTGTATACTTGCACTGGACAACTGTACTTGACTTATTGTGCCATTTTCATGCTCAAAATTCATGGTTTCCGGGTGCGGACGAAGAAAGGTGTCCACGTGATTTTGACATTTAACTTGATGTACAAACTATAATCCTCATTATGAAGTTGAATCGCTGCAATATCCTTAATTTTTAACTGCAATTCATTAGTTAACCAAGCCTGTATCCTGGCTACACTGGGCCCAATATTACGCGTCACCTTGTCAAATGCAATTCGAACTGTATTTTTACGTAAAGCATTCATTGTAAGTGGTACAAAACTATTTTAGAGTGACACAACTAATATTCACTAAACAAAACTAAGCAGAAATCCTGATTAGATACACTGACAGACACACAACTGAAATTGTATCAAACACAAAGGCCGTCAAGGCGAACGTGTAACCAAGTTGCAGCGGAGCTCACACAGGAGCTGCACTACACCGCGTCTCACAACGAACTCGACCACTGATCCACGATCAGTACGCAGTAAATGATTCGTCTTCAGTCTCGTTACTTTTGGTTTCTTTGCCTCCGCTTGCAAAGTTGTATTTCCTCGTTTCAGAACGTCTTTCGTATTTGTTTTATGATGATACAAGTGAATAATCTTCGACAGAATACAATATTTCATCATCATTCACCTTATGAAGCTAGTAACACAGTTTTATAACATGACAAGGCCTCATTCCCGGATAATATTTCGGGCTCTTTATGTATTACAATACATCACATTATTGTAACACTTTCTTCCATTTCCAATATTTTAATGAGTTGGCAACACTGTGATTAACGTAAGGTATTCACATGAGCTTCTATATATTTTAGACTCAATCGTTAATCATATTTACTACATTGAGCATTTCAATTTTCCCATGTCTTCTCATACCTTGTCTATAGAGCGCCTCACTCTTAGATTGCAGTACAGAGTAAATGGAACGCGCTGTTGCCACATTTCTTCCGCCATATGTTTTCTTCTGAAGAAAGAACAAGAAAGAAAGAGTGACTGAGTCTGTAAATAAAGCCTTCCTTAAATTAGAATCTTTTCATCGCTTTTGCCATTCCATTCGCGCTAATTCAGTTGAAACGGCGAATTAGAGGGTGCGAAACTATAGTCTAATAATTATGTGTTAGAGGCTTCCTGTTATGATGGTTTATACATCGTTACAATAAAATTTTGATGGAAACACTGGCGCAAATCTCGGGGAGATGAAGGAGACATGTTCCCCCAATAATCCGATTTGAAATGTGATTTTCGAAATGTGGTATGATTATTTGTGTCCGATTGCGCAAAAAAAAAGAAAACAAAAGAAAACAAAAGAGAGAGAGGAAATTCATGTCCCCCAGAATAAGCCTCAAATCTTCCCTGTCCCCCCAATGTTATAGACGGATTTTCGCCGCTGGATGGAAGTAATACGAAATCAAGAGAACATATGAAACGAAAAATTGATTGAAATGAATAGCAGGCTAAAAAGTTCCACACAGAAATTCCCTGTCCCAATTGTGCGGCAAACTAAGGAATAGCAATGGGTAAGATACTGCTATTGAAGTTGGATAAGAATGAAAACTGGAGTAGAGTGATATTGATACGTGACGAGAAAATATGATGTATGAGAACGCTCATTCGTCTGTGTACGCAAAATATTCGCAAATCCTATTCCATTTGTCAAACAAAAGTTACATCGTAAAGTATATTCTGAAGGCAGCTGCTCTCCACATCTGATGGTTTAGATCCGATTTTTCCCGCGGAACAACATAATGATATTTTAATATACGGGCGTCTCTGGCGGGGGAGGGGACGAGGGGAACCCCCAATATTTTGGAGTACAAAATATTCGATATTTTATTCTAATTTAACTTATTTACTAACGACAGAATAACATATAAGTAATAATAGTTATATTTATTTGGAATACAATATTCAGGCTATGAACCGATTATAACTGAGTTCTTGATATATCTCAGGGGGTCCGTGAAGGTAAGCAGAAAGGTAACAAATGGAATCGAAATAATAAACGGACTGGGCTAGTTAGTACCATTTAAGTCACTTTCTTTGGTGCCCCCCCCTTAATTTTACGTGCGAGAAACGTCAATGCCAGGAGGTGTAAGTGAAAATTGCACTATAATGGAAATTATAAATGCATTTATGAATATTAACGAAAGATTTGTAACTATAAAAAAAGAAGAAGAAAAGAACGCATGCTAAATACGTTTTAATCACTTTCGTTTCTTCCACTTAAAGGTGAAATTCCTTCCATGTATTCAGTCTGTAGCTGAAAATCGGAAGAGCATGGAAATGTAAACGTGAAATAAAAGCATGAATAGGAATAGGAAAAGAAGCCTTTAGGAGTAAGAAAAGTCTGCTTTGTGGGACCTTGAATAAAAAATTGAGAAAAAGACTCATATAATGTTTCGTGTGGGGTATTGCTGTAAGGGTCAGGAACATGATCATTATGCAAAAAAAAAAAAAAATGATTAAAAACGACTGGAAGTTTTTGAAATGTGGGTGTGGAGGAGAATGGAGACAATTAGGTGGGTCGAACGGAAAACGAATGAGAGAGGATTAGAAATGGTGGGGGGCAAAAGAACAATTTTAAATATTATTAAGAAGAGCAAGAAAAATTGGTTGGGACATTGACTAAGAAAGAACTGTACCATAAAGGACGGGTTAGGGGGTATGGTGGCAGGAAAAGAGGGAGAGGACGAAGGAGACTACAATTACTGAACGATAGCAAAATAGAAAAAACATACGTGAAGACGAAGGGGTTAGTGGAAGACTGGATCGTGGAAGCGTCTCAGTTGCGGCAAGTGACCTGCCAATAATGGCTGAACACCTATGATGATGATGATGACAAATGTAATGGTGAATAGGAACTGAACATCCCTGGCTTCTATACTCACTTCTGACACCTCAGGCACACAATGTCAGTCTGGAAACAGAAGAACAATCCTATTATATCTGTTTTAAACAAACGCACAAGTTGTGACTTTAAATCACGTTTATTGACAGCTAACAAGATACAGATAGTTGGGAGAAGAAACAAAACTACACAGAATGATCAAACTCTCCGAAAATATATTTTGTTTCTTTCATGCTTCCTAAAAGAACATGGGGGGCAAGAACAAAAAGCCTTTTCATTCTGCTTTGTGAGCTCATGAAGTTAATTGTTATTAATGTTTTTTTTTTCATTTTCATCTGCGTATGCAAAGTAAATAAGAGAAGTGGAATTACAAACAAAACCCACTTTTATTGTCAAAATTGTCAGGATTCGAAACAACATTAGGGACCACATGCGAACTGTAAATAAATGAGTTACAAAAGCTAATAACTTTTTATCACCAGGAGAAAAGAGTTTTGTTCTTAACATATATTGGCCTGCTTTTTCCTCTTCCATAGATATTGATCTTCTGACGAAAACTGTGTTGTTTGAGTACCAACTGCATTTTTGTGCATTTATTGCTAACTGAATTACTATCATGATTCAAGTGTTCGCTGTGCTTATTATTCACCCGCGATTGAAATTTGTCTTTCTTGGAAGAGAGAAAATACGAACTATGCGCTCCCGGAGTTGACGCAATGTTTCTCGTACGTGTGGTCCAGCATTCGAGTTTACGATAATGCTTCTGTTAAGACGTAGATTTGTGCTCGCATAGCATCAACAGTGAATACTCATCGGTATAGCACAACACTCTACATCAGTAACTTTAAAACAAGCATTATAAGGAAAATAGCATAGGCAAGATTTATCACTGCTTTTCTTCTGGTCAGATGCGCGCGCTTTGGAAAGTTGGCTCATAAAGCCATAAAACCTAAATAAAGAAAGATATCGATCTGCGAATTGTTTTAAAAATAACTTCAATCCTTTCTCAATATTCTTCTCGCTTTGCACCTCCATCTAACCTGAAAAATAAAAAAAGTTTCTCACTAGTCAACTTTTTAGATATTGCATTGCAATAGTATATGCACTTTCTCCTACATTTTATTTTTTAATAAGTTTTTTTTTTGAATAAAAACTTTTACAACATTGGCATCAAATATGGTGTTTATAGCTGTATAAGTTTCAACGTTGTATGTCTTATAGTTCCGAACTTGTGATATATTTAACGTAACGTTAGAATTTGCCATTAGCAAGATTTCACTATTTCAATTTATTTTAATACTTGAAAATTCTTCTTGATATGAGAAAAACACATTATTTGATAGAAAATACAATGTTCTACAATAATCTATCCATATCTAGCAAAAAAACTATTTCTAAAATTCAGGCTAAGTTCGGCAACAATGGGCATAAGGAAAAACATTGCCATTTACTCCCGTACTGCAATCTAAGGGTGAGACGTTCTGTAGAAAATTGGCTGATACCCCACGAACTGGCGCCACCAGTGTTTGACTGTTTGATTTTGCATGGAAACGACTATTACCACTGGATTCAGTGACCTGAAATTAATTAACTTTTGAAACTTCATCCGGTTTCTCCTGTTTAAATTCGCGGGTTAATTTGTGAGCTTAATGAAGAAAGGAAATGAATCTATTGCCACGACAGTGAATATATATTGCAAGGATCCCCACATCATGACAAGAGCACATGTCAGCACAACACGTGCTATTGTTTGAAAACGGTATAGCAGACGGGAAGCCGACACGAAAAACTCCGAGGAACGTCGAAGGAAAACAGACCTCATGGAAGGACCCGAAGAGACAGATAAAAGGCGGACCACCGAGGGACCCAGCATCAGTCGACCAACTGATCGCTTAACCTTTATCTTCCTATGTCGCTGTGGACTAGGAGCACCTCTTCCTTACTCTATGTTGCATTGGACTAGGGATCCCATCTTAAATTTATAATCCAAATCTAACCTACAACTCGCCGAAGTGTTCTGGAAACTGCCATGAGTGGAAGGGGCACCCGACAAAACATTTAATATTCCTTCACTTGGTCATTGAGGAAGAGACATTGAACAAGAGACATTAGACACACTTGTATTTATTATATTTTGTAATAAATCTTGGTGAAGGGAAAAAGTCACCCGGTCCTTCATTTAACTCTACCTATAAAGACACTGAGTGGTGTAAGCACCGGAGATTTGTACGCGGCCCTCTTTTTCTTAACTTTTTATCTAAGCATTGACGAGGTTAGTATCAAAATTCAACTAAATTTGACATAATATCTTCTTACCTTTACTGAGTGCGAGTTATGCCGGAAAGTAGGTCAGGTAAACGAACATACAGATCACGAGAAAATAACACGAATATGACAGAGGGTACATCTAATATATCCTTTAACATGCCACATTTAACGAAGTATGCGGGACACGTGCACGAGGACCCGGACAGGTTTTTCATGCTATTCGACCATATAGCAACCATGCAGTCGTGGTCACCGCCTAAGAAGAAGGAAATTCTACCAATATATTTACAAGACACGGCACTAGATCTCGTGTTACAGCTTAAAAACCAAAATCAATTTGGTACGATGACCTATGACGATTTAAAATCTAAATTGGTAGTATTAAGTAGACCAAAGGTCCCATCGTATAAAGCAGAACAGGAATTGTTCGAGGTTCAACAGGAAATGGATGAGTCCATAGACTCATACGTTTTACGTAAACTCCGAGCAATCAGGCAGTTACTACCGGAAGCGACTGAAGAACAAAAATCCATCATTTATCCTTGGAACTACAGAGGGATTTCCTTAATAAAATAGCATTGGAAAGATTTGCGACAGTAGACGCCCTACAGACTAAATTAAACACTTTGGAAGAAGCTACTGACTTTTTGAGGAAAAGAGAGCATGCAGAGCTATCACAAATACTGCACATGCTATACGGCCAGAATCATATACCTAACCCGCAGAATATATCTTATGGCTTACGAACCGAACCAAAGATAATATATCCAGTACAACAGTTATATCACCATACCTATCCTGTACAAACGCAACCTGTTACACAACCGATGAATAGCTATGTACCTACATATCAACACCAAATTAATCCTTCCATGACAATTTCTCAACCTAATCACCAAGAATTTCAAACCCCAAGTCAAGAACATACGACCGTTCCCCACCACTAGGAAAATCCTCCCCAAAATGACCTTTCTGCCTTGGCCAATAAGATGGCAGAATTGTCGCTGGTGATAGCCCAAACGAGTTACAGAAACCAACCGAAACATAAAAATCAGGGAAGCAGGAGGAGAAATAACGATAATAACGAACAGGTATAAGCCCGGAACAATTAGCAGGCTACACCGACGGAAGATCAAATTTTGGTGTGCGCGATATGCAGGAAGAGGGGGCATAGTGCATCTGTTTGCTACAAGCTTCAAAAAACGCATAAGGCAGCCCCTTGACAAGCGGGCCGAAGGCCATCATCACACGGAACAAAGAGACCAAAGAGAAACTGGCAAAATTTACGAAATTCCCTTAATAAAAGAACAATCAGGACAATTGGCAGAAAGAAGGGAAAATATTGCATTACGGGACGAAAGTACTACGTCGCATTTAACAATTGAACTAAATCAGGCCCTCAGAATGCGATAATTGACACAGGAAGTACGGTATCCCTCTGGCCAGCCAAAGCCGTACCCAGTAGGATAAGTCAAATTCCGTTCCAGACAATAGTAAAACGAATCTCGGGAAATAATATTTGTTTGAACCAGATAGCATTGATAAAGTTTAAAATAGGTCAAACAACATTTACTCATTATTTTAGAGTAATTGACAAGACAATGCCAATAATGCCAATATAGGAGTTGACTTTCTCGAACGTTCGCATTCCAGAAACGACTTAAACAAGAATACAATTTCTTTTTAAACATCCAAGGAAACCACAGCTACCACCGGAGAGCAAAGAAAATACATTGTCAGCTTTTACGACTCAGATAGTATCGCAGACAGACCACAACTGTTTATACGTGACTAAGCAAGTAACATTACCTCCACGTTGTCATACATTTATACAAGTAGCGAGAAAGAAAAAAATAGCTGACAAAGAATTCTTGTATGTATCATTGCTTCCTGGAATACGCGAGAAACATAAGTTAAATGCCCTCGATCAGACGACAGAAGCAAACAAAATGACAATTTTAATTTCAAATCCCAATAGCAGTAGCGTCACTTTAAAAAAAGGAATACACCAGTGGCGGTTCTTGAGAAGGGGCTCGAAGTATCTTTCAATGCCTTAGAAGAACTATTTTTTCAAAGAAAAAGCATATCAATTTAGGAAAAGAAAGGAAACGGAAGAACGTCTAAAGTACACAAAAACACTCTTTAATAAAGAGCTCTTTGACGTTAACCCCGTCCTGGACAGAAAGCATAAACAAGGAGTTTATGACTTATTATTTAAATATAGAGACGTTTATACATATGCCCCTGATGACATCGGATAGTTTAGGGGATACGTTCATAAAATTCGGATTTCTAAGTCCGCCGTATTCCACGACCGTTCCCCACCTATTCCATTACATATTAGTAGTCAAGCAGACAAACAGATCCAAGACCTTATCAAGGCAAAAATAATCAGGCCTACTGACAATAATGAATTTTCTTCTCCACTTCCTGTGCTCAAGAAGCCCAATACGAAAAAAATTCGAATAGTTCTCAATCTGCAGAAATATAACAGTTATGCCAAGTATTTATCAGTGCCATTTCAATGAACAGAGGACGTACTAAACTCTATAAAGGGGAAAACCTTCATAATAACTGTTGATCTCTCGAATTCCTACTTCCAAATCTTTTTGCATCCTAAGAGTTGTAAATATGTGACTTTCGAGCTCAATCATAGTAGAAAAGGGTACGAAGTTTTGAGGTGTACGATGGGCCATTTTACATTGAGTCAAAGTTTGTCCCTTGCTACTAGGATGATTTTGGAAGGACTACCTGACATAATTACAAATTTTGCTGACGACCTTGTCACCAGTTCATATAATTTTCCACACCACCTGTAGGATTTAGAATTATTTCAGAAGCTTTGGAAACAGGATTTTCGGGCATCACCCAAGAAGACACATATTGGCTAACGGTAGCTTAATGTATTAGGACACCTTGCTAGTAGGGAATTCTTTAAAATATTAAAATACACAATTAAACGCGCCGCCAGAACGAAAACAAAGTGGGGGGCCGTCTAAATGGTAGCCCCTCCATCATGTCCAATTCAATCACAAATTGTCGTAATCGTTTGTACATTATTTGTACAGAAATGTGCAGGCAAAATGTTTGTTTGTACAGAATTAGGGGCGGCGCCAGAACGAAAACAAAGTACGGGCTGTCTAAATGGTAGCCCCTCCATCATGTCTAATTCAATCACAAATTGTCATAATCGTTTGTACATCATTTGTACAGAAATGTGCAGGAGAAATTTTCGTTTGTACACAATTAAAGGCGCCGCCAGAACGAAAACAATGTGGGGGCTGTCTAAGTGGTAGCCCCCGACCATGTCCAATTCAATCACAAATTGTCGTAATCGTTTGTACAGAAATGTGAAGGCGAAATTTTCGTTTGTACATAATTAATGGCGCCACAAGAGCGAAAACAAAGTGGGGACTGTCTAAATGGTAGCCCCCACCATATCCAATTCAATCACAAATTATATTAATCGTTTGTACATCATTTGTACAGAAATGTGCAGGCGAAATTTTCGTTTGTATACAATTAGGGGCGCCGCCAAAAGGAGAACAATGTGGGGGACTGTCTAAATGGTAGAAACATTAAAAAAAATGTGCCACATTTATGGAGTATTTTTCTAACAAGACTTTGTTCACACTATTGTATCGATTGGTATGTTCACACTATCGTGTGATTCACTATATTGATCTTATTCTAACGATGATGGAATTGAATGTTTTTTGTTTTTTATATTTATATTTATACTTACAATCATTATTGCTGAGTAGTTTATCACTCCTCGGCTCTTATTATTAAACTTATTCATTATTTCTTACATGAGCTGAATCCTTATGAGAAAAATGCATTTTTTCTTTCTAACTTGCGCAGAAACCGTTATTCTCATCTCGTACAGGAAATTGATAAGTGGGAGATATAACAAATTCGCAAAGTAGACTGTTAAAAGGAAAATTATAACACAGTATCTTGTTTTATTTGAACATCTTCATTAAACTCATTTTGCAGAAACTATAGAATGCATGGTGAAGTATTTTGGTGCATTCAGCATTCTGATTTACGAGTAGAGTTGCTAACTGGCCGGTATTTGCTGTGATTTTGAGTAAGGCCGGTGTTCTTCGGCCCCCTTCTGACCGGTATTTTGGAATCTGCAATCCAGAATATAACATTGAACATCGAAATTTTTCAACAGTGCCTTTACAAACACAAATTTCCGTTGTATTATACATTATCGATATATTTTTTAATGTATGGCATTTTTTTATTTATTTAACATAAGAAATTTGATAACATTTAAATTTTATTGTAAAAGAATTTTATACATTTATTGAGAGTAGAAATTTTTAAAAGCATTTTCCTTTGTTTGAAGTGTAAGTTTATAGAGTAAATTTCATTTTATGAATCAACTATTGTTACATAAAGATTAATATCCAGTATTATTAATTTGTTTCGATAATTCTAAACAAGTGGCAATGGCTGGTAAATACAATAACGATCAATACAGTCTTCAGTTTCTCATTTGTACAGAGAATTTTGAGGGTGTGCCGGTAATTTTGTTTTCCTGAGTAGGCAACCTATTTACGAAGGTTTGTTTCAACTCTGCTACGTAGTGGCTCGGTACTGACACTCCGCATGCAAATAAGTATGTAAGGCTACCATACGTCCCGGTTTCTTAAAATTTGACCCGGTGTACAGAAATTTTCCTTCTTGTTCTTTTTTTTTTAATTTCTGAAAAGATGATAAAATCGACTTATTCCTTTTGCTTTCGATTCCGACAATACTATAGGAACAATTTCATTCTAATCTTTATTATTATTCCAATCGCTGCTTCCCCGGATATAAGATGCAATGTTTAAATCCTCCTTAGTAGCACTGTTATCACTAAGAATGTATACCACGAGGTGGCAACAAAATCTAGTGACGTTGCAGACCAGCCCCGAAAACACATTTTTTTTCTGCTTCAGAAAAACAATTATGCAAATTGCTTTCTTTTAGTTCGCATTTTAGGTGAACAAAAATAAATCAGTCTATTGAAATTTTGAAACAACTTCATAAATCTGGATTTTTTTCTTTATAGACATGTAGAGCATGTAAAGGTAATATGTGTAATAATATTGAAAATATAATTTTTGCCTAAATATTGTATGTTCACTGATTGCGTTTATATTGTATAACAGCTTCTAGCTTCTATAATAATTTTTAGCACTGTTGATTAAGTATGGACTATATTAATATATTATTTTAAGTAGTATAATTAGTGCGATACTTTAGTAAAATTCGAAAGATAAAATTAATACAAAATGCAATATTTACTACTAATTTGTAAGATGTACCGTTTTTTCTGTTTTCAAAAAGTATGGTAGCCTTAAAGTATGCTAAACCATACAAAATAAATTGTACTGTAAATTGTACCCCTCTGATAGTGCTCCCAAACGGGTTGGGTCGGGTCAGTCGGGTTAGCTCGGGTCTGTTCACTCGGGTCGGGTCGTCACATTCTTCACTTATTTTCTATACGGAATACTATAAGGAGCTTTGTTGTAGAATTCAATTCGAAGTTGGTGAATGAATGATAATTGTGACTAATTGTAGGTGAAATAGTAATAAAATTTTAATTTAACCCTATATTAACTAATTGTAATGGTAATTGTAATTAATATTACTACTGACTTTTTTCCTTTCTGCGTTTTTATGTCAAGTTAAATGTCACATTAAGTGAAATTGAAAGGAAATATCTAGTTAACGTCCCACGTTATGCACCAACGCTAAGAGAGACAGTGATGATGAGAAATAATTGAAGTGGTTGAATGAAGAAAGTGGGAGGAAATGGGAGAACACCGAGAAAACCCATGCACACGGTGTTTGTCCACCAGAAAACTTACTTGGTATAAGCTGGAATCAATACCCATGGACCTTCGAGTCAAACATCTACCTTTGGGCAGGACACATTATTATTATTATTATTATTATTATTATTATTATTATTATTATTATTATTATTATTATTATTATTATTATTATTATTATTATTATTATTATTACTTTAAGAACAACCAAGAAAGTTCCGCCGCCTTTTCACTAACACCTTCGAACATTGATATGTAACCTAAGACGTACTTGGAATATCAAAAATCGTCTCCATCAGCCTCGACGACCTTCTGCCGACGTTCTGGAAGGCTATGGATTCCATCGCAGTCGAACTTAGTGGGACGTGAAGTGAAGAAGGTATCAAGTGCATATTGAACCTCTACTAGCGATTTGAACTGGCGTTCTTTAAGGTGATTGTCCAAGGAAGAACAGGTGGTAATCGGACGGTACAATGTCCGTGGAGTATGGCGGATACAATAATGTTTCCCATCCAAGGCGTAGAATGGTGTCCTGGGTCATTTTAGCCACGTGGGGCTTAGCGTTGCCTTGTAACAGGAGGACCCCTTTGCGATTCAGAAATGCTGGATCCAGACAGTACACATTAACAGTACACAGTTGCAATGATGATCTGACCAGCTGGTAGCAGTTCCCGATGGACGATGCCTCGAGCAGTCCACAAAAAGCACAGGAGAACCTTATTCTGATGTAGTGCTGGCTTGGGCTGATTTTGAACCGGTTCATGGGATGCTAACCAACGATGACAGCGCCGTGGAGCTTCGTACAGGACCCACTTCCCATCACATGTCAACACCCTGTCCAGAAATTGCTCCTTCTTCAGACGAGACACCAAAGAAACACAGGTGTCTGCTCGCGTTGCTTTCTGGCCCCAGTCAAATCATGTAGGACCCATCAACCCAATTTGCAGTGCTTCCCAAGTTGATGGTGGTGGTGCCGAATAGTTTCTCCACTCACACTGAATTGTAGTACCAGTTCCTCACATGTCTGTCTTCGCCTCAATTGCTACCTGAAGATATTTGTTTTGACCATCTGTTTGTCTTCCGGCACGTGGTGCGTCTTCGAGTGTTTCGTCACCGTCCTTAAACCGTCCTACCGCTGCACTCTCCGCGTAGTCACGACACTCTCACCAAAGGCCTGTCATATCTTCCGCCCCGCCGAGCAGCAATTTGAACTCGTACAGCAAACAAGCCCTTATGACGCTCTGTGAAGGTCCCATGTTCACTCAGTCCTTAAGCACGTTCACGGTGTATCTGAACAGCCACAACCAGGTAGTATGTTGGATATACTTACTAGCGTTGCTCACGAGACCAGGTTTGGGGCATTCTCGTCTCGAAAATGTGTCGTGAAGGTAGTCTCGTCTCGAAAAGTGCATATGTTTCTATTGAAAGAGCTCTGTCTCATCTCGTACCCCTTCATGAAAATTCTGTCTCGTCTCGTCTCGTCCAACAACTGACCTTCGCCTTATCTCCATTCGCATTCAACTCATGGTGTGAGGGCCAATTGAACACAGACCTTCACAAAGATACAGAACTTTTTTGGTCACCTTCAGATTATTATTATTATTATTATTGCTGCGGTAGTGATTTGACTTTCTCCGCAATAAAATACTCGCTAATTTTATATAACGTTGCAAATATCTTGTAGATAAATTAATCAAGAAAAAATTAAAAGGTAATTCCCTACAGAATGATATTTCAGTGCAATTAGTTCCTTATGATTCTATCAGACAGCAACGCTGTTTTTAAATAGAAAAATCGGAATGTTAACGTGATGAAAGTTTTGTTCATTACACAGCAAAAACTATTAAAAGAAGTTCTATTTACATTCCTTACTAAAAAAATCATGTTGTCTTCAGAACTTCAAATTTTATTTTGACTTTCGAAGTTGATTGCCTAAATTTTAACCTTGGAAATTTGGATGTGGAGGAAAATAAAGAAGGTTAGCAGGGTAGAGAGAAAAACGAATTAGGAAATGCTGAAAAAATGCAAGAGACTTGAGCAATATTGGACGACATAAGGAAGCGAAAAATGGACGGATCACAAG
Source organism: Thermobia domestica (assembly GCF_964235325.1). Lineage (NCBI taxonomy): Eukaryota > Metazoa > Arthropoda > Insecta > Zygentoma > Lepismatidae > Thermobia > Thermobia domestica. The sequence goes on along the minus strand of NC_137460.1, from coordinate 180,542,294 downwards.
TTTCGATCTTGCTAAGGGATTGCATTCTGAGAGGTGTAGTAAACGGGGTGGCATCAGGAGAGCGAGAGTGTGTAAGAAGGTTGCAATTGATAGATTGTAATAAGCAGGGTGGTACATTATGTTGGGTTGCGAGGCAGATATTAGCGGGAAATCGCAAAAATGGAAGCTTCTTACCTATTTCACGGAAACTGGCCTGTCATTAATGGCAGAACACTTAGGAGGAGGATAATTATACTACAAATAAAGAAAGCCGAAACAATGGTTTATGCATACGAATTAGCCAGCATTTTTTCTGGTGGCAGCTTTGTAAGGTTCTAGTTCTCTCAAACTTGTTAGATTGTAAGGTCAAGTCACTCGGGTCGGTTGTCGGGTTAGATCACCTCGGGTCGGTTCACTCGGGTCACTTCGGGTCGGGTCACTCGGGTCAGCTCGGGTCGAGTTGTCGGGTTGGGTTAGCTCGGGTCGGGTTGTCGGGTCGGGTCAGTCAATTCGGGTCACGGGTCGGGTCGGTCTTCAACACATATAATTTCCACGAACATTACAATATATCACGGTTTATACCTCATTGGACTTCCAATGAAACATTTTCAATGATGTGTACACCATGTCGCCATTTTTGTATGAGGGAATTTCTAGAGGGATTTTGTGGGAATTTGATGGAGTGTAGATTCCTGTGTGTATGTGTGTGTGATACCTTACAGGATACAAGATGCCTAGGAAGTGTGTAAATCAACCGGACAATTTCTGTTATGTATGTGGGGAGCTGACATTTAAATCGCAACGTCGATGTTTTACTCCACTTGTGAGGAAATGTTATCAGTTATATTTTGGTTGCTGTGTAGGAGACCAAGATAAGAATTGGTTTCCTCAGTACATTTGTTGTACTGCGTAAAACGTCTGACTGGGTGGGCAAATGGTGAACGAAACATGAACTTCTCAGTACCGATGATCTGGAGGGAAACAAAAGATCATTTTTCAGACTGCTACTTTTGTATGACACAGATAAAAGAAATAACCAGTAAAAATAACCACACAGTACAGTACCCTAATTTGCCATCAGCAATTAGTCCAGTTCCACACAGTGCAGAAATACTGTACCAGTACCTCCTCATCTTACGGTAAATAAGGATTACGTACTTGAGGCAACTATTGTAGTTCCAAATGAAGAAGATGATCCTACTTATGTAGGAAGCACATCTACATTGGATCCCCATCTGATAACTTCGGGTGAACTAAATGACCTCGTACGGGATTTAAAACTCTCCAAGATACAGACAGAACTTCTTGATTCTAGACTTAAGGCTGGAATCTGCTCCATCGTGACACTAAAGTGTGTATTTTTCGAAACCTTCATAGAGAGTTTCAAAAATATTATTCTCAAGAAAATGATTTAACGTATTGTAATAATGTCTGTGCTGTGATGGATACATTTGAACATGCACATATAAGTACAGAGTGGAGATTGTTTATTGACTCTTCCAAAACTAGTTTTAAGGCCGTCCTTTTGCACAATGGCAACAAATTTCCTTCAGTGCCTTTGGCTTATGCAACTAATATGAAGGAAACCTATGAAAACATCGAAATAGTGTTAAAAAGAATTCAGTATGAGAAATACAAGTGGACCGTTTGCTGTGATTTACAAGTCATTTCTTTGTTAATGGGTTTGCAGCTTGGTAATACGAAATATTGTTGTTTCTTCTGCGAATGGGACAGCAGGAACAAAGCGGAACATTACATCAAGAAGGAATGGCCAACACATATATTAAATCCTGGACAGAAGAATGGTGTTTATTCCTCACTGGTGAGCCCTGATAAGATAATTCTACCTCCTCTTCACATAAAGTTGGGGCTCTTCAAAACCTTTGTTAGGGCAATGGACAAAAGTAATGCAGGATTTTGTTACCTTAAGAAAAAATTTCCTCGGGTTAGTGACGCTAGGGATTTTTGTAGACCCCCAAATAAGATGTTTGATTCGTGACCAAAAATTTGAGGATCTCTTAACTCTGGTTGAGAAAGCAGCTTGGTGTTCATTTAAATGTTTAACAGAGAATTTTTAGGAAACAAGAAAGCCCCAAATTACCGTGAAATTGTGAGTGATTTCCGGCAATCATTCAATGAAATGGGTTGCAACATGTCCCTTAAAGTTAACTTTCTAGACTCCCACCTGCATTTCTTTCCTGAAAACCTTGGTGCTGTTAGTGATGAGTATGGGGACGTTTTCATCAGAACATTTCCTCCATGGAGAAGAGATACCAGTGACAGTGGAGTTCAAAAATGCTAGCTGATTACTGTTGGACACTTAAAAGAGATGCTCCAGAAGCCAAACACAGAAGAAAGTCGACAACTAAAACATATTAGTTGAGGTAAGTAAGTGTTCATTTATTAAGAAGATACCACTCACTTCTTTTGTATTATTTATATGAACAAAAACACCAGAGGTGCGATAAGTGCAGCCAAGTTCGTCAGCCTCAAAAAGTGTTGAGATGAGGATGGATGAGCCAAGTTTCTTGGTCACTGCATCTGAAAGGAATACTGGAACTTGGCGTGAGGTGTCTAATATATTCGAATACATTAAGATGAATGTTCCTAGTTTCACGGCCGGGACATTTCAGCCATAAGGCTAGTGGTGACCCCCAAATCCACCACGCTCACACCACCATCCCTAAGGCACGTTAACATCATTTACTTTGACACTTCGTGGAGGAATATAAATTTTCCTTGTCTGGGTTCGAACAGGGGCGTCATTTAGGGGGGCTGGGAGGGGCATTTGCCCCCCTGAGTTTGATATATATATATATATATATATATATATATATATATATATATATATATATATATATATATATATATATATATATATATATTTTATCAATAGAATAGTAGTAAATCAGCGAGAAACGCGAAATTTTACTAATATCAAGGGGTCTTGCTCCCCCCAAGCAAAATCTGAAATGACGCTCCTGGTTTCGAACCACCAATCTTACTGCAGTATACTGTATATATGCCTTAGCGCATTAGCAAACTTGATATTCCTAAGGTTGATGATGGTCTCAAACCCACCACGCCCACCATAACTATCCCTAAGGTTTCTGAACATCATTTTCCTTGACACCTCGCGCCAAGTTCCAGTGTTCCTTTCAGATGCAGTGGCCAAGGAACTTGGCTCATCCATCCTCATTTCAACACTTTTTGAGGCTGACGAGCTTGGCTGCACTTTTCCCACCTCTGGTGTTTTTCTTCATATTTCACTTCTTTTTGTAGTTCACCATGTCAATATCGTATATTGGAATTCTCAATTGTGGCATATTGCTGGATTTAAATTTAAAATTGTACATTTTTAAAGGAGTCATAATGTGTTACATACAACATTAGTTCCCAAGGGCTCTCCCACCGGGAATCGAACCCAAGACCTGTACAAGAAAGGCGCACATGCTAGCCACTAGAATAGCAGGGAGGATTTATTCTATTAAATATATGTCAGAGTGTTATGTCCAAACGAGATTCCAATTCATTTACCCAAACTAGAAAATCACGATCACTAACATCTCGTTTTTCATTACCTAAATACGAAGAGTATCAACAGGGCTCAAAACCCTTGATGCTGAATCCTCGCTGCTACATCACTAGACATAGCTGGTGTTTCAATATACCTAGTTGTTCTCTACCTTTTCACATTGAGAAATTACGGAGTTCATTACACGACGCGCATGTTGAGCAGTTTCATACTGCCTCGGGTTTTCCTTCCAATGATATACACCTTTCAAATAGCTTGTAAACTTAATAATATTTGCCACCAACATATCCTAACTGTATATAAAACTACATGAACTGACATAAATTAAAGGGGTGCTTCCGGTTGACGTGTAAATTTGAAATGATAAGGGGGATGAAGAATTTTCCCATGTTATTTAAATGGATCTATTTTTTTTTTTTTTTTGACATATAATCTCATGTTTTAGGAACTTAGAATTGGAATAAAAAATTAAAATTCGGTATGCTTGTACGTTTACATTAGTATTACCTAAGTAAATCAGTAAAAATAAACAATTCCAACTTTAGAGTGGTTTTATGAGGATTTGAAAAATCTTTCCCATGGTACGTATTTATATGGGACGCCTATTACACTCCAAAACTATACGGCACTTCCTGTATTGCTACACGATTAAATTTGACGTGATTGTTGTTTTTTGGAACTAACCGACAGAAAAATTGCCAAAAGTGAATATTTTTAATTTTTAGGGAGTCTAAAGGGGAGATGAAGAAATTTCCCATGCTATTTAAATAGGCCTTTTTTGGACTTATAATCTCATATTTTAGGTACTTGAAATTGAAATACAATCGTGAAAATCGGTATGCTTCAACGTTTTCGTTAGTATTACCTAAGTAAGTCAATAAAAATGAAAATATCCAAATTTAGAGTGGTTTTATGGGGAACAGAAAAACCTTTTCCTTATTATTTATATTAGACGTCTTCCACACCCCAAAATGTTTAGGCACTTCCGGCAGGATTAGAATGATGAAATTTGGCACGATTGTAGCCTCCCGGGACTAACCAACAGGAAAATTGCTAAAACTGAATATGGATGGGAGATGAAGAAATCTCCATGTTATTTAAATAGGCGTTTTCCTGGAATACAAAATCTTATCTTCTAGATAGTTGAAATAGGAAAATAAACTTGAAATTCGGGAATTGTAAGCTTAAGAGGTGTAAGGAAGTAGGACGAGCAAAGGCGAGGGTGTGGGGGAGAACCCCCGAAGGGCAAATTCAGGAAACATGAAGAGCAAAGGCACGAAATTCACTGTTGATGAAAAGGCTGATACGAAGAGATTCGCACACTGTTGACAGATAGACACGAAGCATCAAGTACATGTTTACATATGGACTGTGGTAACCATAATACAACTCATGGTACCAATATATTTACGAAATCGGTTACATTTTGTTGCTAGTCTCACATAAATTCGAATAATTGGATTTCTCATTTCTTCGAAAACTTCATTAATTTTAAACATTCTCACCTCTACATTATCTTACTTATCAAATTAATTTCAATATCTATTTAATACCAATGACTGCAATAAAGGAAAAATATTCACCGAAAAAAGACAAAATATTGGCTTTCCTTGTCTGGCTGTCCAACCACGAAATTTACGGCAGTATGTACGTGTCTTAGCCCACGGTTTTAAAAGTTAACTAATTCACAGAACGTGCCTCATTAACTTGCTTAACTACTTATTACTAGCTTTCACTTATTTTATTTGCACACTGAGAAAAACTGTATGTGGCGTACGTAAAAACGTTTCTTACATGTGTAAATCCTGTAGTTGTTGGACTTAACGTACAGTAAACGTGTAACTGAAAAAGTATATTTGAACGTACTTTCAGTATAAGTGTTCCGAATAAACGTACTTTCCACACGAACGAAAAGACTGTATGTAGGCGGTCAGGATCTCACATACAGATGGCCGTATGTACCTTATAGCTGACGTACGTAATGTACGGAAGACTGTTAGATGTCAGACATCCTGCAACGACATTGTGTAACATCTAAGCGGGAAAGAGGACAGTACTATGTAGCATATGGATAGCATATGATAAGTATTGATCTCTGAAGTAAACATAAGGATCCCGTATATTTGTACACTATACCGCTATCCGGATAACGGATTTTTCTCAGTGACCTTAGCTCATTTTTCTATTAACCTAGAACGACAAGGACACGAACACAGAAACATCGAGGAGAGTTAAGATTCCAAAGGCTCTTCCACCGGGAATCGAACCCAGGACCCCATACACCAAAAGGCGCACGTGGTAGCCAATAGACCAGCGAGGAGGGCACCAACTTGACCACTCAGACGATTGACAACATTATCACTATGCACATGATGTGTTCAATAACGGAATCGTTTCCGATTTCTGATTGTAAGGACAGTTTTTTTGCTAATGAAAAAATTTCCGTAGCAAATTCCTCAAATTTCATTTTCAAGCCGTTATAGTGTACCTTTATGGAGAGTTTCGCATCTTTATCTCATTAAGAAGTGCCTAATGGCTATGGACAGTTTTTCGCCCATAAAAATTCCCACAGTACATTCCTTAAATTTGGAACCTTTACATACACAGGTCATTACATAAGGTAGGTACCATTATGCAGAGTTTCAATTCTCTATCTCATTTGGAAGCACCTAATCAATGATGAGTGAGTAAATGAACCGATCTCTGTTTGAGTAAGGACAATTTTTCGCTCATAGAAAATTCCATAGCACATTCCTTAAATTTCGGATATTTTTCATATTCAATCCATTATAAGCTACCTTCGTGTAGACATTCACATCTTCATCTCATTGGGAAGTACCTAATGGCTACGGACAATTTTTCGTCTATAAAAAAATTCCCATAGCACATTCCTCACATTTCGGACTTTTTCCATACTCAGGTCATTATAAGATACCTTTATGCAGAGTTTCACGACTTATCTCATTGGAAATACAAAACCAATGTGATGAGCGAGTGAGTGAACCGATTTCTGCTTGACTAAGGACAGTTTTCACCCATAAAATTTTTCCATAGCACTTCCTTAAATTTCGGACATTTTCCATACTCAAATCATTATAAGGTACCTTTATGCAGAGATTCATCCTTTTATCTCATTGGGAAGTACCTAATTAATGCTATGAATGAGTCAATCAGTGAGTGAACCGATTTCTGCTTGGCTACGGAGAGTTTTCACCCATAAAAAATGTCCTTTAGTACATTACTTAAATTTCAAACCTTTTCCATACTCAAGTCATTATAAAGTACCAATATACAGACTTTTACGTAATTATTTCATAAACAAGTACTTACTCAATGTGACGAGTGAATGAATGAACCTATATCTGCTTGGCTAAAAATAGTTTTTCTCACACACAAAAAAAAAAATTCCCATTGCACATTCCCCACATTTAAGGCCTTTTTCACACTCAAGTCATTATAAGGTACCTTTATGCACAGCTTCACGTCATTATCTTATTGTAAACTAACAAATCAATGTAATGAGTGACTGAATGAACCGTGCTTTGCTAAGGACAGTTTTTCACCCATGAAAAATTTCCAATAGCACATTCCTCACATTTCGGAACTTTTTCACACTTAAGCCATTATAAGGTACCTTTATGAAGAATTTCAAGTTTATATCTCATTGGGAAGTACCTAATCAGTTCGATGAGTGAGAGAACGAACATATTTATGTTTGTCTAAGGACAGTTTGTCGCCCATAAAAAATTCCCATAGCACATTAATCACATATCGGACTTTCTCTGTACTCTAGTCATTATAGGGTGCTTCTATGCAAAGTTTCACGTCTATACCTCATTGGGAAGTACCTAATCAATTTGATGATTGAGAGATTGAAACGATTTCTACTTGGCTAAGAACAGTTTTTCGCCAATAAAAAAATTCTCATAACACATGCCACCCATTTCGGAATTTTTCTATGCTCAAGTCATTATAGGGTACCTCTATGCAAAGTTTCACGTTTCTATCTCATTGGGAAGTACAGTATCTAATCAATTTGATGAAGAAGAGAATGAACCGATTTGTGTTTGACTAAGGACAGTTTCTCGCCCATAAATAACTACCATAGCACATTTCTCACATTTCGGACCTTTTCCGTATTCTCGTCATCATAATGTATCTTTATGCATAGTTTCACGTCTCTATCTCATTGGGAAGTACCTAATTAACTTGATTGAGTGAAACGATTTCTTGCTTGGCTAAGGACAGTTTTTTGCCTATAAAAACTTTCCCGTAGAACATTCCTCAAATTTCGGACTTTTTCCATACTCAAGTCATTATAAGGTATCTTTGTGCAGAGTTTCACGTTATGTCTCATTAAAAAGTACCTAATGAATTTGATGAGTGAGTGAAACGATTTTGTTTCTGGCTAAGGACAGTTTTTTGCCCATAAAAAATATCCCATAGTACATTCCACAAATTTCGAACTTTTTCAGTACTCAGGTCATTATCGGGTACCTTTATGCAAAGATTCACGTTTCTATCTCATTGTGAAGTACCTAATCAATTTGATGAGTGAGTGAGTGAAACTATTTTTTTCCTGGCTAACGACAGCTTTTTGCCCATAAAAAATTCCCATAGTACATTCCTCAGATTTCGAACTTTTTCCATACTCAAGTTGTTATAGGGTACCTTTATGCAAAGTTTCATGTTTCTATCTCATTGGGAAGTACTTAATCAATTTGTTGAGTGAGTGACTGAATCGATTTCTTACTTGGCTAAGGACAGTTTTTTGCTTATAAAAGATTTTCCATAGGACATTCTTAAAATTTCGGACATTTTCCATACTCAAGTCATTATAAGGTACCTTTGTGCAGAGTTTCAGGTTTCTATCTCATTGGGAAGTACCTAATCAAATTTGTTGAGTGAGTGAGTGAAACGATTTTTTCCTGGCTAAGGACAGTCTTTTGCCCATAAAAAATTTCCCATAGGACATTCCTCAGGTTTTGGACCTTTTCCATACTCAAATTGTTATAGGGTACCTTTATGCAAAGTTTCCCGTTTCTATCTCATTGGGAAGTATAGTACCTAATCAATTTGATGAGTGAGTCAGTGAGTCAGTGAGCCTGAAAACTGCATATTTCGGGGGTCCAGTAATCAAATATGTTTGAAGGTAGGAATGTGAGATTTGGCATATGAGTGCATCTTTGGGATATCTCCTTACATTCTTAAAGTTCATGTTTCTACCCTTAATAGAATCGTTTTTACAAAGCCTCGAAATCGGCGATTTTACCCAAAACTCTTGTTCGTGTGTAATATGCTTACGGCAGTGCAGGCCAGTTTTCATTTTCTTTGCGGAACTTGGCTGCCATGTACTGCCGTGCATGTTGATTAAGTAGATATAAAATGGTGACACGGTGTATACATCATTGAAAATATGTTTTATTTCAAATCCAATAAAATATAAACCGTGCTTATATTGTAATTTTCGTGGAAGTTATATGTGATTTTATCTGCACTAATGAATATTGTAAAATGAACAGTACACATAGCATATTTTTATATAAATATGTTTATTTCTCTAGAAAGAATAATGCTATTCTTATGAAACTTAGAGGGCTTACTAAGTATAAATCAAGCTAACATACAACATAATTTGTGCATTTATATACCGAAGGTACCCAAGCTACAAGTATGAAATTGGTTAAAAAAAAAAAAAAAGAAAAAGAAAAGAAATTTGAGGGGAAATTTTCCGAAAACACCTCTGTCACGGGAAAACTGAGGGCGATGGAGAAAAACTGATTGCCGATTCGAATTCTACGTGAAAAGTTCTATTAGAATCAGGTATTTTTTCCGTGTGCCAGAGAAAAAGAATTTTTTTTTTTTTTTTTTTTTTTGTCGACTAGTGTAACAGGTACCATTTTCAAACTCAGCAAGCGTTACTCAAACCGGTTAACGTTGATCGCAGATATTAAAAATGCTCACATCCGTATATTATTTAATACAAACGAAAATTTTACCTGCACAAACGATGTATAAACGATCGCGACAATTTGTGGTTCAATCGAATATTGTGGGGCTAGCACTTAGGCAACTCCCCATTCTTTTCGTTCTGTCGACGCACCTGATAGCGTAGAAACGAAACTTTCGCCTGCGCACTATTGTACAAACGATGTACAAACGATTGAGATAATTTTCCTTTGAATCGGACGTAGGGAGGTGCTACCAATTAGGCAGCCTATACTTTGTTATCGCTTTGGCGCGCCCGTAATTGTGTACAAACGAAAATTTCGCCTGCAAATTTCGGTACAAAAACGTACAAACAAGTGCGACAGTTTGTGGTTGAATTCGATATGGTGGAAGGACTATCAATTAGAGAGCCCATAGTTTGTTATCGTTTTGGCGGGACCACATTTATGTGCAAACGAAAATTTCAGCTGCACATTTATGTACAAAGACGTACAAACAAGTGCGACAGTTTGTGGTTTAATTGAACATGGTGGGAGGGCTACCATTTAGACAGCCCCCCACATTATGTTCATTCTGGCGGCGCCCCTAATTGTGTACAAACTAAAATCTCGCCTGCACATTTCTGTAAAAACTATGTTCAAACGATTGCGACGATTTGCGCTTGAATTGGACATGGTGGGGGCTTATCACTTAGACAACCCCCCTTTGTTTTCGTTCCGCAGGCGCCCCTAATTGTGTACAAACGAAAATTTAGCCTTCACATTTCTGTAGAAACGATTTAGAAACGATTGCGACAGTTTGTGATTGAATTGGAAATGGTGGGGGAGGGGCTATCACTTAGACAGCTTCCATTTTGTTTTCGTTGTGGCGGCGCCCGAAATTGTGTACAAACGAAAATTTTGTCTGCACATTTCTGTACAAACGATGTAGAAACGATTGCGACAATTTGTGATTCAATTGCACATGGTGGGGAGGCTATCACTTAGACAGATCACACTTTGTTTTCGTTCTGGCGGCGCCCCTAATTGCGTACAAACAAAATTTTCGCCTTCACATTTCTGTACAAACGATGTACTAACAATTGCGATGATTTGTGCTTGAATTGGACATGGTGGGGGCTTATCACTTAGACAGCCCCCACTTTGTTTTCGTTCTGACGGCGCCCCTAGTTATGTACAAACGAAAATTTAGCCTTCACATTTCTGTAGAAACGATTTAGAAACGATTGCGACAGTTTGTGATTGAATTGGAAATGGTGGGGGAGGGGCTATCACTTAGACAGCTTTCATTTTGTTTTCGTTGTGGCGGCGCCCGAAATTGTGTACAAACGAAAATTTTGTCTGCACATTTCTGTACAAACGATGTACAAACGATTGCGACGATTTATGATTGAATTGGACATGGTGGGATCTACCATTTATACAGCCCCCCACTTTGTTTTCGTTCTGGCGTCGCCCTTAATTGTGTACAAACGAAAATTTCGCCTTCACATTTCTGTAGAAACGATATGCAAACGATTGCGACAATTTGTGATTGAATTGGACATGGTGGGAGGAGGGGTTATCACTTAGACAGCCCCCACTTTGTTTTCGTTCTGGCGGTGCTCCTAATTGTGCACAAACAAAAATTTCGCCTGCACATTTCTGTAGAAAAGATGTAGAAAGGATTGCGACTATTTGTGAGCTAACTAATGGAAAAAATACATTTTTGAATCACTGTAATATATAAATTATTACATAAAAAATTGAATGTAACTATGTGTGCCTGATCATCACGGTCAAATTGCAAAGTCAAATGAAATTACTTTTGGTATATAGTTAGGCCTTAATCTAAACTGGGATGTTATATTGCTTTTATTATAATGCATCATATCCTAAAGAGATATAGAGGATCCGAATTTTTGCGGAAAAAAAATGAGTATCTTGCAAACCGTTAAACTTACGGAGCTGAAATTCAGTATATTAACTCTTTACTGAAAATGAACAGAATGTGTTCTAGCATTTTTTTTTAAATTCTCCTTTATGTGTGTGTGTGGGGGGGGGGGGCGCTTTCTATATATGGAAAATTGGTAGTGAGTTAGTTTGTAAAAATGATCGAAAACGATCGATGTTATTTAAGAAAAAAATCAGAAACAAAAAATACAGTGTTTGGCTTCATACGAGGGCTATCCAGAAAGTAGATTACGTTTTCGTCTGTGTCCGCTAGGGGCGGGGCTAGCGCGGCCATCTTGGGGTCAGAGCGTTGCGCAGCTCAGTCGGCATCTAGCCGTGCTAGTGAGAGGTTCGTGCTGTGCTCCGTTAAGATACTGTGACGGTTTGAAATGTCTGCGTTAATTGAAAATCCCGCGAGCTGCGAGGTGCGTGCAGTAATAAGGTTTCTGACAGCAAAAAACTGTAAACCGATAGAAATCTATCGGCAGCTGTGTGAAGTGTATGGGGACAACATTATCACTGAAGGTGGAGTGCGACAGTGGGTCATAAGATTTAAAAATGGCCGAACCAATGTTCACGACGAAGATCGAAGTGGGAGACCCAGCAAAGTGACTGCCGAACTTGTCGAAAAAGTCGATGTTAAAGTCCGTGAAAATCGAAAGTTCACAATAACGGAACTTTCTTTGAGTTTTCCACAAATTTCGCGAAGTTTGTTGCACGAAATCATCAGCGAAAAGCTTGGTTACCACAAGTTTTGTGCAAGATGGATTCCAAAAATCTTGACAGAGGACCACAAAAATCAGCGAATGGCTGCAGCGTTGCACTTTTTGGACGCCTACAATAAGGATGGTGACTCTTTACTCGATCGCATCGTTACTGGTGACGAAACATGGGTGAAACACGTGAACTGTGAAACGAAATTGCAATCAATGCAGTGGGGGCACACAGGTTCTCCCCAAAAACCCAAGAAATGCATGCAAACAATGTCGGCAAGGAAGATGATGGCGACTGTTTTTTGGGACAGAAAAGGTGTGATTTTGGTGGACTTCCTGGAAAGAGGCACTACAATAAACGCTCAAAGGTATTGCCAAACTCTGCAAAACCTCAGAAGAGCAATTCAAAACAAGCGCAGAGGAATGTTGAGCTCTAAGATCTTGTTGATTCACGACAACGCCCGGCCCCACACGGCAAATGTCACGCGTGAAGTTCTTGAATCTTTTCAGTGGGAGTTGTTTCCTCATCCGCCGTACAGTCCCGACCTGGCACCGAGCGACTTCCACCTATTCCCAGCAATGAAGAAGTGGCTGGCTATGCAGCGTTTTGATGACGACGAACAGCTGCAAGAAGAGGTAACGAAGTGGTTGAAGTCGCAGGCGGCCGAATTTTTCGACGAAGGAATTTCCAAGCTCGTACATCGCTACGATAAATGCCTTAATTTGAATGGTGACTATGTCGAAAAGTAGTATTTGTGTGTGGCTTTCATCTGTATATAATAAAATTTGTTTCCTATACTTTGTTGATTTTTTATTCCAAAACGTAATCTACTTTCTGGATAGCCCTCGTATATCCATTGCTTTCTACTATAATAATTGATGAAGCTTATGTTTATTATATGGAGCGCTAACAGCACAGGTCAATCAACCCAAAAACTTGTGACTAAAACAGGCATAAAATTTGTACTGTAAGCTTAATTACATGGAAATTTTAAGTTTGGATTGTACGCATAATTATATGGAAAATTTTACACTTTTTTCCCTTTACATTGGTCTACTTACCTTGATTTGGAAGTTTCAAATTTCATCCTTTTTTCCACTGAAAAGTATTGATAATTCAACAAGGAAATAATTATACTATGATAATTTATTTTAAATTCATCGTAATTTGGCAAATGGCAAACAGCAGTGTGGCAATTGAAGGGGAAGAAGGAGGGAAATTCAGATTCACCTCTGAACACTCCAGGAACCTCGTTCCCTTTCGCTTTCTAGATGGGGGAGGGAACTTGGTAATGGCATCAAACCTTCATGTGTAATAGCAAAAATTAAATTTATAAACAAATAAGAAATCATCAGTTTATCAGGCTTTAATTCATAATTTATTCACAAGATTCCCTATCGAAGGCGTGGTAAATGAAGTTTCTGTTCTCCATGAGTCGACATTGCCAACTGACATGGTCGATATGGAAACGATGTTGTATGGTGATAGAGAGATTATACTTCTTGCTGAGTGTTTCAAAACTGACCGAGAAAAATCGTTATCAGACTTAAGTCTAAAAAGTAGATTATCGATAAGGAGTTGCATAAATCGGGTAGAAATATCATCAATTTCCACGACAGAGTGCGAACGAGGATATCCCCTTATGAATTTACAAATGACTGATATTAGAAATAGACTAAGTGCTCAAACATTGTCTAACCTGTTGTTCATCAATGTTAATGGCCCACCGCTAGACAAGCTCAAAGTAGACGATAATTATTTTTTGGCTGAAGGATGGAGATCATTCCGCTGCGGATGATTTACCACGAAAAAGTTACCAACAGGAAATAAACATGATTTCAGGTTTGTTTTAAGGTGGAAAATTAGAGTTATAGAAAATGTATACTTGTATTAGTAATGGCTTATTTGTGTTATTCAACTTTGTACCTATTTTTTAGTAAGTCTCTTCTATGCTTTAGGCAAACTACTTTGAATAAATATTCATAATAATTGCAATTATGCATATTTATAACTTAAATTTAACGTGGTGTTTTAGTGATTACACAAATTACAATTATGAGCATACTTTATGGAGATGCTCTCACATAGGGTAACCGAGCACCTTTATAAACTATGAAAAACTGATTTTTCAAGTCTTTTGAGAGAAAAATACTGTGAACTGAGAAACCATAATCATTTCCATTGTACAGGGGTATTTTCCTGCGAATTGAAGTTTCTTTTGGAATGCGTTCAGAAATTAACACTTGCAAGAATACTCTCTTAGTACAAGTATATTTTAGGCACACACTAATTTCTCCCCACTTCGAACTGTTTCAATTTCCTCACTGACAAACACTTTACCATTTTATATCATAAAGACCAGATTCACCGTTATTATTACAGAGTGGTGCTTGAGCGATTGACTAGAAATTCAAACTTCGATTAGTGACAATTTCAAAGTCTTGTATTATTACAAGTGTAAACCCCTTAGTCAGTACAGAAGAGGCCGTGCATCGTGTTCAGAGTTGATGACGATGGATTTTGGTGAGTCAGAATAGGTCACAGTGGATGAGAGTGGTTCATGGTGGGCAGTAGGTCACGATGGGTCAGAGTGGGTCACGGTGGGTCAGTTTGTCGTGGGTCACGGTGGGTGGTGGGTCAGTCGGTCGTGGGTCAAGTTTTCATTGATCCACGCCAACTCTGGCCCCACTTTGTTTTCGTTGTGGCGGCGCCCGTAATTGTGTACAAACGAAAATTTCGAATTTACATTTCTGTACAAACGATGTAGAAACGATTGCGACAATTTGTGATTGAATTGGACATGGTGGGGTCTACCATTTAGACAGCCCCCCACTTTTTTCGTTCTGGCGGCGCTCCTAATTGTGTACAAACGATTTCGCCTGCACATTTCTGTACAAACGATTGCGACGATTTGTGATTGAATTGGACATAGTGGTGGGCTACCATTTAGACAGCCCCCTATTTTGTTTTCGCTCTGCCGGTGCCCCTAATTGTGTACAAACGAAAATTCCGCCTTCACATTTCAGTACAAACGATTGCGACAATTTGTGATTAAATTTGACATGGTGAGGGGCTACTATTTAGGCAGCCCCAATTTGTTTTCGTTCTGGCGGCGCCCCTAATTGTGTACATACGAAAATTTTGCCTTCACATTTATGTACAAACGATGCAGAAACGATTGCGAGAATTTGTGATTGAATTGGACATGTTGTTGGGGGTCTACCATTTAGACAGCCCCCCGCTTTATTTTCGTTCTGGTGGCGCCCCTAGTTGTGTACAAACGAAAATTTCGCCTGCACATTTCTGTACAAACGATGTACAAATGATTGCGACAATTTGTGATTGAATTGGACATGGGGGCCATTTAGACAGCCCCCACTGACGGCGCCCCTAATTGTGTACAAACGAAAATTTCGCCTGCACATATCTGTACAAACGATTGAGACCATTTCCGATTGAGTCTGATAAGGGGGGGAGGGACTGTCTAAATGGACGTCTCCTTTTCACCTCTACTGTAATGAAATTCTTCCACGAGAAAATCTGTAATCAAGACTTTCAGTAGCTACGTCCTCGACTAATATACATTTACAAGTACAGCTTTATTTTCGTATTTTTCTCAACAGTTAACCAATTTAAAACTATCTTAAACAAGAATATGTAGTCAACTTCTTAAATAATTCGCTCCGCAGGAACCCGTTCAGCGCGTGCAACAGGAAAAACAACATGTTTGGCGTCTCACAAATGACAAAGGAGAAAAAAGAAAAACAAAAGCAGCACGGCAGTGCCTTATCGCAGTCAGAGCTGACAACATAGTTTCGGTCGTCACATACGCCAATAGTCCTACAAGCGGTGTACAGTCAGCGACAGTAATAACTGGAGGTTGGATACATAAGAAATGATAGCTTTTTCCAGTAGCAGAAGAGTTTCACTGTATGTCTGATAGTTGGACAACCAACATGACAGCAAATACATGCCCGAAAACATAACATGCCAGGATATTCCTTCATTTGGAGGAAAAAGTATTACTATCTGAGAGCATCACTTAGAGAAACAACCACGGGATAAATCTGCAGAAATTCCATTCACTTTAAGATCAAAGAGATAGGAATTAATGCAAAGGAAACGAAAAGAATAATACGCATCATGCAGAGACCGAGAAAGTATGGAAAGCTAAACAAAATGAGAAAAGAAGGAAAGGAAAGAGCAAAAGACATGGGAATAAATTAAATATTAACACTTAAGGATAAACAGTGTCCGTCTTTCCTCCTGCCCCCTGTATCCGTCCTGGTTTTTCTCCCTTCATAGGATAAATCTCATTCAGCCTCAAACGCAAACATCATTTATAGTGTTTAATTCCTTGATAAAAATGTAACTCAGTCCAGACCGAGATTCGAACCCCGGAACCTTAGTATGACAGTCAGACGCTGTAACCACTTACCTACACAAGCTATCGCACCTGTGTTTATAAACCAGCCATTACACGCGCTGTCAAACGTCTTAAATCAGCCAAAGTCGGGAGTTACACCAGTTACACTTGAAGTTTGAATTTTATTTACGGCCTTTATCCATCTACGGCAACAGGCCCCTTGTTTTCATATATATATATATATATATATATATATATATATATATATATGTATGTATATATGTATATGTATATATATATATATATATATATATATATATATATGTATATATATATATATGTATATATATATATGTATATATATATATATGTATGTATATATATATATATATATATATATATATATATATATATATATATATATATATATATATATATATATATAGAGAGAGAGAGAGAGAGAGAGAGAGAGGTATATAAAATCGGATTAATGGGGGTTAAAAAAGTGATTTCGTAACTGCGAAATGGGTCTTCAAGACGGTGATCGCACCACTACTGACATCTGGTAGCGGTGTTACGTAATACACACATTAGAAATAAAACTTCGAAACGACAAGCTGCACGTTGTGCCGCGGATAAGTCGGTAAGGTGTCCGCTTATTGAGTAGGCAACTCGAGTTCGAGTCTTGAGAACACCAATTACTTTTTCCTTCAAAATACATTTCTATATTTTTATATATGTTTTTAATAATTGCTTTCCTGCATTTTTTGTAAATTATCTTAAATTAGTGAAGCTTCAGTAAAATCAAGAAGGTTAAAATACATATATATGATTGTTTTATCCGTATGCACAGTCCAGAGATGGAGCGGGTCAACAGAACGTGACCCACTGCAACCCCCCACCCACCAGGACCCACTCTGACTTAACGTATTACGACCCACAGACTCATTCTGCTCAGTGCATTGTAGACAGCTTCTGAACACTGGTGAATTTGTCTACTTTCAAGACATCCTTTTTCTTTTCATTTGTTTGGATTGACAAGAGAACTTCAGGCAATTTTAGATATTGATATTTGCAACTGTAATAATAGCAATAGGACTTATTTGAGACGCAGCCTGTGATTTCGTAGAGGAGCTAACTACTGGGAAAAATGTTTCAATCATGTGTAATATATGAATTATTATATAAAAAATTGAATGTAACTATGTGTGCATGATCATCATATCCAAATTGCAAAGTCAAATGAAATGATTTTTGGCATATACTTAGGCCTCAATCTCAACTAGGAAGTTATCATACATTTGGTGTCGGTTTCATTATATTACATATTCTAAGAGGGTCCGAATGTTTGCAAAAAATTTAGTATCTCGCAAGCCGTTCAAGTTGGAGAGCTGATATTCAGTATATTAATTCTTTATCTAATATAAATAAAATAAAGTTTGTTTGTGTGTTTGTCTGTGTCTGTCTGTGTGCGGCCTGGGAACCAGACGAGTGGACCGAGAGTTACCAAATTTTGGTCAGGGGTACCTAGCCCAGGCCCCAGATCAAGACGAGGCCGTTTCTTTTTTAATTTCGAACCAGCGGGGTCTCAGGGGGGCTTTTACCGGAACGGCTTGGGAACTAGACAAATAGACCGAGAGTTACCAAATTTTAGTCACAAATACCTTGGTCCTCGCTCCAGATCAAAGTTAAACGTTTTTCTCAAAGTTTGAACCCTGGAGTCTCAGGGGGGCGTTTATCGGGACATTAAAAATAGTAGAAAATTTCCGATATCAGTGTCGAATTCATAGTTCTCGCGATCGCTGAAATCAATAATGAAGCTCCTCTCGCAATAAACTTCCAAATTCACGCTTTTCGGCTCCTTGCCAGGGGTCACCGGGGGTGGGGCTGAAATATTGAAACATATAAAAGTACTCCAAAATGACCAATATTAGTGTCAAATACAGTTTTCGCGGTCGCTAAGATCAATGGTGACAATTTTAGTAACGATGACTTGCCAATTCAGCTACCATTGTATGCGGACCGAGGGTCACATGTGTGTGTGTGAGGGGGGGTACCAAGATGTAAAAATAATCCAAAATGACAGATATGAGTATCAAATCCATAATTTTCGCGGTCGCTGAGATCAATGGTGACACTTTCATTAGCGATGACTTGCAAATTCAGGTGAAATTGTATGCGGGCCCGGGTCACATGTGGGGGGGGTTACCGAGACATATAATAATTATCTAAAATGACCGATATAAGTGTCAAATCCATAGCTTTCGTGGTCACTGAGCTCAATGGTGAAACTCGGAGCGCATCCACCCCATTCGGCTAAGGGCCGGAAGTCACGGGGGGGCGACACCGAGACACGTAAAAGTAATCCAAAATGACCGATATTAGTGTCAAATCCATAGTTTTCACGGTCGCTGAAATCAATGGTGACATTTCCATTAGCGATTACTCAAAATCAGCTACCATTGTATGCGGTCCGGAGTCACCGGGGGATACCGAAACATGTAAAAATAATCCAAAATGACCTATATTAGTATCAAATCCTTAGTTTTTACGGTCGCTGAGATGAATGGTGATTCTTCCAGAGGCGTTGACTTCTAAATACAACTCCCATCGCCTGGGGACCAGAGACGTTCTTTTTAAATTTCAAACAGGGGTGTCTCAGGGCGCGTTTACAGTGATATGTAAAAGTAATAGAAAATTACCGATATTTTATCGTTTCGTTGTTCAGTTTGTTTACATAGATATTTTATCTGACGCTTGCGAAAAGTGGGTATTTCAGCTAGTTATTTATAAATGCAAGATATAAATTATTAATAATCAGGGCCCGGATCTTGTTGACAAGTCAACTTTTTTGTGTTGCGCATAGGACAAGGCAAGTTCAAATAAAAACGTTATCCATCAACTTTAGGTTCTAAAAATATAGCTTTTTAGGGTCAACTTTTGGTCACTTTTTGCCATTTTGAAATTTCAGGTCTTTTTTTTAATATTTTAAGGTAACTTTTAAGTCACTTATGGTCTTTTTCTTCTTTTTCTTCTACATAGGGAAATCTCTAAATGAACACAGTTTACAAATGTGGAAAAGTCGAAGTTGATAAATCTCTTTTTTTGCTTCCTGACTATTGGGGTTGAAAAACTGCATTCTTAACAAGCTAATAAAAACTAAGCTGTAGCTGGTTAACGAAAGGTGGGGGTTAGTAGGTGGCCAAACAGTTTTGGGTTGTTGACCACAAAGGATGTGACCACGTGAATAATTAAAAATGGATTAGAAGGCGTACAAGGATTTTAATCAGGTTTCTATCTATTATTTTCATGTAGTCTACACTTGCGAACTTTTATTGTTTATGAGTGCTTCCTACTTTCAACTCGGGAGTGAATTGATGCTTTCAATACTTACAATGCCGTACAATGGACTGATCAATAGAAATAAATGATCAATGGACTGCAATTAAGTGAAACAATACTTTTTGTATATGAGTGAGAAATGTTAACAAAAATCCAATGGATATTAAAAAATGTCAATGAAATAAACGTTTAAGAAAACTCAAGTTTTAAGGTCAATTTTTGTGATTTTTAGGGTCATTTTACAGGAATTTTAGTGTCATTTTATAGGTCACATTTTAGAAAATTTTAGGTCAACAACATCCGGGCTCTGTTAATAATATACAGGGTGGACCAAAAATAGTTATACAATACCATACTGATCAGCTCATTGCACTTTATATAATTTCTTATTGTTATCCATCAGGTAGACTTAGTTTCTATATTATTTGTTTTAATGTGTTTTTACTTACATATTGAGCCCAAAAGAGTCAAAGCAAGTAAACTCATAAACTAGAATGTTATAATTGATCAATGCAGAGGTGTATGCCTACTTTTGGACTACGTAAACAGATAGGAATGTATCTTAAAAGGAAGAGACGAAAGTGTAAACATACATAACCGTACTTGACTTTATATAATCTATCTTAAACCGCGGTCACTAATCTAAGATAATGTAGGAAAAATTGCAAGAAAGAAAGTAATAATAATAAATATGACCAATTGCAAATATGGTCAATTGCCTGAAGTTCTTTCTTCAATAGAAACAAAAGAAAAATGAAGAAAAAGGAAGGCCCTGAAAGTAAAACGTAGACAATTTCATCATTCCTCAGAAGAATTTGTCTACAATGCACTGAGCAGAATGGGTCGGTGAGTCAGAGTGGATCGGTGGGTTTTGAAGCTTTATTTATATTGCGTGTGTTAGGTAACAATGCTACCAGATGTCAATACTGTTGTGACGACTTTCTTCAAGATCCGTTTCGTAAATTTCGGAAATAACTCTTTTAATCCTCAATGAATCCGATATATATATATATATAATATGTTGACAACAGTAAGTAAGAGTATAGATTAATTTATTCTTGATTTTAATCTACAGAACAAGAACAAATGCTTTTAATGAAAACATGGGGCCTGTTGCCGTAGATGGCTAAAGGTCGTAAATAAAATTCAAACTTGAAGTGTAACTGGGGTAACTCACGAGGGAAACAATCACGAGATAAATCTGTAGAAATTCCATTCACTTTAAGTTCTAAGAGATAGGAATTAATGCAAAGAAAACGAAAATAACAATACGCATCATGCAGAAACCGAAAAAGTACGGAAAGCTAAACAAAATGAGAAAAGAAGGAAAGAGAGAAAGAAAAGAGCAAAAGACATCGGAATAAATCAAATTTTAACATTTAAGGATAAACAGTGTCCGTCTTTCCCCTTTTTTGTCTTGGTTTTAAATCCTTCATAGGATAAATCTCTTTCAGTATCAAACGCGATCATTTATAGTGTTTAATTCCTTGAAAAAATGTAACAGTCTGGTCGGAGACTCGAACTGAGGACCCACAGAATGACAGTTACACATGCTGTCCACTTTTTTTCACTTGTTTATTGTTAATAATTGATATTACATATCAGCGCAAAAATCAGAAAAACAATAAGACTACAAATTGGTACAGTTGGCAATTATAAAGTGAATATATATAGTAGAGCAAATAACAAGAAATTTACATGTCAATTATAGTGCATACCCATACAAGAGGTAATTCAGGTAATGCGCAAAGAGCTTTTTCTTTCTTGGTGGTGGTAATTTACCGTATCGTAAACACAGGAAATCTTTGTAGGTGTGATGTGCTTGAGGAGAACTAGGAGACATAATAAATTCAATGGTAGTAGCAGTGAGCCATACAACAGAGTTGTGCTTCTCATTAGGAAAAAACTTAAAATCAGGAAACAAAATCATCTGAACAGTAATAGAATCCATGCTTATTTTACACAAATATTGAACCATTTCTCTATAGGTTTTCCAAACTGAGGTCGATCCGTTGCAGGTGGTGAGACGGTGTTCTAAAGTATCAACTTGTCCACAAAGAGAACACTGGTTGTCATCTGCAATATGAAGGTGATGTCGTTTAGCCTTAGTATCTATAATGTTATGAACAGTTCTGTACCATAAAGAGCGGGCTGAGGTTGACACAACAGTAGATGGAAATTGTTCTCCAAATACGTTGCCAATGTGCAGATGGGAATTTTGTAACTATGTGAGGACATTGGCTTGGTTGGTCTTGTAGAAACAAGTTATAGAGAAGTTTCACGCTGTGAGGTAATGTGTGAAGGCCACGGGCAGACAGGTAGAAATAATTACATATTACATCTTTAAAATACCAAAAGTCGGGAGGAATCTGAGATAAGTTCACAGGTAGTACTCCATCATTGGTAGCTACGAGAGACGAAAGAACGGTCGTGCTGAGTTGATCTCCAATACCTTGAATTCTTTGGAATCCTCGGTAGGAGAATAAAGCTTTCGTTTTACTTGCAACATGGATCAAGTTGAGCCCTCCTGCACCACATGGTAAACATGGAGCTGGATATCGTACTCGAAAAATCATACCTGTCCACACAAACCAGTTACCAATGCTCGTAAACTTCTGAATGCAAAATGTAGGCATAGGCAAAATTTGACTGACGTACCACAACTTGGAAAATGCATATGTATTCACAAAGTAGACGCGAGAAATTAACGACAGGTGACGAGATGTATGTTGATGTAAAACAGAGCGAACCTTCAGAAAAACATCTTCAAAATTTTTTGCATTACTCTCATCCAAGTTGCAGGAAAAATAAATACCAAGTACTTTCATAACCTTCACTACCTGAGGAAAATTGGTATATGCATTCGTAGAACCATTTCCTAATGGCATAAGTTTAGATTTTAAGCGATTAAGACGTGCTCCTGACTGTTCAGAGTACTTGTGAACGCAATCTTCAACTGCTTCTAAATCCTGGGGATCACGAAGGAAAACATGTACGTCATCAGCAAAACTATACACCTTAACAGGAACATTGCAGATAGTAAGGCCTTGGATACGTTGCGCAATGCTGTGTAGAAAGAGACAGATGGAAATTATAAAAAGAGTCATGCTTAATGGACATCCTTGCCTAACGCTGCGTTTGAGTTTAATAGGTGTAGTCAGGAACCCATTGATTTTTAATTTCGATTGAGCGTCACCATACAGGACGCGAATCCAACGGACAAATAAGTCTCCAACGCCCATATGGTTCAATACTGACCACAAATAATTGTGATCTACACGATCAAAGGCTTGGTTAAAATCTAAGGATAGCAAAGCATGACTAGTAGTGTGAGTCTGAAAATTTGCAATAACATCTCGAACAGTTTGAAGTACGTGATATATTTTTTCACACCGACTCGTGCATATTGAAATGGTCCAGCGAGAATATCAATATAGTGGGAGAGTCTGTTGTTCAAACAACGAGCAAGTAACTTGTAATCACAATTCAGGAGAGTGATGGGTCGATAATGAGTAACACTTGTAGGGTGTGCTTGCTTAGGTATAAATACTGTGACACCACGACTTCTATACAGTCTCTGTGGGTTATTATTGAAATATTCATTAACGAGACAGGTCAGTGTTTCACCAATTAGAGGAAAAAACTTAACATACCATTCTGCAGATATGCCATCTAGTCCTGGAGATTTACCTTTCGGAGCTGCGAGAACAGCGTGATGTACATCTTCAATACTAAAAGCTCTAACAAGAGATTGCTGTGCTGCATCATCAAGAATACCAGAAAGTGAAGCAGATAATTCCCCAGACGTTGTAGTAGTGTCTGCAATACTATAGAGTTCTGAGTAGTGCATCCAAAACACATGTTTAATGGAAGCAACATCCTTATGAAGATGTCCGTCGTCATCTATGATTTGATGGATCCATTTTCCTTGGCCTCGTTTGATTTCTTTGAGGACATGATGGTATGATGGCTCTTCATCAGCATCTATTATGGGAACCTTGCTTCTGACCTTGATGCCAGCTACACGGCGGCGATGCAAATTGAGAAGCAAAGCTTGATAGCGCTTAACCTGAGAAAACATAGATAAGTCAAAAACAGCAGCACAGCGAGCTTCTCGCAAACACCTGGTATAAAAGTAAAGCAGATGACGAAGGTCTCTGGATTTTTCAGATGAGTACCACCGACAGAAACTTGCAAACCGTGGTTTGAAATAAGTATTCCACCAGTCGCCTACTGTGGGAAAGTATTGACGTTGCCTAAGCCAGTAACGCCATTTGGACTGAAACTCAGTACAAAATTGATCGTCTTCCAATAACGATGTATTGAATTGCCAATAACCCCTACCTCGTTCAACTCGTAGATCAGGA
This sequence comes from Thermobia domestica, assembly GCF_964235325.1. Classification (NCBI taxonomy): domain Eukaryota; kingdom Metazoa; phylum Arthropoda; class Insecta; order Zygentoma; family Lepismatidae; genus Thermobia; species Thermobia domestica. The sequence continues at coordinate 180,518,111 of NC_137460.1, read as the reverse complement.
AAGTTGAAAGATACTATATAGGCTGAGTGATCAGAAAAGGAGGTGGGGGCAATTTCAACGTGCTTAATGCATGGTACCAACACAGGAGATACATATATGCGATCAAGGCGAGAGGCACTCTGGTATGATAATTAAGTGTAATCCCGTGCTTGTGGCTTCAGACAGATCCATGTGTCTCGTAAATGAAGTCCATTGACTAACTCGTGGAGGGTATGGCAGTAGTTAAATCCCGGCGTTTGATCTTCATGCCTTAAAATGCTATTATAATCTCCAGCCAAAATTAACCTGTCAACATTGGGTCCAAGCGACAGAGCAACGTCCTGGGAAAAGAAAGCATTTCGCTTGGCGCGAGCTTGTGAACCACTCGGAGAATAAATATTGACAAGATTGATGTCTCCTAGATTGCCCCGTATTATTCGAGCAGATTGATGGAACACAGGTGAAGAAAAATTTGTTGAATGTCGGTAAGCAATAGCTGTACCTGAACTAAGATTTAATTCAGAAATACCAACCTCTTGTAAAAGGGCAACGTCAATGGCCTCTATGCGCAAAAAGTCACAGAGAGCAAACTGCTTGGCGGAACTTTGCAAATTATTAATGTTAATCGTAGCAATTTTAAGCATCATCACACTGCTAAGCACAGAAAACCACCGACACAAAAGAGTGAGCAGAGAAAGTAAATATAACAGCATAATTTCTGACAAGAGAAACAATAAAAGAAAGCTTAAAACAACTAAATGACATAATATCAATCTAACGTATTATAGAAGAAGAGACTAACGTGTCGTAAGATACTTAAACTGAATTCATTAAAATATAGCACATGTACTGTACTAAGAACCATATTACGACATAATGTCAGTATTTGGAGACAGAATAGACGCATTCGTGTCACTTTCAGACTTTTTAAATATCTTTTGACTCAATTCATTACGTTTCGTACGCTTGCGTCGATTTCGGTTGTCGTCACTAACTGTACTTACTTCCATGATAGGAGAAGCGACCTCCGACTCACTACACTGAGATGGGGGGGGGGAGGGAGCATGAAACCTTTCTTCAGGAGAACCACACTTTGCTTGGGAGTCAGGCGAGCAGCTCTCATTACGATTAACTGTCGTAGAAATCGGCGCAGTAGAGAGATCTTGTCCCCCAGGAACTGGTTTGAGATCAGAAACAGAATTAGATAAAGGTGCATCAGATGAGCGTAGTAACGGCTGTGAATCATCTTGTTTTTCAGTGGAACAACTAAAACACGCACTTGCCGACGATTCGGAGGAAACACTCTTAGCACTGTTCTGCTCGCAGGAAACATTCGTACTTGGTAGTTCCGGAAATTGAGAAGCGTCTATTGTAGGTACATTTGCGTCAGATGAGCACGATACACTAGTGGTGCGTTTGTTCCAGTGTCGGGAAGGAATGGGCAAACTGTCAAATTTAGGCATAAAACGCTCTGCAGGATCGTTATTGCGAAATATAGGAGCTACCTTCCCTGCATAACTGTTCGGATCACTGGGACAATTGGAGTACATATAAGCCCCATTGCACCTGAGACATGTTCGAATCTGGTTGGTGTACGTGACACAAAACTTTTGTCCTTGGATGACAACAAAAGATGAAATAGGCCTTTTTACTTCCATACGTATTAATTTACGCCCGGTTCGTATAGGGTAAACATGATCAACGGAATATAGTTCATCAGAAATTTTCGAGATGATCCCATAGTCCCCAAGAACTTTCTTAATTTCAAAATCGTCAAGTTCCATTGGTGTACAAAGCAATTTAACTGTTACAATTTGCACATCAGCCCACAAAACTGGTACCGTATGTTGACCATCTGTATCACTATAGTACACAGTTCCGTCAGAAGCACGCAAAACGTTTTCACAAAGTTCTTCGGTACGAAGTTTCACATACAATAATTTTCGATAAACATCCATTTCAATACTGAAGACATCATCAACAGAAAATTTGAAAGAATCACTGAGCCACTGATGCAAACTCAAGGTACTTGGTCGCTGTAAAACACCACCAAAATCATATTTTAATGTATTGACCCTTTTTAACGACATGGTTCATTCAACGAATTCACTCACAAAAATAACAGAGGAAAAAAAAACAAAAAAAGAACAACAGCAAAACTTAATGCTAAGGCAAGCACCGTTGAAGGTAAACACGTCAGAGCTTGTTGCACAGAGCGAAGACACGTCTACTCACTTCAACAAACAAACACAGTATGTGTCCACTTAGCTACAGAGGCCATATCAAGTAGGCTTTTAAATCAGGCATTACCCCGCTATAATCATACGTGTTGTTAAATTAGCCACTGTCTGCGATCCACCCCAGTTCCATTTGAAGTTTAAATTTTATTTACGGCATGTAGCCATCTATGGGTAGCAGTCCCCTTGCTTTCATAAAAAGCATTTGTTCTGTAGATTAAAATCAAGAATGAATTAATCTGTACTCTTGGGAGCTTACTAGTGCACCAACATACTTATATATATATATATATATATATATATATATATATTATTATTATTATTATTATTATAGACTGATCCAAGGGGGGCTATAGGGGATATAGTCCCCTCTTGACGCTCAGGTATACACGGGATAAAATGGGCTTCAATCCAAGTTTACGCTGGATAAAGCTGCAAACTACGGTTTATCCAATCCCTTTGATCATGCCCTAGATAATAATCTGACACACACACACACACACTCACATATATATATATATATATATATTCATATATATATATATATATATATATATATATATATATATATATATATATATATATATATATATATATATATATATTGTGCTTGTCAAAAGTTCCGGAACGAATAAATATCTCGAATAGAATGCGTTTTTTTGAAAATATGAAAGATACAAAAGTTGCAGGTTATTAACAGAACTATCGGAAGCTCGTGCTTGTCAAAATATGTGGGGCCATGTGTGGGCCTCACGGGGCCGAACTTTGATTTTTCAAATGCGAATAGAGACCAAAATAAGTATATTTATAGAAAGCATAAGTAGTATATGATTTCGAAGGATCTATTTATTGACTGAGGATGACATTTTCTGAATAAGATATACTATGATATTAGTATTAATTAATTAATTATTTAATTAATTAATTAAAGTAGAAGTTTAAAATTATTCAATGCAGCATTTACACAAACTAGATAATTTATTTGGGAATATTCACTAGTCAAATATACATTTGCGAGATTTTGCTTTAGGAAATGAAGTATATCCAACATTGAATAGTAAATATGTTACAAAAATATAATAATACCGATATTGATTAAGTAATTCGAGATAAATATGCCTTTCCGGTAAAGTTTTTTTTTTATTGGGGACTTAATTTAAAGTGAAATCCAAACGAATATTCAAGGTTTATTCCGACTAGAAATCCATAACTTATACGATAATGTTTACTTCATTAGTACTATAATTCTTTATGCCTTTACGTATTATAATTCTCTTTAAGTTATGATTTTGCCATTTTAAAATCTGGAACGAGAAATAAATGTAACATTCAATTTGTTAAGAAAACCTTTCAATCAATGATGATTTAATGCGGTGACCTGAGGAAGAATTTGAGACTCTCTCGAGCTAACAAAATTCCCCCTTCTGCGTGTTATATTCGATCATGCTGAAAGTCGACTATCCGTGCTTAAGCTGTTTTCCCTCCTTCATGTATTGACAATCTCCGGGGAGAATCTTCTGAAATCACCACTATTTATAAATATTTTTTCGTTACAAATCAGAGGATAATAATGAAATATTGAGTATAATCACTCTTTTGTTTAAAGTCATGGATATTACATTTGCAACTTATATAATGTCCATTCTAATCGAATTTGAAGGAAAAGGAATTGCTAAGAGCTGTTTAAACAAAGGTTATCAGTCTCTGGATGAAAATAGGAACATACTTCGAAAAAAATATAACTTCCTACTAGGTGTGAACACACCAAAACCTGATTGCTAGATTATTGACCCAAACCGCTCGATCATTTCGTATGCCTTCGTAGATCGTCTTTTGACTCTGGTGTTAAATAGTTTTCTGTTCCACACTAGTTTTTGTTTCTTTCGGTACGACTATGAGTTTACGATGAATACTTGGACGTTACAGCTCTTGCAATGCATAAAAGTATTTTTCGAATAAATAATATTCGATTTTAAGTCTTAATAATTTATATAAAACAGGTAATATTTTTGAAATGATTGGGGTTGGAGTTATCGTAAAAGTTTTCATAGTTAAGAGTAGGACATGCAAATGGCTTAATGTGGGTACCAACGTGGGTACCAAGAAGTACTGTATTCAAAACATAACTTCATCTTCTACCTAGAAGAGGGGCGAATGGAAATTCATTACTGCTACCAGGTAAAAATATTTATTCTCCATTTTTTGTCATAAAATGATAGTTGTTTGCAAATCCATAAACATATTAATATTATTACGTTCATGTGTAAATTAAAGAAGCATCTGACATATACAGGTATCTCTTATATTCCTATCAATAGCTACGGTATGACTTTTTCTTTCCATCTTTCGTAATTATTAAAATAAAACAATACTGTTTTTGTGGAAAACTGAATTTGTGACTTAACGTAGCCTGAGTGGAAGATAAAATATTTCCACAGAAACTAACGCTATGGGACAAGTACTGGTAAAGTACATACACAATTGGTTTTAAATAACTGAAGATATATATATATATATATATATATATATATATATATATATATATATATATATTTATATATATATGTGTGTGTGTGTGTGTGTGCAATAAATAAGCTGAAACAGAAGCTTTAATACTATCAACTGAGTAAATCGCTCAATAGGCTATTTGAATTATGCAATGAAATAATACATAAAGTTCGTCGGATTATAATATGTAAATTTCATTAAGGAAACAGAACATAAAATTTGATTTAAATAATTTTATAAACAATTTGATCACTCCAAAATAGATCCTACAACAAATATAAAAAATTAATAACTGTGTTCATTGATTATCAGCACAAATATATTCAATATTCTATTAAAGTTATTTCATTTGATAATCTTCAATAATCTTCAGTCAACTTAATAGGATAACTTTGAGATAAAAGAGTATTCAATTAGTAAAGTTAACATTTACCAATATTTTTCGCATATTACTACAACATCTTTCATAGCGAATATTACACTTCATACAATAAATATATGGTTTTGTTCCAAAACAAGCTAATAAGGAACCTTCAAAACAACTTTAAACACCATTCATTTATACTCAATACTCACAAGAATTTGACTAATACATACACTATAGCCGTATTCACAAAATTCATGAAAAGCAGAATAGCATTTGCCACTAATAAACTTCAACATATTTTCGGATCAATCACAGAATATAGAATAAATCTTGAGATATTGGAAGAAATTGCTATATAACTCTACTATCCATATAACAATAACTTGAACGTTGTATCACAAAATTTCATACAAAACTTAACTTCCCGTAATAACATACAGATTCTTGCCTTTCACGTTTCTCTTCCCATTTGGGAATGAAAGTGTTATAGAAAACATTTCGTCGATATTTGATAAATAATACCTTACTCATAAATTTGTATACATTTCCATGTTTTCACTTCTGACTATGTATAACTTGTAGAAAACTAAAATGAAGACCCAGAGTCAGATACTGAACCTTGAGAATTTGACTGTCCACTTCTCTATCGTAGTCGTAATTATGAACATACGGACGGCTACGGACAACTCTCAGCCTAGCGCACGAGTTCTAATTCTATCCACTATCACATGAGTAGTGCTATTTATACTATAAATTGACTGTCGATTTCCTCACCTTTTTAAATTCAATGAAATCGTTACATACATCCAGCAGTATATTTACAAACAAATGCAACGTATATTTTTCCTAATTATGAATGTAAAAGTACAATAGTCATCTGTCAAAACAAAAATTAATAGTTTAATTATCTATACCCAAGTAATAATAATATTCTAACCACAAAATAAAAATCCCCAAAACTAAAAATTCCCAAAATAAACTACCTAAATACAAACGAGAAGTCCCAAGTCTAAACGTCAAAACGTAATCTATAGTCTTAAAATCCAAGTACTAAATACATTCATAAACAAACATATAAATAACTAGAATTCTGAAATAACTATAGAAATCAAATTTTCCATAGATATGTATAAACAAAGGTACCAAAATTCACAAAAGTAAATCCCCACCTTAAGCGGGTTTTCATATCCAGGCTCCTAACTATGAAAACATTTACGATCACTCCAACCCCAATCATTTTACAGATTCAACCTGTTGTATATAAGTTATTAGGACGTAAAATTGAATGTAGTTTATACGAAAAAGACTTCTATGCATTGCAAGACCTGTAACGCCCAAATATTCACCACAAACTTATAGTCGTATCGAAATAAACAAAAATAAATGTGGAGCAGGAAACTACTTTACACAAAAGTCTAAAGAAGCTCAGTGAAAACGTCCGAACTGGTCACAGTTTGCCGTGAGCAGCGGTGTAGTGAACATCGCTGTGGTGTGCCTCCGATCTCAACGAGCTTCTTACGTTCGTTTGAAATTGTTTGAGTGTTTCGTTTACTGTACTCAGTCGTGTGTTCTCAGTAGTAGGAAATACAGTGTACCAGTGAAAACTAACAGTTCATACCAGTGACAAGCAGTTTATTGAATATAGTACTCCGTTTTGTTTTTTCTTGCCATGAATAACCTTCGGAAAAATACTGTGCGGCTTGCATTTGACAAGACGACAAGAAATATCCGGCCTTCGGTTGCGCTCATCCAGACTTGGTTAATTAATGAGTTACAGTTATCAATACACGATCTTGAAGCTATTCAACTTCACAATGATGATTATAGCTTATATTTAAAATTTAAATCGCAAGAGAATGTTGACACATTTTTACGACGACACCCGGAATCACTGGATTTTCGACATGAAAATGGAACAGTAAGTCAGGTCAAACTTTCAAACGCTAGTATACAGTACACTCGTGTACGCATTTTGGATCTCCCGATGGAAATTAGTAACGATGAACTTAGTGCTGTGCTTTGCCCCTTTGGAAAGATCATGTCCATCAATGAAGAAATGTGGTCGAATACCCTCCCTTTTCCTATTTACAATGGCAATCGTATTGTGCAAATGTGTTTAGGAAAACATATTCCCTCAAAAATTGTGGTACGGGATTGTCGTGCTACTGTGATGTATCAAGGTCAACCACCCACGTGCTTCATTTGTCTGGCTCTTAACCACGTAGCAAGTTCGTGCCCTCGCAAAACGAAAGCTCAGATGCCTTCAGTTCCCGTTACTGGATTAAAGATGACCGAACTTTCTACTGGAAAAATGCCCCCCACTCCGAACTTTTATCCATCTTTTAGTGCAAAAACGATGACTAATGAGCCGAATGCCCAAAATATGGAATTGGAAAACACTTCAGTTGCCGAGGATGTTAATCTCCATGCTGATAAGGACTTCCCCCCTCTTTCAAGTCATTCTGAATCACTTGCCACAACAGAACCAGAGGAACGGAAACAAGATAGTGGTGTCACCTGTGAGCACTCTATACAACTAAGAGAGCCACAACACGCTGTGCATAATGTTTCTTCGTCTGAGTGCCCACAAAAACAAGAAGAGGCTGTTAGCTCTCCTTCCCCTTCCCCCTCCACTGTGGTAGTTCCTTCTCCCCCTTCAGTGACTGTAGTGAGTGACCCAGTTTTCAAAAAAAGGAAAACAAAAAGGTTGCAAGACAATGCATCGAAAACAAGTGAATTGTCTGTGTGGAATTCTCCGACTGTATCGCTGCCAGCGGCAGTGGCACGTGAAAACGTAGCAATAGTCAATGAATAACACGTTTGCTCCGTGTATACCTGTCAATCAACACAAATGTCTCACGTGCCGGTCAAAGCAAGTATTCCATGTCAAGGCTTCCTTCCGTTTCAAGGGCAGGAGTGTTACTTGTTTATACTTTAGAGGTAAGAATCTCCTATTGTCCTTCGATCCACAATACATCGTTATCGCTGGTGTTTACATTCTATGAACAGAACCATAGTGTTTACTAATGTGTCGGGAAGTCCAAGGTTTCACAGGGAAGTGTTTACCCTGTATTGTTTATTTACTTATTTTAATTGTTTTTACATTGTATATGCAAGCAATTCCTAATTCCACATCACGATCCTATATTTCGTTAAATATTCGAGGGATTTCTAGTGATAGTAATCGTCATCTATTACGTAGTTTTATCATGCAAACATCGGCTGACTTCATATTACTGCAAGAAGAATTCTGCGTTTCAGAATTTTGACTTCCTCCCTATGTATCGAGCCTATGTGAACGTGGGCCCTCAGCACCGAGGTACTGCCATCTTGTGTAAAAGAGGTGTCGAGGTTAAGAATTATGTGTATCTTCCATCTGGCAGGGGTATAGCCATAACTTGTGATGCTCTTACTCTGATTAACATTTATGCCCCGAGTGGTTCAAATAATAGGAATGCAAGAGAACAGTTTTACAATGAAGGCATTTTACCCCTATTTCCCACTATTCCCACAAAAATAATATTGGCTGGGGACTCTAATGTTGTGAATCGTGGGATAGACACAACCTCGAAGTTCATTCCTTCCCCTGCTCTCCAAAAATTAATTTCCTCCCTCAAACTCAAGGATGCTTGGGTTCAACACCGCCAGGATCTTCAGTTTACATATAAGACTCAAAATATGTCTAGTCGCATTGATCGATGTCATACAACACCTGACTTAATAGCTTCTGTCACCGATATTCATTTACGGATTATACCATTCAGTGATCACGCAGCAATACTCTGGACATGCAAGTACAACCTCGGTGTTTCGGTTACTTACGGAAAGACTGAGTGGAAATTAAACAATCAATTACTTAATCATGCTGAAACGAAATGTATCTTTCGTCTGAAATGGGAGTACTGGCTCCGACAACGTCATTACTATCCAACTTTAAATGAATGGTGGGTTAAATATGTTAAGCCGAAAATACCGAGTTTTTTTAAATGGCAAGGTGCTGAAGTACAAAGAGAAAAACGAGAAAGTCTCGCATATCTGTATCGAGCTCTCCAGGAGTTGTGGTTCCTCCCCAGTTCACAACAAAATATGATAGCCATTAACAAAACGAACGCTTGGATCAAACAAATCCAAGCTACTTCGGTCAGACAATATGCCCATCGCCTGCCTCCCTGTGGTTGTCTTCCCGATGAACATATTACCCTGTATCATTACATGGCTCAACATAAACGTCGCGTTGCTAAGGTTATTGACGTAATTAAGCATGATAATCGAACGATCACGTTCCTTCCCGAGATACAGCAGGTGTTCTTCGATCACTACAGAAACTTGTACGCTAAACAAGAGGCACCTCAAGATGGATACCAGCAATACCTGAATCTCCCCCTTCCCGTCCTGTCGGACAGGGAGCGCCAGTGCTTGATGTCGCCCATCACAGAAGAGGAAATAAGTAGGACGCTGGCTCAGTGTAATCGTGATTCCAGTCCTGGGGCAGATGAATTATCGTATGCATTCTATCAAAAGTATTGGGATATAGTCGGGAAGGACATGCTTGCCCTCTATAATGAACTATTACGATCTCCGAACTTTCTACAAAATGAGGGTCACGTGATATTTCTTCCAAAATCTACAGCCGCCACAGATGAAACACACTATAGGCCTATAACCTTGTTAAATACCGACTTAAAATTGTTCACCAAACTTTTAGTGCAGCGCATGCGCAATCTCTTTGCTGATAAAATTAGTCCTTTTCAAGCAGCGCTCAATAAAGAAAAGAATGTGTATTATGCACTTACGAAGATCCGTGATGTAGTAGGATACTTTCTTTTTGCTAGAAAACCGGCCTGTCTTGTGTCATTGGACTTTCAAAATGCCTTTGATCGCTTATCACATGATTATCTTTTTGCAGTGCTCAGCGCATATAAATTTCCGCTTAGCATCCTTAATATTATCCAGCAACAGTATAGCACGGCGACAGCTCGACTACAGATAAATGGTTTTCTCACTCAGTCCATTTCACTGAACAGCGAAGTCCGCCAGGGTTGTCCAATGTCCATGTTTCTTTTTGGGCTTGCTCTTGAACCTCTCTTATATAAGTTGGCTGCGTATATACAACCTCCGCTTCACGACCTGCAAAATCTCTCCGTCACGGCCTATGCTGATGATGTGAATATTAGTTGCACGACATTACAACAGTTTCACTATATTATTGCCCAATTACGACAATTCAGTGATATTAGTGGTGAACGTATCAATTTCTGTAAAACAAAAGTGTTGGCATTTCATAACTGGAAAATGGATGGCATTCCAGAGCCCTTCTCAACTGTTGAAGTGGTAGATCAAGTTAAAATATTGGGTGTTATATTTTCGAATAGTGACAGTATCCATTATGAACGAATTTGGGATCCATTACTGAATACTGTGCGCGGGCTGTGTCTCCAACAAAAATTACGTAAATTAGACCTTATCCAACGTATTTGGTATGTAAATAGTTATTTGTGTGCAAAATTATGGTATTACGCTCACATATATCCGATATCGGACCTATATCTTCGAAAACTTCATTCTGTTATTGATTGGTTTATTTGGGCAGGACTTTATTTTCGTGTCACACGCAATACCCTTATTCTACCTTGGAAACAAGGGGGCTTACAGCTCATTTCGATACGTGAGAAATGTAAGGCGTTTTTCTTAACCAACAACTATAAGCAATATCAATTTCCTGACATTATTACACATCAGTGGCTTTCGTGCTGGATGGTCTCATTTCCAGCACCCAACCCCCCTAATATGGAATCCCTCAAAGACGCCCCTATGTATATTAAAGAATGCGTACAAGGTTGGTCGTATCTACCTCTCTTGGATCCCACCAATTATTTCAATGTAAAAATTCTGGGTCAGTACTTACTTGCACCTCTGTACAACGAAATGGATCCGCATGTTCAGCAAAAGTTTCCCACAAAAAACTGGACAATGATATGGCATAATGTGCACAATGTCACTTTGTCAACGCAGGTAAGGAGTACCTGGTATATGATTGTGAATGAGCTTGTTCCTACTAATGTTAAATTAAAACGTATTGGAGTACTACAAACGGATATGTGTCAACAGTGTGATCAACCTGATACGATTGAACACAGACTGCAATTCTGTGCGCACCTGATATCTGGAGAACGATAACACGAATGTTAAGTGTCATCTGCCGTTTACATGCAACTGTGTTTGAACCTCAGTATATACTGTTTCCCGACTATCGTTTCTTTCCGATCACCAAACACAATACTGTCACCTGGCTAATTGGACAATCACTTTTCTATATCATGGATACGTATCCGTGTGGCAATATGTCTGATTACATTATTTTTCTGAAAAATGCTTGTACAAGATTTTCTGTACAGTGCGAAAACAAATATTTTGCTCACTACTTACGAATCTTGTATAATGAATATATGCACTGAGATGTTATAAGTTCCTGTAATATAATCAAATGAAAATAATAATAATCATAATAATAATAATAATAATAATAATAATAATAATAATAATAATAATAATAATAATAATAATAATAATAATAATAATAATAATAATAATAATAAAAACTGGTCGAGCGGTTTGGGTGAATAGTCTATCAATCATAAGTGTATGTGTTCAAACCCTGTAGGTATTATTCAATTTGTTTTTTTTCTTTCTTAAAAGTTTGTTCCTATTTTCATCAGAGGACTGAGAACATTTCTTTGAATAAATCTTTGGCAACAACTTTTCTCTCAAATTTGATTAGAAAGGAACATTATATGAATTGCAAATCTAAAATCCAAAGCTGAAAACAATATATTAAATACGGTGTATGTTCAATATTTCATTATTATCCTTTGATTTGTAATGAGAAACTAATTATAAGCATTGATAATTTCAGAAGATTCTCCACAGGTAATGGTCAAGACAGGCCCGTGCTGGGTCACTAACGAGGGCGGTGGACAAGTCTATCAAAAGGGCGCCCATACAAACGTGAATATATATATATATATATATATATATATATATATATATATATATATATATATATATATATATATATATGTATATGTATATATAACTTAATTAATATACTGAACGTCGGGAGTTGATTCTGACACCGGAGATAAAACAAAACGTATAGACCAAGCTGGGTATAGAAATGCCTCTGAGCTATGACCACCCGAAAATTTTCGAGAAAATGCAACAGTAGCCATACTCGAGAACAAAATGTCGGATCGTAATCGTGCAAAATGGAATGTCCATTATTTTTAGTCGTAGATTTCATTAGTGTACAATCGGATGTGGTGCAGTGGCGGTGCAAGGGCGACTCCCAAAGAAACTGGAGTATTCCTTGGAGTATTTTATCAAACGTATGTGTACACGAAACAGCTGTGAAGAATAACAGTTCACAGTCTGATATTATCAACCGTTGACCACATTGCAAAGATGACATTGCCGAAGCAAATTTTTCCGCGTGCGGTCAAAAACACCTGAAATTTCGGAGGTGAATGTCGCAGCTATGTTAACTCGAGCAACAAGTTCTTCGGCTGTCGTGGCTAGTGTTGAATACAAAAGGCGTTTCATAACGCCCCAAACAAGAGATCAAGGGGCGTGAGGTAGGGTGAAGGAGGTTGTCATAACACAGGTCAATCTCTCCCAATCCATCTATCTGGGAATGTTTCATTTAAGTAGGTCTGCATATACATGTCAAAATGTGCAGGTGCAATGTCATGCTGGAATAACATCTACTGTCTCATGTTCAAGGACACATGATCTAACAATTTTGGGAGAACATTACATAAAAAGTAAATTATACGTACTCCCACACAGGCAGGCCGGTAATAAATAAGGTCCTACCACAAAATTATTCACCATACTGCGCCGCGCGCTCACTCTAAATCTCTGTGCTGATCGTTCACTAGAGTTGCATGTGGATTTTTACGCCCTACACATGGCTACTGCTAGTTTCAGGACCATCTTTGATAATTCCCAGTACGCTGTGTTCAAATTCAACTGTCGACATGGTGCAATTTCCTCCGATTTCTTGTAGGGGAAGTTGAAGAGACTATCTCCCGAAGGCGAATATGGAGGCGTGGAAAAAATATAGGGAAAGTTACTCTCCTATGAGGACTACGGTTACGATATAAACGCCTTGCCTCTGGGATATTTCCCCTTATCTTTCCATAAATGAGGTGCATATATCTACCAGCTCGTGAACAGGGTAATCTGCCATTGTGCAGGCATATTACTTAAACACCAACGTCTACAGTTTTACACGACGTGAATACCTGGTCACTACACTCTACCGTCGTACGCAACACTTCCTATCCTGTTATACAGCAATTCTACACGTAACATCAGAGCATCGGACACTGTATATTACTCACAAGTTGTCAGATGCCTACTATAACACAGCCACGCTAATTTATGCCATCCACATCAAAACTGCAATACAGCCTTCCGCGAGCCACTTGCAAGTGGCATACAAGGGACGATAATTCCGTAAGTGCTTCTACGTCTAAGCAAAAGTACACATTCTCTTTCCTCCGTGTTGGTATTTCATCCACCTCCAAAGTACATAGAGAACGTCGAAAGAATATTTTCCATTCGTTGCATGTGTTTTCTTCTAGAAACAATTTTCTTCTAAAAAATTGTCACACCAGTGACAAAATCAAAATATAAGTGGGCTACACTACGACACTATTTTGGCATATTCACAACAGGAATGTAGTTTTTCGTAGGTCAGGATTAAAGGGCATTTTTCCAACTCCAAGAGAGGGGAAAAGCCCCTCGAAAGTATCCCTGGAAGAAGGTTTACCTAACGGATAAATTAAGTATACTGTTCCAGAGCATTTCTTAGTATCATTATGCAACGTGTACAAAATCTTGTGTTTCATCATTTTTTGATGCTTCTGTGCACAGAAGTGTCATATTCCAATTACTTTCGCCCAATATGTATCTGGAAAATTCCTTGTACACTCGTTGATTACATGTGATCTTTGCATTTTTGAATAGCCTACATGTTATGTTTCTTTACATAACATGCACGCCTGACTGCCCTATGCACGATCTTTTTAAACCTAATCTGGATCAAAGTTCTTTTTCCATTTTCACACACTTGTAACTTGGACAGAAAGCCGTTCATTTATCATCCCCTTATCAATAGCCTAGAAGATATAACTATGATACGTTAAAGAATTCTTTTCGGTTATATTATTGTCCCGAGAGTTTATTTTGTGCTGAGACGAAATAGATCAATCACATGTGTATACCTCTTTCTTTCGAATTCTAAGTGTTCTAATTTGAACGATGTACTATTATATCTACTTTTGATTGTTGAAATCTTGTACTTGATTGTTGTTCATTGCCCTCATTCAACGTTTGATAAAATAGTCGACGGAATACTCCAGTTTCTTTGGGAGGCACTCTTTTGTCGCCACTGTACACTAATAGGATCTACGACTAAAAATAATGGACATTCTCTTTTATCTGACTTCGATCCTATGTTTTATTCTTAAATTATGGCTGTTCTTACATTTTTCCCACAAATTTTCGTGTGATCAAGGCGCCAAAAGGAGGCATTTTTACACCCAGGTTGGTGCATACGAGGCCTGTCTAAAAAGTATCCGATCTTAATTTTTTCCACGCAAAGTAGTGATTCTCAGGCGGCGCCACCGTGCACGGTGGAAGGAGGAACCTTAATGCGCATGTTTGAATTTTTTCACCGCGTTCGCGTGCGCCAGTCGTGAGCTGGTGGTCGCGAAGTGAGGTGCTGTTGGTAGTGTACGTCGGATTTAGTGTTTCTCGCAAGATGACTGAACGAATTGAGCAAAGATACTGCATCAAATTCTGTCAAAGGCTGGGTGATTCTCAAAGCCAAACAATTCGTAAGATTCAGCAGGTGTTTGGAGAAGATGCGATGGGTGTAACACAAATTAAACAATGGTTCAACCGATTCAAAGATGGCCGCACATCAGTCGAGAGTGAGCAGCGTAGCGGCAGGCCCCAAACTGCTCGGAATGCAGCTGTTGTTGAGCGGGTGCGAAATTTGGTGATGGCAGATCGCCGTTTGACAGTGCGGGAGATTGCAGAAGATGTTGGAGTGAGTAAAGATTCTGCACATGCAATTTTGCGTGACGATTTGAACATGAAACGAGTGGCTGCTAAATTTGTACCCAAGTTGTTGTCTCAGGAACAAAAAGACACCCGTTTTGACGTTGCACAGGACCTTCTGGACACCACCAACACTGATCCTGGGTATCTGAATTCCGTGATAACTGGAGATGAGTCATGGGTGTACGGGTACGACCCAGAAACAAAACAACAATCGTCTCAATGGAAGCATCCCGATTCTCCAAGGCCGAAGAAAGCGCGGCAGGTGCGAAGCAAAATCAAGGTGTTGCTGACTGTTTTCTTCGATGCCCGTGGAATTGTGCATCACGAGTACGCACCGGAAGGACAAACAGTGACAAAGGAGTACTATCAAGATGTTCTCAGGCGACTCCGTGACGCAGTCCGGCGCAAAAGACCAGACATGTGGACAGCGAAGAACTGGCACGTCCATCATGACATCGCCCCAGCACATTCATCCCAATTGATCCACACGTTCTTAGCCAAACATGGAATTACAACCGTTCGCCAACCTCCCTACTCTCCAGACCTGGCTCCTTGTGACTTCTGGTTGTTTCCAAAATTGAAGACGCCTCTGAAGGGATCCCGTTTTGAGAGTAGAGAAGACATAATGCGGAACACGACGACAGAGCTGAACAACATTCCAAAAGAAGACTTCCAGCGGTGTTTCCAGCAGTGGAAGGATCGGTGGGCTAAGTGTGTGGAAGCACAAGGGGCCTACTTTGAAGGGGATTAGGGTCCCAAATCTGTCAGGTATTCGCAACTATTTTTCTGGCCAAAGGTCGGATACTTTTTAGACAGCCCTCGTACTTTTCGTTTATATCCGTGTCAGGAGTCACATCCTGAAGTTTATGTTAATTGAGTTACACCCTGTATATATATACGGGCGCCATTTTATGTATTAAGACCCAAAGTATGTTTAATAACGTAAATAGCTAAGCTGTGAAAACTTCTTTACTAAAGAAACATTTTCTAGTTCTTCTAAGATTTTTTTTGTCAAACAAAATGAAGCTAAATATATATATTAATAAATCAAATACAATAGGCACTAATTATTCCAATACTGCTCTAAAACACACACAAATAATCACATGACAAGGGCGCCTCACGTAAAGGGCGCACTGTACTCTTCACGGGTTCTTCACCAACATTATGTATTCATTGTACAGAACTGTGCCATACAGAAAAATAAAACCGTTTATCTTTGATGTGGTTTCGCTAGGGCGCCTTTGCAAAGGGCGCACTGTATCCTTCATGAGTTCTTTACCAACAGTATGTGTTCATGGTACAGAACTTTACCATACAGAAGAATAAATGAAACCGTTTATCTTTGATGCGTTTTCGCAAGGGCGTGTTATGTAAAGATCGCACTGTACTTATCATGGGTTCTTTACCAATAATAACCGTAAGAATTTAACTTATCATTAAAAAATGTACCTTTATATATAATGTGATGTTTCGGAGGGCGCACCGGGACATGTCCCGGTGGGCCAGCACGGGCCTGGGTCAAGATATGAATGAGAGAAAACTGATAAAACATTATTAGTCCACTTTGAGCATCTTCAAAAATATGGCCACGAAGGGGGAAATTTATGTCGACAAGGTCTCAAATTCTCGAACAGGTAATGCCCTGAAATCATCACTGTTTGAAAGGTTTCCTTAACAAATACCTAGGTAGAATCAGGGGCGGATCCAGGGGGATCGGGGCGATTGCCCCCACCAGAAGAGGAAACTTTCTTACTTTATATATATAAATAAAATCTATCCCAGAGTTTGGAGCCCTTAAATGTTGCCTTATGACAACCCACCGCCCCCCCCCCCAGAAGTCGGTCCTGGATCCGCCCCTGGGTGAATATTACATTTATTTCTCGTTCTACGTTTTGAAATGACAAAATCATAATTTTGAAGAGAATTCTAATACGATAAGCATAAATATTTATAGAACAAATGAAGTAAATTGTATTGTGTAAGTTATCGATTTCTAATCGTATTAAAACTAGAATATTCGTTTGCATGCACTTTAAAGTAAATCCTCTCTCTATATAATTCTACTGGAAAGCTTGTTTAACTCCAATTACTTAATCAATATTTTTAATAATATATTTTTATTGTAATACTTTTATTATTCAGTGACGTATACATTTCATTGCCCAAAGCAAAACCTCGCAAATGTATACTGGGCTAGTGAATATTATCAAATAAATTATCATTTAGTTTACTTAAATACTGCATCGCCTGATTTCAAACTTCGTACTTTAACTAATAATAATAATAATAATAATAATAATAATAATAATAATAATAATAATAATAATAATAATAATAATAATAATAATAATAATAATAATAATAAAATCACAGCCATGTTTTATAAGAATGTCAGGCTTACTCAAAAGATGAATTCAACGTGGTCTCTATTCAAAGTTCTATTTGTTCGAATCCGATAGAAATACAAAGAGAAACGTCGAGAACAGGTAAAAGAAAAATGTTACTTTGGTGGGAGTTCCTTTCAATTTACAGACAAATGCCTTAGAGACTTTGTTTATTTTCTTTAAGTTAACTGATTTACTGAACATATCTGAGTAAGTTGTTTCTATTTTCTACTCGGTTATACAGGTTTTACAATCATTTCCTTTAAGCTTGAACGACAGGAACACGAATTCAAAAACAATTAAAATTCCTAAGTTCCCCCACCGCAAATCGAACCCGTGACCCCGTACACGAAAGGCGCACATGCTAGCCATTAGACCAGCTGTAAGAGCGAATGAAATGTATTTTGTAGTGTCTGACGTTTGTACGCATTTCACCCTGATGTGATTTGTCTATTGACTTTTTAATGTTTATTGTAGTTGTTATTTTGAGGAATGATAAATGTTGTTCATATGGATTCTATTACGTATTCGTCTATAAATAATATATAAATTATCAGAATTATTCATGATCTTTCATGGAAATTCACTGCTGCATACGCAGTAGAAACAGAAGAATGCAGTTTATTGATATTAGTCAGAATGCAAATTTCTAACAGGCTGTCAGAATTCCTTAATGAAAACAGTGGTTCCCAACCTGAGGACGCGCAGCTTCCTCTTGGTTAAGCATGAAGGGGGGAAACCTACTGGCAGATATGAATTGTGAATTATATAAACAAAGCACCACTTATAATGACTCTATAATTTAGATTGACAATTTTATAATGACCGTTTAAAAATAACACTGAACTAGGAGGGTATGCTAAAGACTTGCTGGAAATAAATATAAATACCTGAGATGATGATGATGATGATGATGATGATTATTATTATTATTATTATTATTATTATTATTATTATTATTATTATTATTATTATTATTATTATTATTATTATTATTATTATTATTATTATTATTATTAGTTAAAGTACGAAGTTTGAAATCAGGCGATGCAGTATTTACGTAAACTAAATGATAATTTATTTGATAATATTCACTAGCCCAGTATACATATGCGAGCTTTTTGCTTTGGGAAATGAAGTGTATACGACATTGAATATTAAAAATATTAGAATAAAAATATATTATTAAAAATATTGATTAAGTAATTGGAGTTAAACAAGCTTTCCAGTAAGAATTATATAGAGAGAGGGTTTACTTTAAAGTGCATGCAAACGAATATTCTAGTTTTAATCCGATTAGAAATCGATAACTTACACAATACAATTTACTTCATTTGTTCTATAAATATTTATGCTTATCGTATTATAATTCTCTTCAAAATTATGATTTTGCCATTTCAAAACGTAGAACGAGAAATAAATGTAATATTCACCCAGGGGCGGATCCAGGACCGACTTCTGGGGGGGGGGCGGTGGATTGTCATAATGCAACTTTTAAGGGCTCCAAACTCTGGGATAGATTTTATTTATATATATAAAGTAAGAAAGTTTTCTCTTCTGGTGGGAGGGCGATCGCCCCGATCCCCCCTGGATCCGCCCCTGATTCTACCTAGGTATTTAAGGAAACCTTTCAAACAGTGATGATTTCAGGGCATTACCTGTTCGAGAATTTGAGACCTTGTCGACAAAAATTTCCCCCTTCTTGGCCATATTTTCGATCATGCTCAAAGTGGAATAATAATGTTTTATCAGTTTTCTCTGATTCATATCTTGACCATTACCCGTGGAGAATCTTCTGAAATTATCAATGCTTATAATTAGTTTCTCATTACAAATCAAAGGATAATAATGAAATATTGAACATACACCGTACTTAATATATTGTTTTCAGCTTTGGATTTTAGATTTGCAATTCATATAATGTTCCTTTCTAATCGAATTTGAGAGAAAAGTTGTTGCCAAAGATTTATTCAAAGAAATGTTCTCAGTCTTCTGATGAAAATATGAACACACTTTTAAGAAAAAAATATTGAATAATACCTACAGGGTGTGAACATATACACTGATGATTGATAGACTATTCACCCAAACTTCTCGACCAGTTCGTACGTTTTCACTGAGCTTCTTTAGACTTTTGTGTAAAGTAGTTTCCTGCTCCACATTTATTTTTGTTTATTTCGATACGACTATAAGTTTGTGGTGAATATTTGGGCGTTACAGGTCTTGCAATGCATAAAAGTCTTTTTCGTATAAACTACATTCAATTTTTCGTCCTAATAACTTATATACAACAGGTTGAATCTATGAAATGATTGGGGTTGGAATGATCGTAAATGTTTTCATAGTTAGGAGCCTGGATGTGAAAACCCGCTTAACGTGGGGATTTACTTTTGTGAATTTTGGTACCTTACAACCAAGATTTTTTTTATATAATTTTCGTAAGAAATATAAAAATCTTAACACTTACTTCACTCCTTTTACAACTATTCTATTATCATGAATACAATCTGCATGGAACATTAGGAATTACTATACAGACAATAAAAGCACGAAAATATCATCCAATCTCCCATTTCATGCTATTCGTTTCAATCAGATTCATCCTAATAACAATCATTTGTCTTGAGCGATGTCTAACCAGTAGACTAACAATTGTGCTATGTGGAAGGGATTTACATCCCTTTTACAAAAGTTTTTTCCAGGCTCTTGTAACGTAGGACCCTGTTGCAGAAGATAAGGATCTATATTGATTGAAGGTTCCCCTGAGTCCTTATTAACAACCTGATGCAATAAAGATGATGATAAATTATTAACAATGGCTGGCAACACTGCTACTTCCAGAAATCCTTTTTTTAAGCTCCTCTCTCCCTAAACGCTCTTGAATTAAAGTTCATTTGCTTATGATTAGGATTTCCATTAAACGAATTGGCTAAATCATCACGTAAAAACATTTTTGATAAGTAATGTTAGTCTCACTGCAAGATGGTAAATTAATAATATCAAGGCGCGCGGCTCAGTAGTAGAACGTTCACCTCCAGTGCTTGGGGTCCGTGGTTCGATCCCAGCTCGCGCCGTGTGGACTTTGTGGTGGAGAAACACCATGCATGTGGGTTTCCTCGGGGTTCTCCTGTTTCCTCCCACTTTCTTCATTCCATCATTTTCACTCATTTCCCATTATCGTCTCCTTTAGCCTAACTGGCATACCCGTGGGACGTTAAAGATTTCATTTCATTTTTTATTCACCTGCGATTGATATTTGTTTTTCTTTGAGGAGAGAAAATAAGAATTATACACTCCCTCATGTCTGAATGCTAGTCTTATATAATGCTCGTATAGCATCAACAGTGAATACTCATCTGTATAGCATGACACACTACATCAGTAACTTTCAAACAAACATTATAAGGAAAATAGCCTTAGCAAAATTTGTAGCTGCCTTTCTTCTGGTCATATGCGCGCGCTTTGGAAAGTTGACTCTTATCATTAGAAGTTATAAAGCCTAAATAAAGATATGGACCTGCGAATTGTTTTAAAAATAACTTCAATCACTTCTCAATATTTTTTCGCTTTGTACCCCCATCTAAAAGAAGAGAAGTAAAAATGTTTCTCACTAGTAAACTTTTTTGATATTGCATTGCAATAGTATACGTACTTTCGCTTACATTTTCTTTTCTATTGTAAAATTCAAAAAGTTTTTTTTTTTTTTTTAACGTAAACTTTCCCACCATTTGCACCAAACATGTTGTTAATAGCTGTATAAGTTTCAAATTTGTATCTTTTATAGTTCACAACTTAAGACGTGAATATTTAACGCGACGATAGAATTTGCCATTAGCAATATTTCACTACTTCAATTTCTTTCAATACTTGAAAATTCTTCTTGATATAAGAACAACATTATTTGATAGAGAATACAACGTTCTACAATAATTTATCCATATCACGCTAAAATACTATTTCTAAAATTCAGGTTAAGTCTGGCAACAATGGGCGTAAGGAAAAGCATTGTCATTTACTCCTTACTGCAATCTAAGGGTGAGACGCTATATAGTACGACCTACTACCCTTTATAAATATGATTTAGTGTTTTTTTTTTAAGCTAGTAGCTTTCGGAAAAAGTAACCTGCACAATTGTGTATGTTCGGCCGACATTGCGCATATTGGTCATTCATTCTACCTGCACAATTGTGTGGGTCAGGGCTGAATGGGCTATGACTTTTCCTATAGCTGCCGTAAGAATGCTTTCTTCAGGGAAGGTTTTTAATCTAGCTATTTTATAAATTGACAATAGAAATTGAAATAATACATAATCATCTTGTCCATCACAAATAGGCCTGTTTCACATTATCCGGCGGTTTGCCGGATCCGGCTGTTTGCCGGATCTGGTTTCGGCCCTTTTCATATTATCCGGCGTTTTGCCGTGGATGAAAAGTATGCGAGCAGGGTTGCTGTGCAACTGAAGAAACAAAACCCAATGACTCTTGTCGTGTTGTGGAGGTAGTAATGCACAGACGCAAAATGTGTTTTCTACTCGCCTTGTTAAGACACAGGCAGAAAAAAAAAACGTCAGAGACACATATGGGTTCACCCTTTTTTAGAGAAGCTGTATCTTGAAGGAGATTTTTCTATACTGTTTCCACAATTAAGGGAAGACGAAGGAAAATTCTTTAATTACTTTCGTATGTCTATCGCATCTTTTGATGAGTTGTTGGATCGCGTACGGACCCAACTGCAAAGGTAGAATTCAAAATTTAGGAACTATATTCAACCTCCAGAAATGTTGGCTGTAACATTAAGGTAAGATAATTTGTATTTTTTATACACATAGATATCGTTAAATTTAATGTAATTGAATAGATGGTTGAAGAAAGGATCTGAGTCAGTTTCGTGTAATCATAAGATATTGAAGAAAAAACATGTTAAAACATTTCACTACAATATACGAGACGAAACACTCAACACAAGAACTTAATTCCTTTATCAATTGTACTTTACATATATTCACAGCTGAATTTGCAGTGGACAAATGCAAAATAATATGCATTTTATTCGCTTTGTTACCAGGCCCGTAGCCAGCCCAAAAGTTTAGAGGGGGCCCGGTAGAAGTTAGGGGGGGGGCCGACCCAATCATAGTATATTTCATCACCATATTATAGTTCATTTGCAAGCCTACCGTGAAACTTTTAGGGGACCAGCCAAAGTTTAGGGGGCCTGGCCCCCTAGCCCCCCGTGAATACGGGCCTGTTTGTTACCGAATGAGAGAACATGCCAGATACAGAAAAGATGTGCACTTTTTATTAGAGACGCGGTATTTTGGAAGACATTTTTCTATACTGTTTCCACAATTGATAAACTTGGGCAAAATAGCGGCCCGGTTCTGGATATTTAAAATACCGTTCCGGTATTCAACTGTTGTGACTGAGAAAACCAGGCTAAAGTCCTCTCGGGATAGTCAACCGTTGAGGTCTATCCGAGAATCTCAAGCCAACATTCAGCCACTGACCCCAAGACTGGTCAGTAGGCATTATTATTGTTATTACTAGCTGTTATGCCCGTTCTTCGCACGGGTCAGATAAAATATCAATGTAAACAAACTGAACAGTGAGAGAAGAATTAAGAAACATTTCTAAAATTAGATACATTTTGTGTGAATATATATCCAACAACGTACGTGTTTTCATTGGGAAGGCCGACGGGGGCTGTATTTGGAAGTCAACGCCTTGGGAGAATCACCATTTATCTCAACGACAGCGAAAACTATTGATTTGACACTAATATTTGTCATTTTCGATTATTTTTACATGTCTCGCAATTCTCCAGCCCGGTGACTTCCGGCCCGCAAACAATGGTGGCTGAATATGAAAATCATCGCTAATTAAAGTATCACCATTTATTTCAGACCGCGAAAACTGTGAATTTCACACTAATATTGGTCATTGTGGATTATTTTTTACATGTCTCAGTGATCTCCTGGCCCAAGTTCCTTAGCTGATGGGGAATAATGTGAAAGTAAACGCTATCTTGAGTTTCACCATTTAGCTCAGTGACCCCGAAAGCTATAGATTTGACATTAACATCGTCATTTTCGATTATTTTTACATGTCTCGAAATCCCCCCCCCTCTGCTGATCCCGGCCCACATACAAATGGTGGCTGAAGTCATCGCTAATGGTAGTGTTACCATTGATCTCAACGACCGCGAAAACTATGGATTTGACACTAATATCGGTCATTTTCTACTACTTTTACATGTCCTGGTAAACGCCCCCCTGAGACCTCCTGGTTCGAATTTTGAAAAAAACGCATCGGTTTGACCTGCAGCCTGGACCAAGGTACCCGTGACCAAATTTTTGTAACTTTCGGTCCACTCGTATGGTCCCTAGGCCGCACAAAGGCAGACAGGCACATGAACTCTTTATTTTATTTATATTAGATTATTATTATTATTATTATTATTATTATTATTATTATTATAATTATTATTATTTTTATTATTATTATTATACTATTTTGGGTTTATTCTTTTGTTTTAAGCGTTCCGACTATTGACTCAAGTCTCTTTAAAGCACTGCTCTAGTCTCTGAATTCAGAGGACTATTCAAGAAATTACAGCCAGAACTAACTAACTCTATGGCCTATGGAACCCGGAGGTTCAGTGCCACGTTCACAAAAGCTCTCCACTGACTTCTATCCTTAGCTAATTGCATCCAGTTTCTACATTGTATTCCTATCTCTGCGAGATCCATCTTAATATTGTCCTTCCATCTGCGCCTAGGTCTTCCTAATGGTCGTTTTCCTATTGGTCTACCAGTCAAGACTTTGAAAGCGTTTCTACTTTCTTCCATTCTAGCTACATGACCTGCCCACCTAAGCCTCCTAGACTTGACGACCCTAACAATGTTGGGCAAACCGTATAAACTATGTAGTTCCTCGTTATCAAGCTTCCGCCATTCCCCATTCTCGTTCCTCTTGGGTCCGAATATTCTTCTCAGGATCCTGTTCTCAAATACTTTCAGTCTATGTTCTTCCCTCAGAGTAAGCGACCATGTTTCACAACCATACAGAACAACAGGCATGATTATCGTTTTATATATTTTAAGCTTCAAATTCCTCGACAGAATTCGCGATTACAAGAGATTTTGAACCGAATAGTAACACGAATTCCCTGCTTTTAGTCGACACTTAATTTCTTCATGAATATGATTTTCGTCTGTTAATATTGATCCTAAATATTTAAAAGTATCCACTTTATCAAAAGCATTATTTAATATTTTAACGCCTCCACAATTTGCCGTATTACGGTCCCGACGCACTTCCATGTATTTAGTTTTCTCTGCATTTACTTCTAAACCCATGTTCCTGCAAGCGTTTAATAAGATCTCCGCATTTATTTCTACTGTTCTCCTATCATCACCTATTAAATTTACATCATCAGCATATGCCATAACCTGGTGAATGCCGTTCAAGTCTAAACCCTGGTTGCTATCTTTGATTTTCCTTATGGCGTATTCCAGCACAAAGTTAAACAATAATGGCGACAACGCATCTCCTTGTTTCAGGCCATTTTCGACGTGGAAGCTGTAATATACCATTACAGTTGAAAGTAATGGCAATTTTTTTTTACACACCCTGTACCTAGTATTTTTTTTTTTTAATTCAATTTCGGTTTAGTTACACAATTTACTTACTCTCTTTACTTCGAATTAAATATAATAAACCCAAAGGTTTTGTTAGTAACCATATTCCCACTGTATAATATATTTATTTATATTTTGATTAAGTGTAAATCCCATTTACGGATATATAACTTGAATAGTTACAAGGTTTACCATTCTGACGTCATACCGGAACATAGTTCCGTTATTGGATATAAATTTCCTTAATTTCAGACCAATGTAGATTTTGGCCAGGTACCTAATCTTTCCCTCACCCCCTCTCACTAGTCCATAGTCACTTTCAGATCCGGTTATATCTGGATTTGCCAAATTTCTATTTGCTTTGTAATTTCCGCGGCTAAAGTTTCGTTCTGATTGGAGGAATTCTCTTACCTCTGGCTTTTTCGGCGCAATGTTATCAGAACAATCGAAGAAACCCTACAAGGAGCAGCTTGTGAATTTTGTGCTACATATTTTTCGGGAAGAATTCCAATTTCCAAGGACAACTAAGGTAACATATAATGTAATCCAATAGTTAAAGATTTACAACAGAATAGGAGCCCGAAAAATCCGCAAATTTTGGTAAAGAAGCTGCAATTCAGTGAAATAACAAATTCCAGTTCTGTTTGCTCGGAAGCCATGTTTGCTGCCTATCGAGAATAGACAACAGTGAAAGAGTGACTTTACTTTTTTTTTATTTCAAACTCAAGTAGGGATTAGGGAAATTACGACCTGTTTAGTGCATGTTGTTCGTGTATTAATTAAATGTGACTTTCTATTATTTATTCAGTAATCGCATGTACGTAGGTTTGATGGTTGTAAAGTGAATAATAATAATGGCAGCTTAAGTTAGCTTAAAAGGGCTCCTATCCCCTTTTCCAAATTGAACCAGTTCTAGCGGGGGAATGGGTTAGTTATTGTTCGTTTTAGGGCCTTTTCCCCTTTCAGGGGAAGGGTCCCTCCATAAACCTCGTTAAGGTGCCCCCCGGGCATCAATTTTTGGCAATCATCATGTAAACAATTGGTCAGGTCAATTAGACCTAGTGTTACCTTTTTCATTTTTGACCCCCTTTAAATTAAATAGAGCCGACTATGTATATATCGACGAGGGAGTAATGTATTCTAAATCTAATGTGTTAGGTTATTTTCGTCAACGTGCATGTAACTAAATGGTGCATGTTTAGTTTAGTTAGTTGTCTTTATGTATAGTACTAACAGTGGTGTATGTAGTTAGTAGTTTTGTGTGAGTGTGTGAATTTTCGATTTGGACAGTGTATAAATATGCTTTAATTTAGTACCATTTTTCTAACATAAATAAACCAGAGTAAATATTAAATTTCTGATTAATGAGTACAAGTATACATTTCAGTACACGGTAAATTATGCCTCCACTACAGCGCCATAGCGTCAGTTTTCGGTAGTCAATTGTTTGTTGACAGTACGACATCGCATGACTTAGTGATTTAGATTGTTTGATTTTGGACAGTTATTCTCAAATTACTTCCCGTGGACATGGTTTTCGGTTCGGATGAGTATACCTTCATATAAGATAGCATGAGATCTTACTGTACTGAAAATTTCAGTTTGCTAGGTCCAATAGAAAATGAATAATCCGCTGAAATAAAGAACACCTATTTTCTTAATAGAAGTAAAACCCATATGCTGTTACTGTTTGTTTAAAAATGTAGTATTAAATTCTTTTTCTTTCCCGTGGCTGTAGAAAATTCCATTGTTGCTTCAGTTTTATCAACAAATCAGAAATAGATTAATCGTTGACAATTTAACTTTCCGTAAATACATGTATGATTTTTTTTAAACCTGCAAAGTAAATACAATTTGGGTGCTTCGAAATAAAGAGTACGTGGTTCGATGAATGTGATCGTGTGGTGGTTTGAGCGTGATAGATTGTGATAATTATATATATATATATTTATTACTGCGTAATGTAAATATGTGTATGGCCTGCGTGAAAATGTACGAAATAGGGTGTTTATAAAATATTATTTCGTGCGAAAATTAGTATATAATGAATGAATGTAATGAAATGTTAATAATATGATATATAATGTGAACGAGATGATGACCCCTATAGTTAAATGAATAGGCCTAGTGAATTTTATATAGTGAAAATACGAATGTGTTTACGAAGAAAAAAAAAATATCTCTCGCGTTTAGACTTCTACACCGGTGCATTCATCCAACCGAGTTTGCTACTTGGATAGTAAATTATAGTTGGGAATTGTGTGTTACTTTGCATTTATGTACCTCATAATAACAGCCCCAGATCTTAAGCCTTTCAATAGATAGAGTAGTATCATATGGGAATTACTTCTAAAGGTTGACAGAAATGATAATTAAGAAAACCAACTGCTATTTCCTGTGATCATCGAAAAGTACAGGTTTCGGTCAGTTGTACCTTTAACATTCATAGCCTCTCCGAGATTTTTTTTTTGTTTTGTTGCTTACCTTATTTATTTATTGTGCAGTGTTCATATAACTCAGTTCGGACTATCCGATTAAATTAACTGCTACTAAATATAGCGTACCCGGATGTCGACCCCTAGTCCCCTTAAGTATTTTCGTTTCTTTTCTTAGTTTAATTAGATGAGGGAAATTAACGACATCCCAGACTGTGGCGTGTCTGCGCGGGGTAGCCATCGGTGATGTTTTGGTTATTGAAATCACCGATCCAAAATTCAGTTTATTTATTTAATTTTTTTTAATTTTGGCAAATCACTAATTAGGGATATCTTAGCTATTACTCTAATTTCATTACTATTCTGGAATCTTCTAGTTTCCAAGTGGTCGGATGATTTTTTTTTTCTTGAAATTCTAAATTATCGCCTTCTCTAACCTTCCGGACGATTTCCGGGAACCTGCTGGTTTGGGCCGGATACGGGGATCGGATTTCAATCTTACAACCAAACTCTTGTGGGATTGGGATCTGATGGACACAGAACTTGCATCCTTGGCAGCAGGGCGCTTCTTGAGTCTACGTATTTGAGTAGACCACCCCTTTTGGCATGTTAAGAATATTTTGGCTATGGATTTTGTTGAGAGCGAAATTCGACTTTTATCTTTGTAGCGTTAGTTATTTCCCACTTAAGTCTTTGGCGCCCCTATTCTTCGTCTTCCTTCTTCTCTATCTCTCTCTCTGTCTTCATTACTTAGAGATTTTTTTTTTCAAATTTTTCAACCTCCCCCCCCCCGGTTTCTGAAACTCATGAAAACGTACAATATTCATTTCACTTATTTCGATCGTATGTACTAACTGAGACATCGAAGGATGCAATTCGTGGAGGTATTGCAGCACAACTCAGGACCATTTTCGCGATATTCAATCCACCACGGGAGAAATTGACGGGAAGGTACACTATGCTTTCAGATTCCTAGAAACCTTCGTTATTCATTGATCATACAACTTATATCAATTGATTACTGATTTCTGGTTTTTATTTCTATTGATTGGTCATATAGTGTGTATGTATTAATAGTTTGGGCGCACTAGTTTTGAATAACATTGATTTTTTTTTATATACATATATATATGTACTTACATAGTTTTAAGAGTTACGTGCCTGCTCTATTTGTTGCATTTTCCACCTCTTATATCAACTCATTAAATAACACCAGCTATTTTTTTTGTGTATATACGCGGATCTTTAGTAAATTGAAAATGATTATTGATTATCGGGTTTATTCATATGAAATACAATGTTGCAACCTTATGAAGGAAAAAAGGTGAATTTTTATAGTCAGGGTTTTTGTTTTGTCTTTGAGCCAAATAAATATAAATATTTATAAAATATGAATACTTGTCGAATATGAACGGTTATGTAGAATTTAAACGTCGACGAAATATTAAAGTGAAATTTATTGTATGGATTAATATGAATACATATATATATATGCGAGTATGTATGTAATGGGCTCGATATTTACCCTGGTCTTGTTAGGTTGCCATAGATTTTTGACACTCGGTATTAATTAACTATTTGTGATATATAGTATTCCCGCGTAAATTGTCATAAATTACTTTTGTTGAGTTGTTATTAATTTTTGTAACTATTAAAGTGGAATATAATGTTAACTACTGCATGTGAATAAAACAAGTAGCGGGTCGTAAGATAAATAAGAATAACCCTAATCCTTACCCAAATTTACTTTGCGAGTGAAATTAGCAATCTACGAAACAGTGCGCCCCTCCAACGACTTTTTCCATCAGTAAAACATGGAACAAATCCCTCCCCTACGATCGGACACCAAACTATTCAGTATCTAGAATTTTTGACTACAAGATCTATACTAGGAAAAAATTAGTGATCTTAAATTCAACAAACTGAAATCTGTTTAATAAGTTAATGTGAATCCCGGAATATGGAAATATGTTCCCAATATCTGTGACTGGATTTGATAAGTTTTCCTTAATATTGACAAACTTTGAAATTTTAGATAAAGTGCGTCGAGTGACGAAATGAGAAATATAGATATACATATATGTGATATGAAGCAATTAGTTGTCTATAGTTAAAATAAAAACAATTGAATACTCTCATGGACACAAACCACAGTGCGTAAAGAGAGTTGAAAAAAAAAAAAAAAAAAAAGGGGAGCTATTATCGACGTGAGAACAAAGACTCATAAAACTGTCGATACGTCTCCTATTGAGACAAAGACTCAATAAAATATTACTAAAGTTTTTTTTTTTTAATGATTAACCAATTATTTTTTTTCTTTTCCTGCAACGATATGTATTCATTGCACTGAGTTTTAAATATATATTGACTCTTGAATTTTTTTCTTGTCTCGTCTTTGGTTTTAATTCTTTTTCATGTAATCCAACTTTTAAAATATATATATATATAAAAAGAGAAATGTGTTATTTGATCTTGCTGAAAGTAGCGAATTTCTGTGCATGTTTATGAAACATTCTTTTCATGTATTAAATTTTTTTCCTCTGTTATGTCAAACTACATCTTCTTCTATTGAAATGTAATAAATGTCTATAGCATTGTAGTTAGGTTAGTCTAATTCAACCAAATACAACCCGAAGTATACATTGTCCTGTATGAATGTGTGTGTGAGTGAAATGTAGGTTTAGTATTAAGTGCACCAATTATCTTGTCATACATATGTGACTTATTATAATTATTGGTAGTTATCAATTGAACTCATTGAATGTTAATACTAACTTAAGTTGGCTCTATGAAGGAAGAAAAAAGGACTGAAGTAGCCTGAACGAATGATCATCATGAGAGAACTGTGAAAGTCAAAATCTTCGACACATATGTGATACTCTGATTTTTTTTTTTCCTGTGGTCGTTTCTAACATGCCATCAACTTCGTCGTTCATTTTTCAAATATTGAATATTAGTCTAAACCTTCTGGAAATATTGAATAAACGGTAAAATTAAACTTTCTCATCTATCTCCGAGCTAGATTGGGATAATTCGGTAGTTGGGGTCAAATGGATCTAGATCGGGGATGTATGGGTTAACATGTGTCTATCTTTGATCACCCTAATACCAGACATTCACCCAATAGCTATTGGAAATGATCACAATTAGATAATTATTCACTTTCCTTTACCATATTCCTCAAAATATTTAGTAACAGCTTCCCCTTTATCACCTTCTTACTTTACATCTTTCCTCTTCTATCTTCTTTTTCTTTTCTTCATCTTCTTCTCCTTCTAATTTATTTTTAATAAAACTGAAAGGGGGGTCGTGACTGGGAATTCTATATGTAATAAACACGGTCATGTATTTATTTATTTGATTTTATTTTCTTTAGAAGTCCGATAAAAGGTTTTCTCTTTTCGATCGAACCTAGTATGTTCGAAATTAAGAAATTAAGAAATGGAAATTATATTCCAATATAATTAGGCATAAGCTGATAGCTTCATGAACATCCCCACCAGGGGTGAAGGGTTCCCACTCACGACTTATTCTGTGCATCACTTTTGTTGCAGATTTTTTTTTTCAATCAGTTTTAGATTGACGAGCGGTGACAGGATTCGTTGTTATGGCAACAGTGGTTGCTGTGGCAACAGCCCCTTTTTCCAGTTTTAGAATGGCGACACGTGACAAGACTGTTGCCATGGTAACGCATGTTTACTGTGGTAACGGATCTGAAAATGCTTATTGAATAATACCAGTTATCATGCCAATCAGTTTGAATTGGTGAACCGCGACAAGAATGGTTGTCATGGCAACGCTTGTTCCCATGGCAACGGATCTCCGTTTAAATGGCGACCGATAGATTTGAAATTTTTTAAGAATGTTAAAGAGTGAGGTTGAAGGCATGTTGAATTGATTACAACATTGAAATTAATACGAGAAATTTTATAGTGAAACAAGTAGAGTCGTTGGCTACCATGTCACTTTTGTTTCCTTTTCTAAGGGGGAAAAAAGAGAAGGAGTGTCAAAATTTTTCTAAAATAGAACTAAACGCTAGAAGGGTTTCAAGGAAGGAAAGAGAATGGGAGTCCTTTAATTTATGAATAATACTCGTCTGGATAGCGAATAAGTATTTTATAGTATATGTATATTTCTGATATATATCTTGTCTTTTGTAAAGTGTAAAGTGTCTCAAAACTATGGCAACAAAAAAGGTTGTTGTGTCACAGGACGAGTGTGATGTCACGTGCACTCAATGCACATTAAACGAAAAAGAGAAAAGATCTCGCGCCCCGCGGAGACTTATAAGATGTACCGGTTGTGGACTAAAATGGATCCACTTTGCTTGTTCCAATTTGGACGATACTGCTGAAAATGCAGAAAAAGTTCAAACCGGCGAAATAGAAAAATATTGTGAGGACTGTGAAAAGGACCGAGGCCAAATATCTCCAGCGGAGATATCTGACCTCGACGATGAGGAAAAGAGTGGAAATCAAAGTGATTCTCGGGATCAGACGGCAAACCCGAAGGAAGGAATGTCATCTGGAGGGTCTGACACGTCTGGATTAATTCGCCAGATGATGGAGATGATGAACGAAAGATTCACTAACATGGAACAAAATAATACAGAAATGAGGCGTGAGAATGCAGAAATGAGGCGTGAGAATGCAGAAATGAGACGTGAAATAAATGAGAAGTTTGATACCTCGAAACGAGAGACCGACGCTCGATTCGAGGTATTAAACAATAAAATTGACCAGATCTGTTTGGACTTTGCTTCTTCGATGAGCAAATTGAAAGATCAAACATCTACTGAACTGGAGCAGGTTAGATACCGGGCCCAACAGTCCACCGAGCAGCTCAGAGACGAAACAAATGAGAAATTCAACGAAATAGATATAAGGTTTGAGAGTACAAACAAAAGATTTGGTGACATCGAACAAAAAGTTGAACAGCAGCAGGCTGAAATAAGTAGATTGAATGTTGTAATATCCGACCTATCAATAGAATCTAAACTAGAGTCGGTTGACCAAAGAATTAGTCGAATTCAAACCGAAGTAGACAGTATTAAGGGGAATATTACTAAATTGCAAATCGCCAAGCCTGATATCTCCTATCCTTTTCCTGATGGCGATTCTCCAGGGAAAATTCTCCCAGAAAGAAGTAACGTCCTCCCGGGTAAGAGTCAAGTGTTGCCTGATGCACGGGACACAGCAATGTATTGCCCCCCGCATCAGCCAACCTCAAAATCATGGTTGAGTAATTTTGATGTACCGATGCAGTCGAGTGTTGTGACTACAACAGTCACTAGCGTAAATGCTCACTCTACCTTTGGAATGGTACAATCGTACAGCGTGCTGCCAGGAGGGGAAAGGAGATGTGCCGGACCGTCGGTTACTACCGTGGTGGGTCCTAAGTTTGAACCTTACATGGTCAACACAAATTACAAAACCTCTCTTGGTCATATGGGAGCGTTCAGTTCAGTGACCACTCCGTCGGTGGCAAATCCGGTTACAACCCCAACTGCTCAGGATAACGCGTTGATTCCACTGGATTATTTTCCTGCCCCGTATAGTATGAGCTCTAAAGTTTCCCTCCGGGATATTGAACGTTTTCCCACTTTCGATGGGAACATTACTAACGGGTTACCTCGAGTTTTCCTGCGGAGACTGCAGCAATATTTAGACATGTATAAACTTACTGATGGGGAACGCCTGCAGATAGTTGAAAAATGTTTGATCGCCGCTTCGGGCGCATGGTTTGCTTCGGTTAAATACCAAATCCGGACGTTTAGTGATTTTTTGATTCTTTTTAAAGAAGAATATTGTAATGAGCACATCGAACGGCTCCAAAAGAGAAACTTACAATCACTCCGGTATGATCGCTCCAAGTATGGGTCCCTCTTGGACTATGCTTGGAAAATTATCGAACTATATTATCAGATAGCTGAACATCCCTCTCAGGC
The DNA here is from genome assembly GCF_964235325.1 of Thermobia domestica. Lineage (NCBI taxonomy): Eukaryota > Metazoa > Arthropoda > Insecta > Zygentoma > Lepismatidae > Thermobia > Thermobia domestica. The sequence goes on along the minus strand of NC_137460.1, from coordinate 180,484,484 downwards.
TGAACTTGTAGATATTATAGTTAACGCTCTTCCACCCGATGAGTCCCGGGCCATAGCGTCCCACTTGTGCCAAACGGTGCGAGAAGTCACCTCACGTTTAGCTGCCTTGTGCGGCAAGGAAGTTGGTGGTCCACCAAAACGATACTTCGCCCGACAGGCAAAAATTCTAAAACCGACGAAGACGAAGGTAACGGCAAGTTGCCAGACAGATTTCCTGAGTTATACCCAAGCTGGATCTCGTTATCCTAGTGGGTATGGCTCAGAAAACAACAATAATGGCCGGCGACTATTTAGGAATCGGCCCATGTTCAACAATCGCCGGAGTTATCGTCCCTATGACCGTACCAACATGGCATCGAACCCGGATAGGGGCGATAACTCCAGGAGGAATTTTAACAGGGCGTACGGAAGAAGGGAGAACGGTAATAGTCAGAATGATAGTAACAATAATGTAAATCGACCCCAGAATTCAGTCCCTTCGCAAGTGCGTGGTAACGGTGAGCCTAGAACAATATTAAATGGGAGTGATAGTCGCGAAACGGCGGTAAAGTCGACAAACTAACGCCGCAGTTACCTGATGAAATGGGGGAGGATAACTGCGGGTACATACACCCCATTAACTACAAAACGCAATATTCTAATAATAGTAAATCCGAGTTTCAGATACAAGAATACCCCTCATCGAATTCCTTAGAATTTATAATAAAATTCGTAATCGATGAAGAGCCATTTGCGGTGGGGGAAGAACGTTATTTCTCGGCATCTCCCAGCCTAAAAGGAAGTATCGGTGGCGTTGAACTTGTTGCTACCATTGATAGTGGTTCAGAGCTCTGCCTAATGGACTGGGAGGTGTGGAGAAGATTGAAACAGCGCTTCCCTTCTGCAAAATTAAGGCCGTACACGGGTCTTACACTGGGTGCATTTGCTGGGAAGGAAAGTTTTTCAGTTCAAGGGGTTCAAAATTTCAATCTTAATATTCAAGACCATATTTTTGAAATAGCTATTTTTGTTATTAAGTACTTGCGAACGGATTTAATCTTGGGTTGCCCATTCTTAGATAAGTTCCATTGTATCATCGACCGTGAAAAGAAAGAAATTCGTATGAAAGATAGTCTCGGGAATGCAGTTACTGTTTCAACTAATAAACCAAATGTAATGTTAGTGGGAATACAGGAAAGAGAGATTGCAATCGGTGAGTCAGGGCGGCCAGTGATGGATCAGCCCATGCTTGACCCCAGGTTTATCTGTCAAGCTGCCTGTGTAGCGACACCTCTCCATGGGGGAGAGGTTAACAGGGACGATCAGCTGGATCCATTCCTGAATGCCGAATGCAATGTCTCTCCACAAGACATCGACACTTACATTACTACTCGGGATGACTTACCACCACCAATTAGATCAGGTCTCCGTAAACTATTATTACAGTACAGATCTCTCTTCTCCGAGTACCCACGTCGTGTTAATGCGCCTCCATACAAAATTCAACTAAAAGATAACGAACCAGTTGTCGGACCTTGCTATTCTGTCCCACAAGCAATGCAACCCGAGTTTGAGGCCGAATTGAATAAATGGTTACGGTTAGGAATTGCTATAGAACAGATGTCCCCATACAGAAATCCTATTCATGTTGTCAGAAAGGCCTCTGGGGGCGTACGTCCCGTTTTGGACCTCAGGGCTACCAACTCAAAAATTATTTCTCCACAAGCACAGGTTGAACCGATAGACGATTTATTACATCGTGTTTCACAAGCCACTTGGTTCTCATCTTTTGATGCGTCTAGTGCCTATTATGGGATCAGTTTACACAAAGAATCATATCAATGTACTAGCTTTGTGTATAAAGGAAGGCAATATTGCCTTACCGTTTTGCCACAGGGATTGAAGAGCAGTCCTGCTGTTTTTCAATCCGTTATGACTAATTTTTTCAACGACTCAACTCGTTCTTTTGTAGTTTTATACCTTGATGATGTTATGGTAAAATCGGTCACGGAAGAAGAACACTTATCTCATTTAGAAAGAACCTTTGAAATTTTCAAGAGGGCAAATTTTTCCTTAAATTTTCAAAAATGTAAGTTCTTCGCACGGGAGATAAAATTTTTAGGTCATATCATTAGTGGCAAAACGATAAGGGTCGACCCTAAATTAAACGAACCCATTCGTTGTTTCCCGGTTCCGAAATCAAAGAAGGCATTACAAAAGTTCCTAGGCCTCATAGGGTGGAGGAGAAAGTTCGTACCAAACTTTTCTGGACTTACCGCTAAATTATATCAACTACTAAAAAAGGATCAAAAATTCGCATGGAACGATGAAGCATTGGAAACTTTCCATAAGTTAAAAGAGCTTATTAGCAATCCGCCTGCTCTAAGTCAGCCAGATTTCTCCTTGCCATTTCACATACACAGTGATGCGTGTATGGAAAATCTGGCTGGCTATCTTGCACAATATCCCGCAGGTCAAGAAGATCCTAATGTCATCGGATATGCTAGTCGACGGGTAAAGCCTTACGAATTGTCTCTGTCGATCTCTCAGTTGGAACTACTGTCCGTTCTGTTCCTATGTGAGCACTTTGAACAATATATTATGGGTCGTATCACGTATATTCATACCGACAATGCAGCAGTTACTCATGCTTTCACTCAGAAGAACCTTGAACCAAGAACCACCAGGATCCTACTTAAATTACAAAAATTTGACTTAACATTTCAGCACTGTCCAGGCCGCGAGAACAATATCGCCGATACACTTAGTAGGTATCCGCCCGAGGTATTGCTTGAACCCGAAACCCATTATGTGCATTTCCTAACGAAAACACAATATGCTGACATTGATTTAAATCATATCAAGAAAAATCAAGAAACGGATGAATTATGTCAAACGTTCTTAAGGCAATTTGAAAATAGTGGTAATCAGAATAGAATCGCAATGCATTGTGGGTTAATGTACATAAAACCGTTGCGAGTTCAAAAATGGCTTTTAGTAATACCTCAGGCTTGTATTCACCAAATTATCAGTATTGTTCACTCCACAGGTCATTTTGGAGTTCAAAAATGTTATCGCTTTTGTCGCGCAATCTTTTATTGGAAAAATCAAAAGGCTACCATAAAAAATTTCATCCGAAACTGTATCCAATGTGCGGAAACAAAGTTCGCAAACCGAACCATAGCTCAGCAAGAATATCACATAAGAGCAAATGTACCCCATGAGACTCTGGGGGTGGACCTTATTGGGAAATTACCACCTAGCCAGGGATACTATTATATTTTATCACTAATAGATATTTACTCTCGTTTTGTTACTTTTCTTCCGCTCAGAAAAGCACATACCAAAGAAATAATAACGGTACTAGAGAGAAGATATTTTCACCTTTTACCATATCCTCAAGAATTCTTAAGCGACAGGGGCCCACAGTTCCAGTCCAAACTGTGGCAGGATTTCTGTGCTAAGTATAAAATTAAACACAAGAAAACAGCTAGCTATTCTCCTCAGGGTAACAGCATAACAGAGCGCAGCCATAAAGAGCTCAATAGGTTAGTTCGGTTATGGTGTAATGAAGATCAAACCATCTGGTATAGATATCTTGTAAAAATACAGGACCTTCTTAATAATTCTTATTGCTCAAGTATTGGTTGCACGCCGGCGGAACGCTTTCTGAGTTACTCTGCTGTTGACAACTACCGGAAGGTGTTCCCATGGCCAAAACAATTAGATTCCGTTGAAAATAGGTTTAAATTTACGGAGATAGATATAAATTCACGAAATTCTAGTAAACGGTCAACACATTCTGTTACTCTGGAAGAAGGTCAATTAGTAATGCTGAAATTACACAACTTATCGTCAATAATAAAGCAGGAATCCGCCAAATGGATGAAAATTTTCACTGGCCCGTTTATCGTGAAAAAATTATTAAAAAACTGCGCTGTTTTGTATAATCTCAAGGGTGAAAGTATCGGAACTCACAATTTTCGAAATTTAAAGATTTTCAATTGTACAGAAGATAAACGTAGTGAATTACTTGCGCAATACCCCAAGTAGATATAATATACTGTCCTAGAGTGACTGGTAACGTTTGAATGGGATGAATGAGTGTGTTAACTTAACAAGCATCATTAGTTAGTATTCCCAATTAGCAAAATTTTGTTATTCTAACAAAATTTTGTTAATGGGCCGGGGAAAACTGTAATATACCATTACAGTTGAAAGTAATGGCAATTTTTTTTTACACACCCTGTACCTAGTAATTTTTTTTTAATTCAATTTCGGTTTAGTTACACAATTTACTTACTCTCTTTACTTCGAATTAAATATAATAAACCCAAAGGTTTTGTTAGTAACCATATTCCCACTGTATAATATATTTATTTATATTTTGATTAAGTGTAAATCCCATTTACGGATATATAACTTGAATAGTTACAAGGTTTACCATTCTGACGTCATACCGGAACATAGTTCCGTTATTGGATATAAATTTCCTTAATTTCAGACCAATGTAGATTTTGGCCAGGTACCTAATCTTTCCCTCACCCCCTCTCACTAGTCCATAGTCACTTTCAGATCCGGTTATATCTGGATTTGCCAAATTTCTATTTGCTTTGTAATTTCCGCGGCTAAAGTTTCGTTCTGATTGGAGGAATTCTCTTACCTCTGGCTTTTTCGGCGCAATGTTATCAGAACAATCGAAGAAACCCTACAAGGAGCAGCTTGTGAATTTTGTGCTACATATTTTTCGGGAAGAATTCCAATTTCCAAGGACAACTAAGGTAACATATAATGTAATCCAATAGTTAAAGATTTACAACAGAATAGGAGCCCGAAAAATCCGCAAATTTTGGTAAAGAAGCTGCAATTCAGTGAAATAACAAATTCCAGTTCTGTTTGCTCGGAAGCCATGTTTGCTGCCTATCGAGAATAGACAACAGTGAAAGAGTGACTTTACTTTTTTTTTATTTCAAACTCAAGTAGGGATTAGGGAAATTACGACCTGTTTAGTGCATGTTGTTCGTGTATTAATTAAATGTGACTTTCTATTATTTATTCAGTAATCGCATGTACGTAGGTTTGATGGTTGTAAAGTGAATAATAATAATGGCAGCTTAAGTTAGCTTAAAAGGGCTCCTATCCCCTTTTCCAAATTGAACCAGTTCTAGCGGGGGAATGGGTTAGTTATTGTTCGTTTTAGGGCCTTTTCCCCTTTCAGGGGAAGGGTCCCTCCATAAACCTCGTTAAGGTGCCCCCCGGGCATCAATTTTTGGCAATCATCATGTAAACAATTGGTCAGGTCAATTAGACCTAGTGTTACCTTTTTCATTTTTGACCCCCTTTAAATTAAATAGAGCCGACTATGTATATATCGACGAGGGAGTAATGTATTCTAAATCTAATGTGTTAGGTTATTTTCGTCAACGTGCATGTAACTAAATGGTGCATGTTTAGTTTAGTTAGTTGTCTTTATGTATAGTACTAACAGTGGTGTATGTAGTTAGTAGTTTTGTGTGAGTGTGTGAATTTTCGATTTGGACAGTGTATAAATATGCTTTAATTTAGTACCATTTTTCTAACATAAATAAACCAGAGTAAATATTAAATTTCTGATTAATGAGTACAAGTATACATTTCAGTACACGGTAAATTATGCCTCCACTACAGCGCCATAGCGTCAGTTTTCGGTAGTCAATTGTTTGTTGACAGTACGACATCGCATGACTTAGTGATTTAGATTGTTTGATTTTGGACAGTTATTCTCAAATTACTTCCCGTGGACATGGTTTTCGGTTCGGATGAGTATACCTTCATATAAGATAGCATGAGATCTTACTGTACTGAAAATTTCAGTTTGCTAGGTCCAATAGAAAATGAATAATCCGCTGAAATAAAGAACACCTATTTTCTTAATAGAAGTAAAACCCATATGCTGTTACTGTTTGTTTAAAAATGTAGTATTAAATTCTTTTTCTTTCCCGTGGCTGTAGAAAATTCCATTGTTGCTTCAGTTTTATCAACAAATCAGAAATAGATTAATCGTTGACAATTTAACTTTCCGTAAATACATGTATGATTTTTTTTTAAACCTGCAAAGTAAATACAATTTGGGTGCTTCGAAATAAAGAGTACGTGGTTCGATGAATGTGATCGTGTGGTGGTTTGAGCGTGATAGATTGTGATAATTATATATATATATATTTATTACTGCGTAATGTAAATATGTGTATGGCCTGCGTGAAAATGTACGAAATAGGGTGTTTATAAAATATTATTTCGTGCGAAAATTAGTATATAATGAATGAATGTAATGAAATGTTAATAATATGATATATAATGTGAACGAGATGATGACCCCTATAGTTAAATGAATAGGCCTAGTGAATTTTATATAGTGAAAATACGAATGTGTTTACGAAGAAAAAAAAATATCTCTCGCGTTTAGACTTCTACACCGGTGCATTCATCCAACCGAGTTTGCTACTTGGATAGTAAATTATAGTTGGGAATTGTGTGTTACTTTGCATTTATGTACCTCATAATAACAGCCCCAGATCTTAAGCCTTTCAATAGATAGAGTAGTATCATATGGGAATTACTTCTAAAGGTTGACAGAAATGATAATTAAGAAAACCAACTGCTATTTCCTGTGATCATCGAAAAGTACAGGTTTCGGTCAGTTGTACCTTTAACATTCATAGCCTCTCCGAGATTTTTTTTTTTTTGTTTTGTTGCTTACCTTATTTATTTATTGTGCAGTGTTCATATAACTCAGTTCGGACTATCCGATTAAATTAACTGCTACTAAATATAGCGTACCCGGATGTCGACCCCTAGTCCCCTTAAGTATTTTCGTTTCTTTTCTTAGTTTAATTAGATGAGGGAAATTAACGACATCCCAGACTGTGGCGTGTCTGCGCGGGGTAGCCATCGGTGATGTTTTGGTTATTGAAATCACCGATCCAAAATTCAGTTTATTTATTTAATTTTTTTTAATTTTGGCAAATCACTAATTAGGGATATCTTAGCTATTACTCTAATTTCATTACTATTCTGGAATCTTCTAGTTTCCAAGTGGTCGGATGATTTTTTTTTCTTGAAATTCTAAATTATCGCCTTCTCTAACCTTCCGGACGATTTCCGGGAACCTGCTGGTTTGGGCCGGATACGGGGATCGGATTTCAATCTTACAACCAAACTCTTGTGGGATTGGGATCTGATGGACACAGAACTTGCATCCTTGGCAGCAGGGCGCTTCTTGAGTCTACGTATTTGAGTAGACCACCCCTTTTGGCATGTTAAGAATATTTTGGCTATGGATTTTGTTGAGAGCGAAATTCGACTTTTATCTTTGTAGCGTTAGTTATTTCCCACTTAAGTCTTTGGCGCCCCTATTCTTCGTCTTCCTTCTTCTCTATCTCTCTCTCTGTCTTCATTACTTAGAGATTTTTTTTTCAAATTTTTCAACCTCCCCCCCCCCCGGTTTCTGAAACTCATGAAAACGTACAATATTCATTTCACTTATTTCGATCGTATGTACTAACTGAGACATCGAAGGATGCAATTCGTGGAGGTATTGCAGCACAACTCAGGACCATTTTCGCGATATTCAATCCACCACGGGAGAAATTGACGGGAAGGTACACTATGCTTTCAGATTCCTAGAAACCTTCGTTATTCATTGATCATACAACTTATATCAATTGATTACTGATTTCTGGTTTTTATTTCTATTGATTGGTCATATAGTGTGTATGTATTAATAGTTTGGGCCCACTAGTTTTGAATAACATTGATTTTTTTTATATACATATATATATGTACTTACATAGTTTTAAGAGTTACGTGCCTGCTCTATTTGTTGCATTTTCCACCTCTTATATCAACTCATTAAATAACACCAGCTATTTTTTTTGTGTATATACGCGGATCTTTAGTAAATTGAAAATGATTATTGATTATCGGGTTTATTCATATGAAATACAATGTTGCAACCTTATGAAGGAAAAAAGGTGAATTTTTATAGTCAGGGTTTTTGTTTTGTCTTTGAGCCAAATAAATATAAATATTTATAAAATATGAATACTTGTCGAATATGAACGGTTATGTAGAATTTAAACGTCGACGAAATATTAAAGTGAAATTTATTGTATGGATTAATATGAATACATATATATATATGCGAGTATGTATGTAATGGGCTCGATATTTACCCTGGTCTTGTTAGGTTGCCATAGATTTTTGACACTCGGTATTAATTAACTATTTGTGATATATAGTATTCCCGCGTAAATTGTCATAAATTACTTTTGTTGAGTTGTTATTAATTTTTGTAACTATTAAAGTGGAATATAATGTTAACTACTGCATGTGAATAAAACAAGTAGCGGGTCGTAAGATAAATAAGAATAACCCTAATCCTTACCCAAATTTACTTTGCGAGTGAAATTAGCAATCTACGAAACAGTGCGCCCCTCCAACGACTTTTTCCATCAGTAAAACATGGAACAAATCCCTCCCCTACGATCGGACACCAAACTATTCAGTATCTAGAATTTTTGACTACAAGATCTATACTAGGAAAAAATTAGTGATCTTAAATTCAACAAACTGAAATCTGTTTAATAAGTTAATGTGAATCCCGGAATATGGAAATATGTTCCCAATATCTGTGACTGGATTTGATAAGTTTTCCTTAATATTGACAAACTTTGAAATTTTAGATAAAGTGCGTCGAGTGACGAAATGAGAAATATAGATATACATATATGTGATATGAAGCAATTAGTTGTCTATAGTTAAAATAAAAACAATTGAATACTCTCATGGACACAAACCACAGTGCGTAAAGAGAGTTGAAAAAAAAAAAAAAGGGAGCTATTATCGACGTGAGAACAAAGACTCATAAAACTGTCGATACGTCTCCTATTGAGACAAAGACTCAATAAAATATTACTAAAGTTTTTTTTTTTAATGATTAACCAATTATTTTTTTTCTTTTCCTGCAACGATATGTATTCATTGCACTGAGTTTTAAATATATATTGACTCTTGAATTTTTTTCTTGTCTCGTCTTTGGTTTTAATTCTTTTTCATGTAATCCAACTTTTAAAATATATATATATATAAAAAGAGAAATGTGTTATTTGATCTTGCTGAAAGTAGCGAATTTCTGTGCATGTTTATGAAACATTCTTTTCATGTATTAAATTTTTTTCCTCTGTTATGTCAAACTACATCTTCTTCTATTGAAATGTAATAAATGTCTATAGCATTGTAGTTAGGTTAGTCTAATTCAACCAAATACAACCCGAAGTATACATTGTCCTGTATGAATGTGTGTGTGAGTGAAATGTAGGTTTAGTATTAAGTGCACCAATTATCTTGTCATACATATGTGACTTATTATAATTATTGGTAGTTATCAATTGAACTCATTGAATGTTAATACTAACTTAAGTTGGCTCTATGAAGGAAGAAAAAAGGACTGAAGTAGCCTGAACGAATGATCATCATGAGAGAACTGTGAAAGTCAAAATCTTCGACACATATGTGATACTCTGATTTTTTTTTTTTCCTGTGGTCGTTTCTAACATGCCATCAACTTCGTCGTTCATTTTTCAAATATTGAATATTAGTCTAAACCTTCTGGAAATATTGAATAAACGGTAAAATTAAACTTTCTCATCTATCTCCGAGCTAGATTGGGATAATTCGGTAGTTGGGGTCAAATGGATCTAGATCGGGGATGTATGGGTTAACATGTGTCTATCTTTGATCACCCTAATACCAGACATTCACCCAATAGCTATTGGAAATGATCACAATTAGATAATTATTCACTTTCCTTTACCATATTCCTCAAAATATTTAGTAACAGCTTCCCCTTTATCACCTTCTTACTTTACATCTTTCCTCTTCTATCTTCTTTTTCTTTTCTTCATCTTCTTCTCCTTCTAATTTATTTTTAATAAAACTGAAAGGGGGGTCGTGACTGGGAATTCTATATGTAATAAACACGGTCATGTATTTATTTATTTGATTTTATTTTCTTTAGAAGTCCGATAAAAGGTTTTCTCTTTTCGATCGAACCTAGTATGTTCGAAATTAAGAAATTAAGAAATGGAAATTATATTCCAATATAATTAGGCATAAGCTGATAGCTTCATGAACATCCCCACCAGGGGTGAAGGGTTCCCACTCACGACTTATTCTGTGCATCACTTTTGTTGCAGATTTTTTTTTTCAATCAGTTTTAGATTGACGAGCGGTGACAGGATTCGTTGTTATGGCAACAGTGGTTGCTGTGGCAACAGCCCCTTTTTCCAGTTTTAAAGCTCGCGGACAAAAATTTTCCTACCCGGACTTTACTTTGGGATTCAGTTAAACATATCTTAATTAATCTAATTAGCTTTCTTGGTATTCCAAGTTCTGTAAGAACGTTGTATAATGTTTCTCTCCTAACCGAGTCGTAAGCCTTTCTAAAATCAATAAATAGTTGATGTACCGGGGTATTGTATTCCCCGGTACATATTTGGTCGATAGTTGATCGATTTCGTCTAAATCCGCACTGATAATCTCCAATAATTTCATCTGCGTATGGGGTCAATCTTGCTAACAGAATATTTGAAAGGATTTTATAGGATGTTGACAGAAGAGAAATGCCTCGATAATTATTACAGTCAGTTTTGTCGCCTTTCTTGTGAATTGGAATAGTGATTGATTCTTTCCACTCTTGTGGCAATTCTTCCTTGTTCCAGATAAGGAGAATGAGTTTGTGTATCTTGTTCCACAATTTTTCGCCTCCAGCTAAAATTAACTCAGCCGGAATTTCATCTACACCCGGAGATTTGTGTTTCTTCAATTTCTTTATAACGGCTTCCACTTCTATTCGATTGGGTTCTGGAATATACGGTTCTGCGGTGTGTATCTCCTTTTCTCCACGCACATTAGTTTTTGGCTGCGTGTTCAGCAAATCGTCAAAGAAATCTTTCCATCTATTTAAGAGGCTATCCGTATCGGTGAGAACTGTTCCGTCAGATTTCTTTAATATATAAGCACGAGGTTGATAGCCTTTCTTAAATTCGCTGATTCCCTTATACAAGTCCCGAATATTATTATTTGTACTATTATCTTCAAGTTCCTTAATTTTAGCTTTCAAAAAATCCCGTTTGTTTGTTCTAAAAGTTTTGGAAGTTTCCCGCCTGATATCTGCGAAATTTTGTGTTGTTTCATTCGGATTTTGTAGCCACCGTAATTTTGCCTGTTTTCTCTTCTCTGCTAGTTTAATGCATTCTTGGTCGAACCATGGTTTGTTCCTACGTATTTCCGCGTGTCCCAATTTTTCTATTGCTGAACTTTTAATGCTATCTCTAATTTCAATCCAAGTATCCTCAACACTAGTGCACTCCGAGTCTTCTAAAACCGAGAATCTATTCGAAACTTCAATCTGGTATTCCTCTCTTACCTGGCTCTCTTCTAATTTCTTTAAATTAAATCTCTCCGTTTTCGGACATTGAATATTACCTTTATTCAACGATAATCTCTGCCGTATTATCGCTACTACCAGATAGTGATCAGTGTCACAATCAGCCCCTCTAAACGACCGGACGTCAATTATGCTAGATTGTCTTCTTCTATCTACTAAAACGTGATCAATTTCATTATGTGTTTTTCCGTCGGGTGATGTCCAAGTGTGTTTATGAACGTCGCGATGTGGGAATTTTGTACTCTTCACGATTAGGTTTTTGGATGTTGCAAAGTTCACGAGTCTAACACCGTTGTCATTACTTTCCTTATGCAAACTTTCGTTCCCTATAATCGGTTTGAAAATATCCTCTCGTCCTACCTTCGCATTGAAATCCCCTAATAGAATCTTCATATGGCATCGCGGGAGTTTGTCAAATATCCGTTCCACTTCTTCGTAAAAACTATCTTTTGTATCGTCACCCTTATCTTCAGTTGGAGCATGTACATTTAAAACAATAATATCACACCACCGTCCCTTAAGAGTAATAAAAGAAAGTCTGTCAGTAACAAATTCAACCCGTTTAATTGCTGGTAATATTCGTTTGTGAACGAAAAACCCCGTTCCTGACTGGTGATTTTTATTTCCTTCCCCGTAAAAGAACGTAAAATTTCCGGAATTCTCAGATCCATTTCCTTCCTACCTAACTTCCTGAACTCCTACTAAGTCCATCCTGTATTTCTCTAAGTCACTCGTTACAGATTTTAACGCGCCTGCCCTATAAAGACTTCTAATATTCCATGTTCCAAATCTCATGTCCATTTTCTTTTGCTGATGTCGTGCCAAGTTATCAGTCCTTGTCCGAGGCTTTTGTGAATGATTCTGAACAAGTACCTTTTTTTTACAGGATGAGGGTGTTAGCCTTACCGAAACTCCCAAGCTGGAGAACCACTCCTAGTCGTCTGTCCGCGACTGCTTATTCAGTATATTCGCAGATAACTTCTATATCTAGAGGCCTTCTCCTCGATCCGCAACCTGAGGACGCGCCATGCCGTGGTGACAGGAACCCACGTTAGAAATTACAGCCAGATAATTATAAAATATATAAAGTACGGTATATTTATCAAATATCACATAATGAATTCTCTCTTGCTTTGCGTAGCAAAATAGTACATAAATATGTAGCAAAAGACTGTATTGCTGAAATATTTGATAGTGTATATTTCAATTTTGGGTCACCACAAATTTATAGAAGGTCATTTGTCCAGTGCTACACGGACTCTCCCAATCTTCTATTACATAGAAAAATAATAATTTATATTGATTTCGACACTTCGGTAGTAGTCGTTTTCAATTAATTTTACATGTCATCTTTCCCCACATATTGTATATACAGGTTTGGTTAATTACTCCAGATGTACTGGGCTAGAACATAACCACATACACAAACACACTCCACATAACACACAAAAGCACGCTCCCATATTATAGCAGCCACTTTCTGCTCTTTCCTGGCAACACTTGCTTCCTCCCCCAATACCCATCCGGTAGTTTGCCGCACATATGTGAAAAGCTTCATTGCTTGCAATGTCTTTCTACCTCGTCCGGCAATTCGCCGGAACCGGATCCGGCAAATCGCCGGATAATGTGAAAGGGACAATAGGGATTTGTTTATGTAAATTACTAAAGCTGTCTGAAGCAATGCCTACACTTACTTTATCTAAATTAGTATTAAAAGGCATAAATGAATTCCCTACACGTGAATCACCAGACACAATTTTTCCAGGTTTAAAGCCTAAAGAAAAATAACTTTCGTTTTCATTTTCCTTCGACTTCAAAACAGCTGATTCGCACGAGACCCTGAATGAATTGTTATCAGCCAAGCCATCTAAACAACTCGCGTGAACGACCTTTGGCTCTGTTTTCACACACACACTGTCAACCAAAACCCGTCCCTTAACGCTATCGCTACTAAGCAAACAATTGCTATCATCACTCTGTATCTACGAGAGGACTAAAAATATCGCCAAAAGATAATTGTTAGTCGTCTGAGTATTTGTATTAATATTTTTCTGAATAAAAATTCCATGCCAGCCATTAGAAAAAAACATTTAACACTAACTGATTTGAATGCTACTTCGGATTGCTCAGGTTCCATTATGAATAATAACTAAACAAAAGTCAACTCAACAAGTCGGATCACGACGAAAGTGTCTAGCTTTCGTTAATGTACTATCATGACGTTCGTAGTTACTTAATCTCATCAATTCTCGCTACCATTTTTGACTATTCTGGTTCAATATGAATGTGATATTAAGATAGAAGTTAACAACCATTAATATAAATTATAACAATGTAAATATACACAAAATTATGTATATATATATATATATATATATATATATATATATATATATATATATATATATATATATATATATATATATATATATATATATATATATCCTCAAATTGTTTTAAGCAGATATATAGGGATTTTATAGAACAAGAAGACTTTGGATGTGACACTAATATCGATCATTTTGGATTACTTTAAAATGTCTCGGTATGCCCCCTCCCCGCTGACTCCCGGCCGTATACAATTGTACCTGAATTTGCAAGTCATCGCTAATGGAAGTGTCACCATTGATCTCAGCGGCCGCGAAATCTATGGATTTGACTCTAATATGGTCATTTTGGATTATTTTTACATGTCTCGGCATTCTGTGTCCCCCTCCCTTCCCGCTGACTCCCGGCCCGCATACAATGGTAGTTGAATTTGAAAATCATCGCTAATGAAAGTGTCAGCATTGATCTCACCGACTGCGAAAATTATGGAACTGACGATAAAATCGGTCATTTTGGATTATTTTTACATTTCTCAGTATTCCCGCTCACTCCCGGCTTGCATACAATTGTAGCTGAATTTGCAAATCTTCGCTAATGGAACGGTCACCATTGATCTCAATGACCGCGAAAACTATGGATTGGACACTAATATCGGTCATTTTAGATTACTTTTACATTTTTCGGTATCCCATCCTCCCCGCTGACTCCCGGCTCAAATAAGGTGAATTTGGATGTTAATCTGATCAGAGTTTCACCATTGATTTCAGCGACCGCGAGAACTATGAATTCAACACTAATATCGGAAATTTTCTACTACTTTTACATGTCCCGATAAACGACCCCCTGAGACCCCCTGGTTCGAATTTTGAGAAAAACGTTTAACTTTGATCTGGAGCGTGGACCAAGGTATTTGTGACTGAAATTTGGTAACTCTCGGTCTATTTGTCTAGTTCCCAAGCCGTTCCGGTAAAAGCCCCCCTGAGACCCCGCTGGTTCGAAATTAAAAAAGAAACGGCTTCGTCTAGATCTGGAGCCTGGGCTAGGTACCCCTGACAAAAATTTGGTAACTCTCGGTCCACTCGTCTGGTTCCCAGGCCGCACACAGACAGACACAGACACAGACAAACACACAAACAAACTCTTTATTTTATTTATATTAGATAAAGAATTAATATACTGAATATCAGCTCTCCAACTTGAACGGCTTGTGAGATACTAAATTTTTCGGAAACATTCGGACCCTCTTAGAATATGTAATATAATGAAACCGATACCGAATGTATGATAACTTCCTAGTTGAGATTGAGGCCTAAGTATATACAAAAAGTCATTTCATTTGACTTTGCAATTTGGATATGATGATCATGCACACATAGTTACATTCAATTTTTTATATAATAATTCATATATTACACATGATTGAAACATTTTTCCCAGTAGTTAGCTCCTCTACGAAATCACAGGCTGCGTCTCAAATAAGTCCTATTGCTATTATTACAGTTGCAAATATCAATATCTAAAATTGCCTGAAGTTCTCTTGTCAATAGAAACAAATGAAAAGAAAAAGGATGTCTTGAAAGTAGACAAATTCACCAGTGTTCAGAAGCTGTCTACAATGCACTGAGCAGAATGAGTCTGTGGGTCGTAATACGTTAAGTCAGAGTGGGTCCTGGTGGGTGGGGGGTTGCAGTGGGTCACGTTCTGTTGACCCGCTCCATCTCTGGACTGTGCATACGGATAAAACAATCATATATATGTATTTTAACCTTCTTGATTTTACTGAAGCTTCACTAATTTAAGATAATTTACAAAAAATGCAGGAAAGCAATTATTAAAAACATATATAAAAATATAGAAATGTATTTTGAAGGAAAAAGTAATTGGTGTTCTCAAGACTCGAACTCGAGTTGCCTACTCAATAAGCGGACACCTTACCGACTTATCCGCGGCACAACGTGCAGCTTGTCGTTTCGAAGCTTTATTTCTAATGTGTGTGTTACGTAACACCGCTACCAGATGTCAGTAGTGGTGCGATCACCGCCTTGAAGACCCATTTCGCAGTTACGAAATCACTCTTTTAACCCCCATTAATCCGATTTTATATACCTATCTTTCTCTCTCTCTCTCTCTATATATATATATATATGTATATATATATATATATTATATTGACAAGAGTAAGTAAGAGTATAGATAAGTTATTCTTGATTTTAATCTACAGAACAAATGCTTTTAATGAAAACATGGGGCCTGTTGCCGTAAATGGCTAAAGGCCGTAAATAAAATTCAAGTGTAACTGGGGTAACTCCCGACTTTGGCTGATTTAAGACGTTTGATAGCGCGGGTAATGGCTGGTTTATAAACACAGGTGCTATAGCATTTGTAGGTAAGTGGTTACGGCGTCTGACTGTCATGCTAAGGGTCCAAGGTGCGAGTCTCGCCGTGGACTGAGTTACATTTTTTCAAGGAATTAAACACTATAAATGATGTTTGGGTTTGATGCTGAATGAGATTTATCCTATGATGGGAGAAAAACCAGGACGGATACAAGGGGCAGGAGGAAAGACGGACACTGTTTATCCTTAAGTGTTAATATTTAATTTATTCCCATGTCTTTTGCTCTTTCCTTTCCTTCTTTTCTCATTTTGTTTAGCTTTCCATACTTTCTCGGTCTCTGCATGATGCGTATTATTCTTTTCGTTTCCTTTGCATTAATTCCAATTTCTTTGATCTTAAAGTGAATGGAATTTCTGCAGATTTATCTCGTGGTTGTTTCTCTAAGTGATGCTCTCAGATAGTAATACTTTTTCTTCCAAATGGAAGAATATCCTGGCATGTTATGTTTTCGGGCATGTATTTGCTGTCATGTTGGTTGTCCAACTATCAGGCATACAGTGAAACTATTCTGTTACTGGAAAAAGCTTTCGTTTCTTATGTATCCAACCTCCAGTTATTACTGTCGCTGACTGTACAAGAGTTATACAGTTACAATATAGGTTGTGCCACAGTAGCGCTACAGGCGGAATGTGCACGAACTTCAAATGAATATGTTTCTGACAAGCATCAGTCAATGTTGCACCCTCTTTACATTCTACACATCCTTTTTTGTCCCACTTTTTGACCTTGACAAGCAGAAGTACCGGGCTTTCCGAGTTCAGAACCATAAACTCTTTGTTTACAGAGTACGTTTTCAGTTCTTCGAATGACTGTGCGCGCGAAGAACAAGGGTGATGATCGGGCTACCGTATACGGCAGTCTGAAACACCCGGTTGCAACTTTAAATGTAAAATACAAATATAGAGCCTTTACAATGCCGTGAGGATGTATATATATATATATATATATATATATATATATATATATATATATATATATATATATATATATATATATATTAGGGATGGCCGGATCCGGATCTGGTCGGATCCGAAGATCCGGATCTGGTTGGGTCCGGATCCTTTGGATCCGGTCTTCGGATCTGAATCCGGATCTCGAATCTCGGATCTGGATCCGGATCTCGGATTTCGGATCTGGATCCGGATCTCGGATCTGGATCCCCATCTCGAATCTCGGATCTGGATTCGAAATTCGGATCTCAGATCTTGATTCTTATCCAAACCCACATCCCACCCAAATTGTGATAAATTTGAATATCAAAAATTCGCCGAAAGTAATTTCACGAAGTCCTGACAGTGAAAAAGAAAACAGAAAATTAACACGAATATTGACAAGTCTATTTGTCTTTTTCATTCTAGTCTAAAGGTCAAATGCTTGCCTTAAAAAAAAAGAAAAAAAAAACCTGATTTTATCCAGATGAGAGTTCGAATGTCGAATCTAGGTCCGCTCGGTTCCAGGACCGTGAGGAAATACACACATACATATTTAAAACCAGAATACAAAACTCGAATATTTAAAAATTCCTCAAGAGACCTATTTCAATGAAAGTTAAGACAAGTATTGATTAGTTCTTGCTTAGTCTGCTCAAAATATGAAATGTATACCTTACAACTAGATTTAATAATTATTTAGTAAATTACAATATGAGACCGAGAATAAACTATGAATTTTGGTGTCCCTTATCTAGATTTGAAATTTCGGATTCATACATAGAATCAGGCTGAAAGATAAATATTTGAGATCTGGAAACCGAATCATGTGCTAGTACCAAGATCGTAGACGTTGTAATGCGAGCAGAAGGCACTTGCACTAATTCCGCATGTACTTTGGGGAACACGAGAAACTAAAAAGAAAAGATTATTATTTTTCAGGGGTAAGTCGCATGTGATGGCGACTTGTTTGAAATAAAGGCCTTTTCATTTTTAACAATAAAGTTAGATACTTTCACATTGAATAAAAATTAGCAAAGCACATTTCACTGATTAGAGTGCTGGTGCTTATGGAAGCTTTCACACTGAACCGAAGATATCCTCATGTGGGTATCGGATTGCCACAATTCACCTTTCTGAAAGATGTGGTTTACCAGGAAGTCGGCCAAGATTCTTTTGGACTTAGCCTGTAGACTGCTTCCGGTCTCAGTTATTCCCATATAACAAGACTAACCATATATAAAAATGGTTCGAAATGATTTAAAATAGCGGGCGCGGTGGCTCAGTGGTAGAGCATTCACCTCTTGTGCTTGGGGTCCCTGGTTCGATCCCAGCTCGCGCCGTGTGGACTTTGTGGTAGACAAACATCGTGCTCGTGGGTTTTCTCGGGGTTCTCCCACTTCCTTCATTCCACCACTTCACTCATTTCTCATTATCACCGTCTCCTTTAGCCTAACCGGCATAACCGCGGGACGTTAAACTTAAAGATTTCATTTCATTTCATGATTTAAATTATAACTAATTGACCTTAAGGGGATAATCACGATTTAAATATTTGTAAATCAGAAGAGATGTAAAAGTTAAGCGTTAAAATAAATCCGATAATTCCTAATGCAACCTAATGATAGCAATAAAACTCCTTATGTAACATTTTCAAAGCTAAGATGAACAGTTATGTTTTTGAAGAGGGTTTATGGCAACATAGATTATTATAAATCCAATTATCATAAGTAGTACCTCTGACAGCACCGCATTTCACATCACCATTGCCATTCATCCTGAGAAATGGGCAATTCACTTACCCACAATGACTTTTCAGGCATTCCAGTGACATCAATATCTCAGTTTGGGTTTGGGATCATGCTTCGGTGAACCTTGATTATCACCATCAGCAGCTATTAGAGAATCAGAACTTATTTCTGTATTAGATAATGTGAGTAACTATAGCTTTTCGTCTATAGAAGACGGAAAGCGTGCCTTCGGTGCCCGTGGTCATGGGTTCAATTTCCGGAGAGGCACTCAACAATTTGGATGTTGACCCAGTATCGTGAGGACAATTGGGGAGTTATCTTAAGTAAGAGGTAGCGGACTCCAGTCTAGAAAGCCGGCATTAGGGACTTCAGGTGTCGATGCGTTGACTACACATCCCCACTTTGAATGTAAGCCCGCTGGTAGGAACCAAAGGACTGTCGTTCCATTAATTATCATAAATGCCTTCTTTATTATTAAATTTTATCCAATATTTTCTTTTCAACTAATTTGCGAAACTCAGAGCTAGCTACTTGTTTTCTTTTTAATTCATGTTCACAGTTAGCACAACTAACCGCTAAGGAAAAACAATATTTTTAATAAAATTCGTCTCGAGTCTTTCGTAGCTCTAAGTTTAGTTATTTTTAGTTTTTTTTTTTTTTAAGTTGAAGGGCGATTTATCATTTCCCCTCGCTTTCCCTATTTTTTTCTAGTTTTACCTATGTTTCTTTGCACGGACATTGCGCCTATACGCACGTGCTTAGTGTGTTCGTTTACAAAAGTGGGCCATTTTCCTGCCACTATAGAAAGTAAGAGTGCACTGTATCAGAGAATCATTAATTGACGTATGTAAGTGAATATATCTGTGACGAAGTCATAATTACTCAGTTTTTGCATCGTACATAGTTTCCTCATCCTCATTAATCTCTTCACCCCCACTTCCTGAATTCCAGTTCTAGTATTCTTTCTTGATGGGGGACTGATGTCTCATGTAGGCTTATTAACTATAACATCAGCAATACAGAAAGTACGGTTTAATTTGCACTGATTTTAAAACATTACGTTAATTAAATAATTATAATTATAATACAAAGCGAAGTCAGGCTACTTGTTAGGATTCTTGCTTCGCAATTGGATAATACAGGGTTCGAATTCGGAGACCAGCCATCCTGACTGAGGATTTTCCAGGGTTGTTCCTCAGTTATACTGGGCAAATGCTCGGTTAGTACCTTGATCTAAGGCTCTGGAGACCTTCCTTCCATTCCTTTACCAATGTTTTCATCTGTTGATTACTACCATGTAAAGTGGCCTCTGAGGATGTATCTGGTAGCTTATAGTAAATAAAAATAACGACGTAATATGTCTTCACGAAACGTGTGGGTTAATTTAACTACAGCCTTACAGTCCCAATAGATAGCTCAAGTTTTAATATCAATTTCCTGACTTTTAAATACTATTTTCATATCGTTTCAGCTTTCAATTTTCTCATGTATGTTCCCGCTAAGAATTGAACCTGAGATCACATGAACAAATGCGAATATGTTAAATATTTTTGAACACTTTAATATACAAAACACAAAACACTTCAATAATACGATGCATGGATATGTTTTGGTTACGTCCTGCAATGTATGTTTAAAGAAACCTGGAGGGTGAAGAAAAAAATAACAGAAATCTCTTTTATGTTTACTCCTAAAAAACTCAACAAACTCCCGTCCTCAGCAGGGCAAGCCATAATTTAGGTAATAAAGTCATACAGCGAACACAACCATATCGCTCTCCTGAAATTCTCGTATGTTTAAAAATCTACTGTTGTTCCACGCCAACCAGTCTATATTTTTTTGTTGTATATACCTTCGAAGTGAAAGATATTCATTATTACATTTGTTGATGGTTGGACTCTAGTGAGTCAGAAACTACTAAAGCGTTTGTTTTGTCTAGTATTCCTGCGATTAGAAGGGCCTTATCTAACAGATATTTCATTTGTATATGAGAAAAGGAGAAAGTTTATTTTCTAAGAATAAAATACATATTGTGAATATGAAGCTAACATTAAGTTTCGAAGAGGAGCTAAACAGAAGAATTTGTTACCATTTACATCAGTTTTCAGACAGTTCACTATACTCTGAAATGGGAAGAAATCAAACTTGGAAACATTTTACTAAAAAGACTTCGACAGAAAGTGCAACATGTAAATATTGCAAGGTTAAAATAAAATAAAGAACAAAGGTAGCACAAAGGTAGCTTTGGAAAGTTGACTCTTATCATTAGAAGTTATAAAGCCTAAATAAAGATATGGACCTGCGAATTGTTTTAAAAATAACTTCAATCACTTCTCAATATTTTTTCGCTTTGTACCCCCATCTAAAAGAAGAGAAGTAAAAATGTTTCTCACTAGTAAACTTTTTTGATATTGCATTGCAATAGTATACGTACTTTCGCTTACATTTTCTTTTCTATTGTAAAATTAAAAAAGTTTTTTTTTTTTTTTTTTTTAACGTAAACTTTCCCACCATTTGCACCAAACATGTTGTTAATAGCTGTATAAGTTTCAAATTTGTATCTTTTATAGTTCACAACTTAAGACGTGAATATTTAACGCGACGATAGAATTTGCCATTAGCAATATTTCACTACTTCAATTTCTTTCAATACTTGAAAATTCTTCTTGATATAAGAACAACATTATTTGATAGAGAATACAACGTTCTACAATAATTTATCCATATCACGCTAAAATACTATTTCTAAAATTCAGGTTAAGTCTGGCAACAATGGGCGTAAGGAAAAGCATTGTCATTTACTCCTTACTGCAATCTAAGGGTGAGACGCTATATAGTACGACCTACTACCCTTTATAAATATGATTTAGTGTTTTTTTAAGCTAGTAGCTTTCGGAAAAAGTAACCTGCACAATTGTGTATGTTCGGCCGACATTGCGCATATTGGTCATTCATTCTACCTGCACAATTGTGTGGGTCAGGGCTGAATGGGCTATGACTTTTCCTATAGCTGCCGTAAGAATGCTTTCTTCAGGGAAGGTTTTTAATCTAGCTATTTTATAAATTGACAATAGAAATTGAAATAATACATAATCATCTTGTCCATCACAAATAGGCCTGTTTCACATTATCCGGCGGTTTGCCGTGGATGAAAAGTATGCGAGCAGGGTTGCTGTGCAACTGAAGAAACAAAACCCAATGACTCTTGTCGTGTTGTGGTGGTTGTAATGGACAGACGCAAAATGTGTTTTCTACTCGCCTTGTTAAGACACAGGCAGAAAAAAAAACGTCAGAGACACATATGGGTTCACCCTTTTTTAGAGGAGCTGTATCTTGAAGGAGATTTTTCTATACTGTTTCTACAATTAAGGGAAGACGAAGGAAAATTCTTTAATTACTTTCGTATGTCTATCGCATCTTTTGATGAGTTGTTGGATCGCGTACGGACCCAACTGCAAAGGTAGAATTCAAAATTTAGGAACTATATTCAACCTCCAGAAATGTTGGCTGTAACATTAAGGTAAGATAATTTGTATTTTTTATACACATAGATATCGTTAAATTTAATGTAATTGAATAGATGGTTGAAGAAAGGATCTGAGTCAGTTTCGTGTAATCATAAGATATTGAAGAAAAAACATGTTAAAACATTTCACTACAATATACGAGACGAAACACTCAACACAAGAACTTAATTCCTTTATCAATTGTACTTTACATATATTCACAGCTGAATTTGCAGTGGACAAATGCAAAATAATATGCATTTTATTCGCTTTGTTACCAGGCCCGTAGCCAGCCCAAAAGTTTAGAGGGGGCCCGGTAGAAGTTAGGGGGGGCCCGACCGAATCATAGTATATTTCATCACCATATTATAGTTCATTTGCAAGCCTACCGTGAAACTTTTAGGGGACCAGCCAAAGTTTAGGGGGCCTGGCCCCCTAGCCCCCCGTGAATACGGGCCTGTTTGTTACCGAATGAGAGAACATGCCAGATACAGAAAAGATGTGCACTTTTTATTAGAGACGCGGTATTTTGGAAGACATTTTTCTATACTGTTTCCACAATTGATAAACTTGGGCAAAATAGCGGCCCGGTTCTGGATATTTAAAATACCGTTCCGGTATTCAACTGTTGTGACTGAGAAAACCAGGCTAAAGTCCTCTCGGGATAGTCAACCGTTGAGGTCTATGCGAGAATCTCAAGCCAACATTCAGCCACTGACCCCAAGACTGGTCAGTAGGCATTATTATTATTATTACTAGCTGTTATGCCCTTTCTTCGCACGGGTCAGATAAAATATCAATGTAAACAAACTGAACAGTGAGAGAAGAATTAAGTAACATTTCTAAAATTAGATACATTTTGTGTAAATATATATCCAACAACGTACGTGTTTTCATTGGGAAGGCCGATGGGGGCTGAATTTGAACGTGAACACTATCGAGAGTATCAATATACATCTGAGCGACCTCGATAAATATGAATTCGACACAAATATTGGTCATTTTCTACTACTTTCACATGTCCCGGTAAACGCCCCCTGAGACCCCTCCCTGGTTCCAATTGTGAAAAAAACGCCTCTGGTCTTCAGCCGATACCGCAAAAACTATGAATGTGACACTAACATCTGTCATTTTCTTCTACTTTTATATAGAAAGTAAACGACTCTGTGATCCTCTGGTTCCAATTTTAAAAAAACAACGCCCCTGGCTCAAGTTTTAATATCAATTTCCTGACTTTTAAAGTTTATTTTCTAAGAATAAAATAAATATTGTGAATGTGAAGCTAACATTAAGTTTCGAAGAGGAGCTAAACAGAAGAATTTGTTACCATTTACATCAGTTTTCAGACAGTTCACTATACTCTGAAATGGGAAGAAATCAAACTTGGAAACATTTTACTAAAAAGACTTCGACAGAAAGTGCAACATGTAAATATTGCAAGGTTAAAATAAAATAAAGAACAAAGGTAGCAAAAACGTGTTACGGAAACATTTAAAAGCACAGCAATCTACTATATCAGTGAATCCGGAAAAAGGTTTAATGAATTTTAGATATTTAATTTTATCATCATAATTTCAGATGTAGGTTTGGATACGAATCAAGATCTGAGATTCGAATTTCGGATCCAGATCCGAGATCCGGATCTGACATTCGGATCCGAGATCCGGATCCGGATCCGGATCTCACTGGATCCGGGATATCCGGATCAGAAAATTTTTGGCCATCCCTAATGTATATATATATATATATATATATATATATATATATATATATATGTATATATATATATATATATATATATATATATATATATATATATATATATATATATATATATATATATATGTGTGTGTGTGTGTCTGTGTGTGTGTCTGTGTGTGTGGTTAATGTTTTTCCATTATCATCTTAATCAAGGGAGGCTAAAACCCCGAAACCCCATTGCGTACGCCACTAATTCACCTAACGTTGAGGTGTTTCTCTCTCTTCTATCCCATTTTCCGGTCTCAGTTTATTCATTATCTCATCTTTGTAGTAATACTTGGGATAGGACTAGGGTGCGAATTGGCGGGGGATGCCAGGGATTTCCCCCCTGACAAAAATCTTTCCCCCCAGGAGAAAAAAATTATCCCTGGCAGGGATAACTTTTCCCCCCTCTGGAGTATTTTTAAATGGACATGAAGACAGAAAAAGGGAATAATTCTTACTTTGCGTAGCTAACCTAAATATTGCTTGAGTGAAAATTTATGAAACATCTCACATGTCAACTGTTTTGTAATTGTTAGTATATGTATATATATATATATATATATATATATATATATATATATATATATATATATATATATATATGTGTGTGTGTGTGTGTGTGTGTGTGTGTGTGTGTGTGTGTGGGAGGACGGTGCACATATGGATGAAATTCATCTCCCTCTGAGAAAATTTTTCAATTCGCACACTGGATAGGACTCTCCCATTTTTGTATTATTGGCTGACATATCCTGTTGTAAGAGATATATTATTTTATCCGTAGTGAAACAAACTTTTAGTTTAACTTAGAGCTAAGCCAAGTGGTTAATATTCATATGGTTCCGGTTTCGATTGCAATGAAGGTGCTTGCTTGCCTTTGAGAAAAGTCAGAGTAATGTTTTGAATCTCATTTTATGAAATAGGCCTTATCCTATATAGCATTTGTATTGAACTGTAATATTAATACCCAACCAAACAATCGGTTGGGAATTTTGCAGTAGGATACATGACGATGCATCAATATAGGTTACAAAAAAATCTCATTTTCTGAATTGCAGTACAAAAAAATTAGTAGACCTGGTAATCCTGAACACCTGTGGAAGAGAAGAAAGTCAACAAACATTCTGATAAGACTAGTTGGCACCCTCCCTACTCCCTTCATCAGTAGAGGACTTTCGTGATCAGAATAGACAAAAATCACAAAGAAGGCTTGGTTGTTTGTAGGCATGCACAGTAGGACCTTTTCTTCTCTCGCTCATGTGGTTCTGATTCCACGTTAATCAGTAGGTCCCGTCTCATATAGCCTCGCTGCTGAAAGGGACGATAAACTCAAAATCAACTCAACCTTTTTCTCTCTCTGTGTCATACATTGTCCATCTATTTAGCAGCACTGCTTTTGTCTGATTACATCTATGTATATCAATCCGTCAACTGGGTCTACTCTTGAACTTGTGTTGTTTGGTTCCGTCCTATAGTTCCATTGACAAAATCCACTGTCTCAATCCGTCTCTTCCTTCCGCTGAGGGTATCTGTCTTTTGATTCTGCCAGTCAATCCGGTTCCTTTCAGAGATTTGATCCTTTCATTCCATTAAACGATTTGTTCTTTTGGAACAAATCGTTCCGGGACTCAAGTCACTAATTGAAAGTATGAATATTATCGAAGTTCTGGGTATTACCGAAAGTTTGAATATTATGAAAGTTTCGAGTATTATCAAAAGTTCGAATATTATTGAAGTTTCGGATATTTCAAAGTTCTAGTGTTATCAAAAAATCAGGTAATTTTGAAAATGTGATTATTACAGAAATTTCGGATATACTCGGAACTTCGAATATTAAAAAAAATTCTGGTATTCTCGAAACTTTGGGTATTATCGAAATTTCGAGCATTATCCAAACTTTCAATATTACTGACATTTAGGTTATTGTCGAACCATTACAAAACTTCATTAGTTGAGCATTCAAAAGTTTTCGAATGTCACCAAATTTTGCCAACCATGATTTCTCTTTCTAATGTAGTTTTAGGCCCGCCTCTTATGTGCGAGGCTAATGATACCAAAAGAAATATACATGCCTGACTGACATTCGATTCAAGGACCCCTGGTTTGGGAGTGCAGCAAGCTAACCTCCTTTGTTAGCAAGGTTGGCATGCAATCTTAAATGCTGATAACAATACGGAAATTAATAATAATTATGTCAGATATGAAAGGAAAAAGTGCTTATTAATGCTTGATATTTTACCTGTAATTTGAAAGGTTTAGGATTTATCAATGTCGTCCCATAGGAGATGGATGTATACTACTAAATGTTAACATGGCTTTCCAAAAAATTGGGATTCAAGCCTTATAGACGGCGGCCCATTTTTCTCTCCTTTTTAGTCCTCCCTATGAGAAGAGACGGGCTAAAATGGCTCGCGCCATGTATGTGTGTTCTGTACCATGCAAAGAGCACCAAATAGAGCGATGCGCTTTTGTAGGGACTAACATTGTAAGTTAGTGCCACAATCAACAGAACCGGCACGGTAAAAGTTGTCAGTCGCACCATTTCATTTCAACATGGTGGCCAAAAGAAAATGGAGGCAACGGGAAAGTGACGAAATATTTTAAACTGATGAACCGAATCGAGTGATTCTTTGTACGATTACTGACTTTAGTCAACTACAGCTACTGTACAGCCTTATAATTTCATGAAGGGCGGGCTCCGGCGGGTGCGAAAAGGAATATTCGAAAACGGCAAAAATGAGGGTTCTTCTGCGAACCTTCTTATCGGAGGGGGATATGTCCGATTACTACGGTACGTGGTCATAGGCATTTCAAGATAGCGGCAAAACGGAAATTTTGGTCATAGAAAGGGGCGCTAAAAATAGAAGGGCGGTCTCAAGTCCCGATTTCTAATCGTTACGTATTACTACAATACGTGATCATAGGCATTTCAAAATGGCAACAGAAAAGAAAATGGAGGGCAACAAGATGGTGTTAAAAAAAAGGTAAACACTGCCGGAAGGGTGGGTCTAGCTTATTTTTTATTCACATACAGCAACTGTTTGATGGAAAATGATCTTTAGTAATGTAATGATATTTTGTTTTCTATTACCATTGCAGTATTCGCCTTTTTTGATTGTAGATAAAATTTAATTGGGTTGTATAGCTTTAAACTATTCTAAAACTTATCAATAATTTGGTATAATATCTACCTACTTCACATAACTTATATAATATCATGAGTCTACTATGAAGAAAGGAAAAAGGCTGAATTATACTACTGAAACGTATTAAACGTCAGATCCAAAAATGACAGTAAAAGATTATAGTAGTGATAGTAATAGAAATAGTAGTAATATTAATATTGAGAAAGCCGTAATATTAATAATAGATTTACATCACGAATACGCTCAAAGTAAGAACAAATACTCGAATTCAAGGAAGTTCCCCTTGTCGTAAGGCAACTAAAAACAACAGGTGAATGATGCAAGCAAAGA
Source organism: Thermobia domestica (assembly GCF_964235325.1). Classification (NCBI taxonomy): domain Eukaryota; kingdom Metazoa; phylum Arthropoda; class Insecta; order Zygentoma; family Lepismatidae; genus Thermobia; species Thermobia domestica. Next base: position 180,456,887 of record NC_137460.1, on the reverse strand, counting down.
GGAATATTTTAAGGTAAGTTCCATCAAAAGGGTACATTGTGTTTGTAAGTTATCGTCGGACATCACATACAAACAGACAGCGCGATCTAGAGAGAGCTTCGCACCCAAAATTCACAAAGTTTGTTTCAATGATACTCGAAGTAAAGAAATTACACGAAATTTAGACAATCTCAAATACTCGAAGGGTTTCAAGTACCGGATAATAAACTCTCAAAACCGAAGTTCGGTAAGTCTCCAGCTAGTGATGAGCAAATGCAAGACCAAGACCAAGGGTGGTTTTGGTCTTGCACTGGAACCCCTGGTCTTGGTCTTGGTCTTGATCTTGCACATCCAGTCTTGGTCTTGGTCTTGGCCTTGCTTGCATTTGAGACATAATCTTTTTAGAGGTAAATTTTACTCTGGATATAAGGGATAAGTCCAACTACAGCTATAGCCTTATAATTTCATGAGGGGCGGGCTCCGGCGGGTGCGAAAAGGAATATTCGAAAACGGCAAAAATGAGGGTTCTTCTGCGAACCTTCTTATCGGAGGGGGATATGTCCGATTACTACGGTACGTGGTCATAGGCGTTTCAAGATAGCGGCAAAACGGAAATTTTGGTCATAGAAAGGGGCGCTAAAAATAGAAGAGCGGAAATTAAAATAATTAAAATAATAATAACTCTACAATGCGCCAATAATAACGAAAATACAATGTATGTTTCTAAATGTAATATAGTTTACCTTTGTGTAAGTATGATGTTAGTGTACAACATAAGTGATTACCATTATTTTTTTAATGTGTCCATGCTTTACTACTTATAAGATAAATCACAACGTTTCGTAATCTATTTATATTTTTTAACAGATCCAACACTCCACTGGTTCCCAAACTGGGGAGACTACCCCTGAGACGCATGAAAAAAATCAAGACGGCACAGATTATTGAAATACCATGTATTACAAAATTATTTTTACACTAAAAACGTCAGATTTTTCTTTTCAACCACGATTAGCTAATTCTTGTATTAGACAAACTTCCAATTAAATATTGAGATTTTGTTTTACTTATTTCAATATGTACTTTATGGGGCAGAAAAATTGATATTACGCAAAAGCGATGAAAAAATTGCAGGCTTTCGAAACATGGGCATGGAGAAAAAAGGAGAGAATTAGCTGTGTTGAACGGAAAACGAATGAGAAGGTGTTAGAAATATTAGCAGTAGGGGAAAAAAGAAGAATTTTAGATAGTGTGAACAGGAGGAAGAGGAACTGGTTGGTATATTGGTTGAGGAGGAACTGTATTATGAGGGACGGGCTAGAAGGTATGGTGGGAGGAAAGAGAAAGAGAGAGCGAAGGAGACTGTATTTGAAGGAAGGTATTAAAACAGCAAATTGCTACGTCAAGGCGAAGAGACTAGCTGAGGACCACCGTACGTCGAAGTTTCTCAGTTGCAGCAAGTAACCTGCCAATAATAGTAGAATAGCTGTGATGATGATAATGATGATGATGATGATATGTCCAGATATTGAACAAAAGAGAGGGAGAGAGAGAGAGAGAGAGAGAGAAAATTAAAATAATTATTATTACGATCAAACCTCTTATTATTTTAGAATAATTGAGTGAAAACTGAAAACGATTCAACTGTCTATGTCTTTTGTGTAAACTCAATTTATATAAATACTTCTGACCTGTATTAGAAATATAGAATAACGGCATCAAACACCAAGTTATTTGAAGTCTCACTTCTGAATATGGATTACTAGCACCAATTACCCATTTCGTTGGAAAAATGAAATCTTTGAGTTTTACGTCCAACGCTTATGCCGGTTAAGCTAAAGGAGAAGGTGATGATGAGTAACGAATGAAATGGTGGAATGAAGAAAGTGGGAGGAAAACCCCGAGGAAACCCACGCACGCGGTGTTTGTTCACCACAAAGCCACTTCCTTGGGTTAAGTAAAAAATAATAATATATTTCGTTAGTCAGTCACTTGTTACTATTACTAAAGCGCACTCTAATATCGGTCATATTCAATAATTTTTATATTTCTCTCCCCTCCTCGTCCCAAGTTACGGTGTTGAATTTGGATTTAAACGGCATCAGAAGTGTCACTGTTCGTCTCAGAGACCCCGTAAACTATGGGTTCGGCATTAATATCGATCATTTTCAATAGACTTATATATCTCCTCCTCTCCCATATTGCGAGGCACGGCATCGAAAGTGTGTCAATGTTCATCTCAATGAGCTCGAAAACCATGAGTTCGACATTGATAATGGTCATTTTCGATAATTTTTATGTATCTTCTGCTTGCCCCACCCCAAAGTTGCAGTGCTGAATTTGCATTTAAACGAGACCGGAAGTATCACTGTTGACCTTAGCCACGCCGAAAACTATGGATTCGACACTAATATTTGGTCATTTTTTTAATCATTATTATGTATCTTCCCCTCCGTCAAGCTATGGGGCTGAATTAGGATTTAAACAGCTTCGGAAGTGTGAGTGTTTATCTCAGCGACCCCCAAAACTATAGATTCCACTTTAATATCGGTCATTTTCGATCATTTTTGAATATCTCTCCCCTCCCCCTGCCCTAAGCTACACCGTCAAAGTGACAGAAACCATCTCAGGTCCGAAACTCATCTATGTTGAAATTGTGATTAAAGTCGATGGGCTGGTTCAAGAGTGATGAAGTCACAATCGCTTTTTTTATTTATTTTTCTTTTTACATATCTTCACCCTCCCATCCTCCGCCCCTAGATTCTACCATCAAAGTGAAACTCTAAAAAAAAAAAAACTTTCAGTCTCAAGTCTCATACATGTTAAAAGTTTGATTGAGAACGGTTGGGTGTTTCAAGAGTTATTAAGTCACAAACTTAGTCACTTTTGTTTCTTTTTATGTTGATTTTTGTACATCTCCCCCTCCTCCTCCCCTACGTTGCTCCGTAAAAGTGAACTGACAAATAACATTCCAGACTTGAGTCTAATCTATGTTAAAAATTTGATCGAGATTAGTCGGTTGGTTCAAGAGTTAAGTTTTATTTATTATTTTATAACTCCTCCTTCTCCCTTCTCCTAAGTTTTACCGTCAAATTGAAATGATGAAAACACTCCCAGGCCCAAACCTAATCTATGATGAAAATTTGACCGAGATTGGTCGGGTGGTTCAAGAGATTAGGAGTCACAAACATAGTCACTTTTAATTTTATAATATAGATTTATTGTTGTACACTGTAAAAAGATTTCGCCTTAAATTTACTGACCTATTACCGTCCACTCTCGCTGCCATCCGATTACCCTAAATTTTACGGACCACTGTTTTTTCATAAAAACGGTAGACCGTATATTTAGAAGCAAAATAATATTGACCGTGTTTAGAAACAAATTTTGTAACGTATATTTTACGGTAATTTACCGTAATATTTAGAGGTCATTTTTTTAAAAAAAAAAAAAAAAAAAGCACAGGTGTGTTTTTCCCGTACAAGATTTACGGTAATTATCACACCGATTCCCTATCTGGAGGTCCTTACCGGTCCAGCATGCCCTCTTGCTAGATACAGTAAGAATTCTTGCTGGGCAATATATATTGACCCAATTTTCATCGAGTTGCTAGAAACTGTATCAGTACACACACTGGCTAGCAATAATTTTTGCTAGATGGATGAAACTAGAGTGCACACTGATCCACTGGTGTGAAATACTACTTAACTAGAGAAAACACAAAAGTGAACGAAAGAAGCGTTGGACCTACGACATGCATAATATCCTTAAGAATAAAAGTTGAAATTAATTCTTAGTTTGTAATATCGAACCCTTGTTCTGATACCATCTTGAACATACATTGCTTTTTCTATTCAAAATTACCAGTTTTGTCATGTATTGAACAGAACGCCAGAAGATGGGTTCGGTATTACATAAAAAAAAAATTTCTTGAATTTTATAGCTGAGTTTTCGCACGCTTTGAAGATGTAGAAGCAGGCATCCGACAACATAGCTGAGAATGACCAGAAGTAGGACAATAGAAGTGTAAAACCATATGACTTCTCACAACACTGCCTACAGTATCCAGTATCCGCTATCCCAAATTAATAAGTACGTGTTTGCATAATTATATAACAGTGGCATCAATGCTCCCCCCCCAAAAAAAAGTCACCAAACTTCCAGAGTATCGAACTTTGGCATATTTATTAAATGCTCAAATGTATTAACAAGACACCAGAACAGATTATAGGTACTCAGAACAAAATTAACGCTAAAAACAACATTTACAGAAATATTTTTCAAATCTAAAAATTCATTTATCCAGAAATAATGACAGTATGGCCGCCCGATGAAAATTTTCTAGGGGACTCATCTCCCTATTACATTTGGTATTTTTTTTTATTTGTATTAAGAAATTTAACACGTTTTCATTAGCTAGGAAAGCGAACCCTTGTCCCTCCTTCGGGCACACATGAGTGACAGTATACTTTTATTTCTATAACATGAAAAATTCCAGTTGATGCAACACAATTTATGTGTTGCTGTACTAAGTACGGTAAACTACGAAGCACTTTTCCTAAAAGTTTCCTTTTTTTAAGTATTTCAAAATTGTGATTCTAATTCTAGCTTCACCACCACTCGCAGTTGCCTACATTATCATAAGACTTTAGTTTATGCATCCAGCAGCTTCTTGGTTTCGAATCGTTGCACTTTGGAGCGATCTGCTTGCCACGATAGCCAACTAAAGTTTTGTTTGTCACCGAATAAAGTTCAAATATTAAAATGGTGCTTTCCCATACATTACCTTGCTTAATGTTGAATTTCCAGGATATCTTCAACAGTAGTACTATATATTTCACACCAGAAAACCACGCATTAAACAAACAAACACAAACAAACAAGAGAAAGAAACAAAACAAAACAAACCACAACACATCCGAACCTACGCGCCATCAATCCTCGCTTCGAACATGTGCTTTTTCTCTCCAATGCACATCCCCGACACAAGTATCTGATAGGAAAACGGTCTCCTACCATTATTTTAGAAAAACGGTAAACCGTATATTGTTCATGTTAGGAGGCACTTATTTTCACGGTTATTGGTTACAGTGTAGTATAATGTTATATCGCTCAATCCTCGATGTGCCGTATACCTAAGAAGGCTAAAAGTTATATTGATAAACAATTATTCTACGAATAACCATCCGCCCATGAAATCAAACTTGCGGTAAGATGCAGTAAGTTTTTGTCAACGTCGTGTAAATATTATTTCGATATTAATTTTATGAGCACACATTAAAAATTCCCAACAAATGCTTGAGTCTTTTAGCGAATGCCATACACATGTAGTCGATACCTATGGTGTACGGAATTCCCGATGTTGAATACTACATTTCTCTTTAGTCTTGGAAGAAGAACACCACTAATATACTTTGAAATGAAACGAAGTATCTAGTTTAACGTGACATGAAATGACTGAAATGGTGGAATGAAGAAAGTAGGAGGAAACGGAAAAACGCCAAGAAAATCCATGCACACGGTGTTTGTCTACCAAAAAAGGCACATGGCGCAAGATGACACCTGTGTGGCTTGAAAACGAGCAATATCTACAGACAGTGCCGTGCAGTGAAAAATCAGCACCCGGGGCGAGAGTATACGACGGCGCCCCCATACATATATTCCAAGTATTTTTTCATTCTTCTGTCCCTTTTTCTCCCGATTTTTTCGCCCCTTTACTTCGGCGTCCAGGGCCGTCGCCCCGCTCGCCCCCCCCCCCCCCCACGGCACGGCCCTGTCTACAGAAAACGCGAACAGCCAATTAAGAAACGACATGCTGTAGCTATATTCTAGAGGAGGCAGATCGACTCACACGGATTGCATAAGTTACTGAGAACACATTTACTCCAGCAGCATTTTTACTGAAGCCAAGAAATCCATCCCCTTCCTTTTTACATCCTATAAAAAATTCAAGTAGTGCCGGTACTTGTGCAAGACTCTTGCGCAAGAGTCTTGGTCTTGCAGGTATGGTCCTGGTCTTGGTCTTGATCTTGCATCGGGATTCCTAGTCTTGGTCTTGGTCTTGCATGTAAGATTCTTGTAAAAACTGCAAGACCAAGACTCTTGCGCTTATCACTATCTCCAGCCTTATCGAACTTTCCTACCTCTACCTATATCAGAAGCGGTGTCCATTCAGAACTTTAATTTAAACCATCTAAACCAGACAAAATTTTCCTTTTTCTCGGTAAAGTGGCAGTTTGAAGACTAATGAGACCTTATGCATAGTCATTTTGACGTATGATTAGCGTCGTACTAAATGCCTGACTAGTGCACGAAATATGTTAGTCGAACTCTTTAATATGGCACTAATCACGGGTCAGAACTATTCTGCATAAGGCCCATGTGTCTTCAATTCCAATCCTGTTCGGGTGATGCATGCTTTTTGTTCCTTTCTCTGTCTCTGATCTCTCTCTCTCTCTCTCTCTCTCTTCCCTGACAGACTACTTAATCCGTGCATATGCATAAACATTGGTCTTAAAGACATGTAGATAGAAACTCTTCTTTCATTTCATTTCAAGGGAGGCAACTTTTAAAATGAACACCCTGCGTATATACATATGTAGGCCTATACCCATGATAACAGTAGTAGGCCCCGCACTATGGCTCGCCGAGTCAGCAAAATTTTCCTCGATTCTGATTGGTTGATAAAGGTCACGTGATCTTAGTCTTTGGGATTTTTTAAAAAATTCGTTCCCTTTTATGGGTAAGATGATGGTTTGGTATCTTGGTTTTGATTGGTTGATAGAGCGTATGATCTTAGACCCTGGGAGTTTTGAAATTTGGGTATCCTCTTTGATGAGTACTTTGGTACCTCGATTCTGATTGGCTGATAGAGGTTACATGATCTTAGACCCGCCACACGGTGAATAGGTTACATGGCATGACGACACGAGTCACTTTTGTGGGGAAATCCCTCACTTTGAATTTTTGAAATTCGTTTCCTTTACGGGTAAGATGAATGCTTTGGTACCTTGATTCTGATTGGCTGAGTGGTCACGTGATCTTAGGTCCTAGGAGTTTTTGAAATTCGTGTATTTTCTTTGGTGAGTACTTTGGTACTACGAGACTGATTGGCTGATAGAGGTCACATGATTTTAGACCCGCCACACGGTGAACAGGTTACATGGTATATCGTCATGTGTCATCTATGTGGGGAGATCCCTCACTCTGAATTTTTGAAATTTGTTTTATTTTATGGGTAAGATGAGTGCTTTGGTACCTCGATTTTGATTGGAGGATAGAAGTCACATGATCTTAGTCCCAGCCCGTGCGAGAAATTCAATTTCTTTTTTAGGTTACGTGATATGACGTCATGAGATCAGGCGATCCACCCTCGACCAGGATTTTAGAATTTTGTTCCCTTTTTGTGGTTATCCTTTTTGGTACCTTGAAGTTCCCATTGAGGGTTCAAGCCCTTCCTTAAATAACCTTTTTGGTATCATGATATTGTACTGAAATTTACCTTAAATATTATTGTTCTCTTTGCAGATAAGATGATTACCAGCTTTCTTACCTTGTTGGAGAAATTGCCCACCTTATATGTTTACGTGTCGAGATCCTGTCCTTGAATTAGTATCTTTCTGAAAGGATACATTTAATTTTAACAAGGGTGAAAGAGGGGTCCATCCTTGTCGCTTGTAGATTTCATTGTTAGAATTCTTGCAAAACATTGTTGTGAGTTTGAGCGATTTTTAAAAAAAATGCTCAGCGTTTTGTTGCTCAGTAAACTGATGGAAACAGTGTTGCCAAGTTTTTCTTACCTAAACTGCTCGGATTCTTTTCGAAACGGTTCCGCAGTGTAACAATTTTCAAACTAAAAATTTTTCGAACTAAAAACAATTGTAACAAAAAATTTTAAACAAAAATTTCAAACCAAAAATTTTCGAACCAAAAAATTGAAAAAAATTTCAAATCAAATTTTTTTTGAAACTAAAAAAATTGAAACAAAAAATTTTAAAAAAATTATCGAACCCCAACAAATTTTCGAACTAAACCCATTTTTAAAAACAAGTTTCGAACTAAAGAAATAAACTGCATCTAAAAAATTTCAAATCAATTTTTTCCTCGAACAACTAAAAATTTTCGAACAAAATTAAAAACCAAATTTTGAACACTAAAAAATCTTAAATTAATTTTTCGAACGAAATGTTTTCAAACTAATTATTTAAACCAAATCTTGGAAAAAATTTCCACCTTAAATCTCAAACCAAATTTTCAAGATTACCATTATTTGAAACCAAGTGTTCAGGGTTTCAAGAAATAATAAAACTTTTTTTTCATACAATTGAAATATTCATACATGTGCTTTTCTCATACAATTTTCTTAACACAATAAATACAGAATCTAGTTTAATCAATATTTTGGACGTGTTATCAGCTTCGAATCTTGTAGACGTATCCTGTAAAGAAAAGGAAGAAACAATACAGTACTTTATGAATTTCTTTTTTCCTGAAACAATAAAAACGAGTAAATATGAATGTGTAACTCTCTGTTTAGTTCCCTCTTCCTCCTCGGGTACGAGATGACTGCATTTTCTTCCACTGATGGTGTTGATGGTTTATGAACTCCTCTGGGTACTGCATTTTTTCTTGGTGTTGCAGCTTTATGATCAAGGAGGGAAAAAGGAAAAGGAAAAAAGACTGTTACAATTGTTACAATGTTACAATTAGTTATTTACAGTTTTTTCTTCATCTTCTTTTTCCTGTTCCAACTTCCGTTTTTTAACGTACCCGTACATAACCGTATCATAGGAATTGAGTTCTTTTGTGTACTGGATGCTGTACATTTTATCTTCTTTGCGAGTGACGATGGTATGGTCTTTGGTCCTTCATATTTTATGGGAGATGGTAATGGTGACTTGCCCACGGCATTGATTCATAATCATTTCTTTTAGCGTGTTGAAATTTAGTTGCTGTCCTGCATTGTAGTTTAAGGTAAATCCTCTAATTTTGCATATGTAACAGATGATATTGGTGTCTGGATTGTATATTTCTAAACTGTAATTTTTTTGGCGTCCACTAACAAATGTCTTGATGTAGGCTCGTTGTCCATAAGACTCCATCTCATCCGATAAGCATCCCAAGTACGTGGAAGGTTCAATGGTTGGGTCCACCGGCTTCTCTGTAAATATCACAGAATCCGTGTTGAAATATAAAACACGTTCCTGCAACATTTCCAGGTACTTGTACAGCCCTAGAGGTGCCTGACATGTTGTAAATGCTCCTAAAACGACAATGGTGTTTCGAGTTTGAACAGGCATATGTTCATTGTGCTCCCAGAATGCCTTTGACATGGTCTCATTGATGGGTACAATTTGATGTAGTTCAATATCGGGGGAAGTGAGTTTTTCATAACATTCTTCCGGCTGATCAATAATTGTGGTCTGGCTAAAGTGTGTACGTTGTGAGAACTTGCCCCATAAAGAGTTAACACAAAGTTTAGATAAACTTCTTCGTGCAGGATTATTTTCAATTTTGGTCGTATCCAAAGCAATACCTTCACGCTGCAGGACGGTTTATATAAATTTTGTTTGGTCTTCTTCGGTGACACATGAACTTGGCCATCCAGAAGCTTCCATTTGCGATTTCAAAAACGTGTTGATGTATTCCGTGAACAAGCCACCTATTTTCGTGATGGGGTTATGTTGTTCAATGTCATAATCCCAAATTTCAAAGATTTCCACCGGTTGATATCCTAATTCTATTGCCTTTTGTATTTCGTATGATACCCATGTTCCAGTGAGGCATCGCTCCTGATCGTTGTGCGTACACGTTGCTGTAGGGTCTGGGTTCGTTTCTTCGGCACAAGCAGCACACAGTGGAAACAGTAGTTTCTTGTTGCATCGATAAGGGAGGAGACCATGATAAAGATGGCGACTTGCCAATATCATCATTTTGATCACATCATTGACTTTATTTATTAATGGTGTACTTTCATCACCCTGTAGGTAAATTCTAGGATGACCTACAGGGGATTTAACACACTTATTTATGAACGGTTAAAGCGAAACAATATCGAAATATTTTATTTTTTCTATTGCTTTTTCGTCGACTTGATGGTACAATTTCACACAATTGTCCTTCGTCCAAAAAAGCTATCTCTTGGATTTAAGGGTCTGCGGTCCTTGTATGGATGATTCTTGAGATATGTCGCCATTGCTGGATTTTGTTTCAAGAACTTTTTTAAATTTGCACTCCCACATTTCACGTACAATGTACTTGAATTCACGCAGTCTTGCATTTTTCCGTTGCGTTCGTTCATAACGGAATTCCATGGTGTCTTCTGGATTGCCGTAGATGGGTTGATTACAGCCTGTAGTAATACACACTTCACAACCGTGATAAAAAAAAACAGCCGGCATGCTCATAGACGTGCTCCTCTAACGTCTCAGGATCTTGGTAGTAGCCATCAATATGGAATCCCGCAATAAACACCTCTTTTTGTCGGGCCGCATGTAAGGTTTCGGTTTCTTTCGGTTTTTTCAATGTAGGTCAGCCATTGCATTGCAGCGATCGATTGCGTACTTCTCCATCGATAGCCATGTGCCGGTAGAATTCCAATGGTATTGCGCTTGAGAAAATTCCGGTGGAATACTAAATTGGAAGCACTTGCAATTGTTATCGTCTCCAAGAAGGGTACACTATGGTTTCTGCTTCAAATGACGTCATAAACGAAACACATGCTTGTCGCAGTACATTGACATCTTGAATACAATAGTTGATAATTTCACTCTGGAAATTAAACGTGTCATTACGATGGTCATTGTACCATTGCACGAACTTGTTCGTCTTCGACGGACATTTCATTTGCACCATAATACTTCCTTTCTGAAAGTTGTCCAATATACGATTGATTTTCCTTGGTATTGAAGAAATGCGGGAAGTAGCCTTTGGTTGCGGGTAAATTGAACGCTTTTGACAATTTGTTTAATGCCATAGTCAGGAAGTTAAAAGAGTCAATGAACGTTAGATTATTCAAGGTTAAACTCAGTATCTTAGTTCCATTTAATATGACGTCAGGTCTCCATTGACATTGTTCTACCATAGTCTTTAGAATAAAATATCCATCGTAACCCTTCGAGTTGTGAGCGAGACAGAAAATCCTATTTATTTTGGGACGACGTTCCCGCAATTATTGGAGAAAATCATAAATTGGAGCGTCTCCTTGGAAAATATGCTGGCACACGTACTGCAAAACTGTTGAATATTATCGTTTTCAACACATGCATAACATACTTGTTGTGCAACCAATAAATTCGGAACATGTACAAGCATGTTATCGTAAATGTTCTTGTCCTGCATGGATTCTATATCGTAGAATATTAATAAGGCTTTCTTTGCGTGCATGAGTGAAGGAACACCAGGTTTCAAGTACTGTCGATCAGGAAGCATGAAATATTGATGCGATCCTGGAACAATCTTCTTACATACATTACAAAAGATCTCATTACAGTCATGAATGCGTTGTCCACTTCGTACAAAAGAATATATTCTGTAATATTTAGTACATTGCTTCATCATTTTACATACAGGTTCCCCTTGATGATATACTGCATTCCGATTTTATTAAAACATTCTTCGCCGTAAATTTGACGATTGCAGTCGTTACACAATATCAGCGTTTGATTGTTGTCGCATACAGGTCTTTGTAACCATTTGGAGCACGTTACAGGACAATTTTTCACATGTTCATTACGTTTACTATACTTTTTATGGCACGCTTCACAGTGGAAATTGGTTACAAAACAAGCAGTTAAAGATTGGATGGTATCTAAATGGCCATCGAAATAAATCAAATTTATAAGAGTCCGATTTTCATCGTTGGGCCCCTCATAAATCATGTCAGGGCCTTAAAAACTATTGTAAACAGTAATTTTATATTCTTTGAGGTATGACTGGTATTGCCGAATTTCATTTACACTGGCACCATGATCCAAATTCACTCCTGCATTTGCACATAACGCATCCACTTCTTGGTCCACAATACATTTTCTCTGATGTTTATACTGCTTATATCGTTTCATATCTACATTCTTGTATGTCTTCAGGCCAAAGGAAATGACAAGGACGTATGCCAGGCATCTTGAATCTTGATTTCTTACGCGTACAATCCCTCGCTTGCTACATAATAACTCTTCGTTTTGAAGTACTCCTTGCCGCACACGACCATAGCCACGTGGAATGTCCACACGATGAAAATAAACGGTAAATGGTTCGTGCAGGAGAAATGAATTGTTATTTTGTAGAACTCTTTCGAACGAGGTCCACATTGTTTCCAGTGTCAGGTCTCGGGCTTGGCGAAAACACCCAAAATGGCTTATTGGTATTTCGTGGCAATATTACCGATAAACCAACCATTGCCTCATCGTCGACATTGGTTAATAAGTGGTCCAGCATTGCTTGAAAACTATTATGAACGTATTGGATAATATCGGTTCCTACGGGTGGTGCGTTAAATTGTACTTCCATTATTCTGCCTTCAATGTTAAATCGTCTATAATGACGAGTGATTTCATTACGAACGATAAAACCCGATTCGGTCATAGTTAAACAAGGAGAAAACAAACAAACAGGTATAATGGGGAAAAAGGGAATTGAGCAGCGTGAATTTACTACAAAAGAAAAGAGAAAGAAAAATCTTAATCATCTGATAAACAGGAAATCATAACATTTGTGATAAATTCTTAACTAACCAATTCATGTGAATTCCTGAGTTTGATTCCCGGCGGGAGCGTTCAGAATCCCATTATTAAACACGTGTATTAGAAAGTGTATTCAAAGTTTTTTTCTAACTCCGTGTTTGAAATAATTAAGTCACTGAAATGAGTGTTTTATTGCTGTCATACTGGAAATCAAACTCGAGACCATTACATCAGCATGTAACTGACTTACGATTCTGTAGTGATAAAAGGAATGCATGAAATGAATGAATGTTTCAACAGTGCTGAGATACGACAAAGTACGCGTAAGCATTTTTTCAACTCACAACGAACTTTAAAATGACGCGTATGCAAGTTGAAGAGATTCACCAAACATTAACGTTACGCATATGTAATTGTCAAAACAAAATCTGAATAGCGTAAACAAATATACCTGCACTCTTTTTTCCATTGTGGCTAAGCGGTTAGCGTACATGTTTCTAACGTGGAAGGCCCTGGTTCAATCCTCGGTGGGTTTGCTCTCCACGTCGGGGCGCTGTCAAACCTTTTCTGAAATTTAATAATATTATTTTCATGCATTATCATACATTCTTCTCAAAACTAAGCTAAGTGGTTGGGTACACACCTCTGTCCCTGGTTCAATCCCGGGTGGTTGCTCGAATATCACGTTAAGCTGAAGAGACGCTAAACTAAAACAATGGTTTTAAAGGGAATCAAACAATATTATTCTCAGGCGTAGTTTTCGAAATTTTGTAATGCATTCTTTTCAAAACCAAGCTAATTGCTAGCGTACACATCTCTTGCCATGGTTCAATTTCCGACGGGAGTTCAGATTGAACATTAAGCTTACACTACTGAAGGGACGCTAAACCAAAATAAACAAACCATATCATTTCTCGTGCTTAGTATTAGAGAACACGATACTTTTAATGTGTGGGGTTCCTGATTCGATCTCGTGAGTTTATTCGGGGTACTCCCACTTTTCCATTCCACTAATTCCTTCATAATCATTCAAATGCTCTCATAGCCTAAATATTTCGTGCTAAAAGTGAAACAGTGTATTAGTGATCCTCATGTGTAGTTTCCACAAATATTAAATAAAAATGATTTTCCAATCTTGTGTGAAAATAAAATTTCACTGAACTTACCTCAAGTTCAATGAACAAAAAAGTCGCCGCAGTAAAGTTTAAAATAAAGACACTTCTAAAAAGCACACCTTCTTCACTTGACATTTGAGAGCGATGTGGGATTTGAAAAATGAAATTTAGATTTTTATTTAGGTCGCTGTGAAAATGGTCACCGTCAGTCAATCAGAAATGAGGATATTCATAAAATGACACCACAACGAGCCAATCAAAACGCTGCTTTCATCATGAATTACGAACCAAAACGATGTGTAACAATCGATCAAGACGTCATTCACGTTTCTCAATAGTTTCAACATCGGGAACCGGTCAAAACCCCCACAGCCAAAACCCCCACACTCAAGAAATGTCAAAACGCCCACACAAACGGTCATAACCCCCACACAAATGGACAAATCTCCCAAACGCACGAACGGTCAAAACCCCCACAGCCAAAACCCCCACACTCAAGAAATGTCAAAACGCCCACACGATCGGTCATAACCCCCACACAAATGGACAAATCTCCCAAATACACGAACGGTCATAACCCCCACAGCCAAAACCCACACACTGGTAGACGGTCATAACCTCCAACGGTCATAACTCCCACACAAATGGACAAAACAGCCACACATATCAACGGTCACAATCCCCACATAAATGGACAAAACCCCCACACAAATGGACAAAACTCCCACATGCAGAAATAGTCACAACTGCCACACAAATTGACAAAAGCCGCATACTCATGTATTGCCCTTGTACTTTTTAATAACATTTTTATTCCACTTAAACTGATGTTGCAACTATTCTTCTTGGGCGTCATAAAGAGCCGCAACAAAGACGTAAAATGACGATCATTTCAGAGTGTGGGGGATTTGTCCGATTTTGTGGGAGTTTTGTCCATTTATGTGGGGATAATGACCGTTGCTATGTATGGTTGTTTTGTCCATTTGTGTGGGGGTTATGACCGATTGTGTGGGCGTTTTGACATTTCTTGAGTGTGGGGGTTTTGACGTTCGTGCGTTTGGGAGATTTGTCCATTTGTGTGGAGGTTATGACCGATTGTGTGGGCGTTTTGACATTTCTTGAGTGTGGGGGTTTTGGCTGTGGGGGTTTTGACCGTTCGTGCGTTTGGGAGATTTGTCCATTTGTGTGGGGGTTATGACCGTTTGTGTGGGCGTTTTGACATTTCTTGAGTGTGGGGGTTTTGGCTGTGGGGGTTTTGACCGTTCGTGCGTTTGGGAGATTTGTCCATTTGTGTGGGGGTTATGACCGTTCGTGCGTTTGGGAGATTTGTCCATTTGTGTGGGGGTTATGATCGTCATTTTACGTCTTTGTTGCGGCTCTTTATGACGCCCAAGAAGAATAGTTGCAACATCAGTTTAAGTGGAATAAAAAATGTTATTAAAAAGTACAAGGGCAATACATGAGTATGCGGCTTTTGTCAATTTGTGTGGCAGTTGTGACTATTTCTGCATGTGGGAGTTTTGTCCATTTGTGTGGGGGTTTTGTCCATTTATGTGGGGATTGTGACCGTTGATATGTGTGGCTGTTTTGTCCATTTGTGTGGGAGTTATGACCGTTGGAGGTTATGACCGTCTACCAGTGTGTGGGTTTTGGCTGTGGGGGTTATGACCGTTCGTGTATTTGGGAGATTTGTTCATTTGTGTGGGGGTTATGACCGATCGTGTGGGCGTTTTGACATTTCTTGAGTGTGGGGGTTTTGGCTGTGGGGGTTTTGACCGTTCGTGCGTTTGGGAGATTTGTCCATTTGTGTGGGGGTTATGACCGTTTGTGTGGGCGTTTTGACATTTCTTGAGTGTGGGGGTTTTGGCTGTGGGGGTTTTGACCGGTTCCCTACGATACAACATCGGCTGGCGCTTGCATTTAAATCACATGTGCTTCTATGTCAGCACTCAAAGAAGTCTTTCATCATTTAATTTTAATGCACGAACGAAAACGTTTTCTTTTACACATCTTAAAGTATTTCAAGGACCATGGTTCGAAACCCACCAAGCACGATTAAAGCCGAGCTCATTAATAGCTAAATGGTTACCAAGACCTGAGTTTGGTTCGAAAGACCTGAGTTCGATTCCTGGAGAAACATTTATTAGGATTTTTCTTTTTAGTTTTCCAAAACTTGGTTTTAAACTTTTAGTTCGAAAATATTAAGTTTAGTTCGATAAAAAGTTTAATTTGATAATTTTTCATTTGAATTACATCTTTAGTTCGAAACTTTTGTTTTTAAAAATTGGTTTAGTCCGAAAAATTTTGGTTTGAAAATTTAGTTCGAAAAAATTTTGTTTCAATTTTTTAGTTCGAAAATGTTTTTGTTTGACACTTTTTGTTTTTTTTATTTCGAAAAATTTTTGTTTTGAAATGTTTAGTTTCAATTTTTTTTATTCCAAAAATTTTTAGTTTGAAAATTCTTGCACTCTGCGGAACAGTTTCGAAAAGAGTCTGAGCAGTATAGGCAAGAAAAATCTGGCAACACTGTTTCCATTAATGAATCGCTTACTGAGCAATAAAACGCTGTGCGTTTAAAAAAATCGCTTAAACTCACAACAATGTTTTATAAGAATTCTAACAATGAAATCTACAAGCGGCAACGATGGACCCCTCTTTCACCATTGTTAACAATAAATGTATCCTTTCAGAGATAAACTAATTCAAGGACAGGATCTCCACACGTAAGGTAAGAACCATCTTACCCATAAAAGGAAACGATAATATTTAACCCGTAACTGCTGTTGTGGGTCTCACAGACCCATGAAGAAAATTTTACGTTGCGCAGTACTACTTTCTAACACGTGAGCGCTGTTGTCTTCCGAGTAGCTGCATATCAGTGTGAACTGAGACTGGTGGCTGAACAGTTGTGATTGTTTAACGCTTGCAGTTAGATCTACACGTTGCGGGTGGGTCTGTGTGACCCACAACAGTGGCAGCGTAACTTTTTTCATTTTGCTGTGCAATCTATTTTAGTGATGATATTTGCTATTTATGCAATGGAGAGGGAAGCAAACGCACGAAGTATTTCAGTGACAGATCCATGATTTTAATCGTACATTCAATCTGTTATAGACGAAGTTAGTGATGGTGATATTTCTGATAATGATCCAGATTAACTCACATGTCCGAAGAAAGGTAAAGCAGTAATTTTGGTATCATCCATGCACCATACCAGGGGGAATGTGGATGAACTACCAGAAATAATAAGTTATTACAACATGACGAAAGGTGGAGTGGACTCTTTAGATGAAAAATGCAGTGTCTATTCAACTAGTCGCCGAACACAAAGATGGACCATGGCTATGTTTTTTTCGCGTCCTGGATATTGCAGGGGTGAATGCTTTTATTTTGCTCTCTGCATTCCCACAAACTAAGACACTTTCCAGATTAGACTTTATGAAAGCTGTTGCTCGTGAACTTGTTTAACTCAACATAAAAAAACAGACTGTTAAACCCTCACATGAGCCTGGAGTTACGAACATCCATGTCGAGAGTTCTTGGTATTACCGAACAAAAATCACACCAACAAGCCAGGGAAGGAAGCAGATTGGGAAAAAGGAAGAGATGTCAATTTTGTGACTCAGCAAAAGACAGGAAAACACAATACCCGTGTGTGTCATGTTTCAGACCTCTTTGCTTAGCATGCGCCAATACAATGTGCATTCCATGTCTGAATCTTGTGAAAAAATGAACATAACAGTACAGACAGGTTTACCTCCTCAAGTTTTAGTTATTCGGGAGTGAATTGTGTATGTATTGTAATATTTCTTTTTTTGAACACTATTCCGACAAAATAATATGATTGTTGTTTCACATTCAGCATTGTTATGCACAGAAACAAATGTAATTGTTTAACTACTTTATTACAAACAAAAAAGAGAGCCATTTCATTTAATTTACTTTTTCACAAAAAAAATCCTATTCTTTTTGGTATTTGCTACTGTGAAATATTCCGAGAACTGAAAAACGTCAGAAAATACAGATATTTGTATTATTGAATCAAGCTAGTATCATTTATAAACATAAAATAGTGCTGGGTCTAATAGACCCAACAACAGTGTTAGTGTAACACAATTTGGCAACAGTAGTTAAGGGTAGGTAAACTTCAGTACATAATAAAAGGGAACGTAATTCTAAAATCCCGGTCAAGGGTGGATCACCTGATCTCATGACGGCATATCACGTAACCTAAAAAAATTGAATTTCTCGCATGGGCTGTGGCTAAGATCATGTGACTTCTATCCTTCAATCAAAATTGAGGCACCAAAACATTCATCTTACCCATAAACTGAAACAAATTTCAAAAATTCAGAGTGAGAGATTTTCCCATAAAGATGAGTCATAACGTTATACCATGTAAACTGTTCACCGTGTGGTGGGTCTAATATCATGACATAATAATGATCAGAATCGAGGTACCAAAGTACACATTAAAGAGGATACCCGAATTTCAAAAATCCCAGGGTTTAAGATCACGTGACCTCTATCAACCAATCAAAATCATATATCAAAGCACTCATGTTACCCGTAAAAGGAAACGAATTTCAAAAATCCCGAATGAGGGATTTCCCCGCAAGGGTAAAACATGAAGTCATACCATGTAACCTGTTCACCGTGTGGCGGGTCTAAGAATTTTTAAAAAGTCCCAGAGCCTGTAGAAATTTCCATTGTAATTCGTATTAGCAATGACAGTAGAGTGGATTTTTCTGTTTCTACTGTGCATCATCGGCATCATTATATCAGAAGTTTTCCGCCATTACCAGCAGGTCACTTACCGTGGCTGAGAAACTGCCATGCTCCACGATCTTCTATTAAACTCACAAACGCCCCTTGTGCCACCAGTGACCCACTTTATTTTTCACTACGTTACATGGGCTATATCATTCATTTAGCCAAACCCACGTTGTTCCACTTCAGCCACATTACCCGTTCTCTTGTTGTACGAATTTCGTCCAGTTTTCTTCTCAGGTTTTCGATGTAACACGGTATTGTTCAATGCAGTTGCTAACGAATAAAACTGGTCTTGGGCGTTTGTGGGTTAACCTTTCCATCTTTACATACGATTTTTCTGTTTTGATATCGCCAACTGCCTAATTCCGTTTCTATATAGTCTAGTTAATCCCCTCCCTTTCTTTCCTGCCACCATACCCTCTAGCACATCCCACATGATACAGTTTCTTCTTAACCAATATCCCAACCAGTTTTTCTTCCTCTTCTTAATAATATTTTCCTCCTTCCATTCCTAACACCCTCTCATTCGTTTTCCCCTCGACCTAGCTATTTCTCTCCATTCTTCTCCACACACATATTTCGAAAGCCTTCAATTGTTTCTCATCATATTTGTATAATGTCCATGATTCTGCCTTATAAATACAGTAAAATACAGTACACGAAGCATTTTATGAGTCTTTTTTCAACTCTATTCAAGTTCCCACAAAATAGTATTTTCTTCATCCTAAAGGTTTCTTTCACCGTTTCTATCCTTGCTTTTATTTCACGTTCGCAAATCATATCATCACTAATAATACTACTCAGATATCGAAAACTAGTCATTTGTCCTTTTCTCCCGCTCGTACTTCTATATTTGACACCGATCGCTTCGTTTCAATCACCATGGAGTTTGTCTTTCTAACATTTATTTTCATCCCATATTCTTCAGAAGCCTTTCTCAAGTTTTCTACACCTTATTAATTTTCTTTTTAGATTCTGCAACAACAAATATATCAACCCCAAACCGTATACACCTCATCATTTCATCTCATACCGAAATTCCATCTTCATTACGTAGACTCGTTTTGGCTATTTCTTCTATATAGCTATTAAATAATGTCGGCGAAATACATAATCTCTGTTGAACTCACCTTCCAATTACACTGTCCGTCTACTGAGCATGCACCAGCGAATTTCCATGAAAGATCATGAATAATTCTGATAATTTATATAGTATTTGTGGACGAATACGTAATAGAATCTATATGAATAACATATATCGTTCCTCAAAGTACCGAATACGGTAAACATAAAAACACCAATAGACATATTACATCAGGGCGAAATAGGCATCAATTTCAGACACTTCAAAACAGATTTCATTCGTTCTTACCGCTGGTCTTGTGGCTAGCACGTGTGCCTTTGGTGTACGGGGTCCCCGGTTCGATTTCCGGTGAGGGAATTTTAAATGACCTAAATGTTTTTGCATTCGTGTTCCTGTCGTTCAAGCTTAAAAGAAATGATTGTAAAACGTTTATAACCGAGTAGAAAATAAAGGCAACTTACACAGATACGTTCAGTGAATCAGTTACCTTAAAGACAAGAAATAAAGCGTCTAAGGCATTTGTAACTTGAAAGGAACTCTTAAAGCGTAGTTCCAGTCCCACCAAAGTAACATTTTTCTTTTACTTGTTGTCGAAGATTCTCTTTGTATTTCTATCGGATTCGAATAAATAGAACTTCGAATAGAGACCACGTTGAATTCATTTATTGAGTAAGCTCTGAAAGATATGGCTATGATTTTTATTATTATTATTATTATTATTATTATTATTATTATTATTATTATTATTATTATTATTATTATTATTAGTTAGAGTACGAAGTTTCAAATCAGGCGATGCAGTATTTACGTAAACTAAATGATAATTTATTTGATTATATTCACTAGCCCACTATACATTTTCGAGGTTTTGCTCTGGGAAATGAAGTGTATACGACATTGAATAGTAAAAACATTACAATAAAAATATATTATTAAAAATATTGATTAAGTAATTGGAGTTAAACATGCTTTCCAGTAAGAATCATATAGAGAGAGGATTTACTTTATAAAGTGCGATGCAAACGAATATTCTAGTTTTAATCCCATTAGAAACCGATAACTTACACAATACTATTTAATTACTTCATTAATTCTATAAACCTTTATGCTTATCGTATTATAATTTTCTTTAACATTATGATTTTGCCATTTCAAAACGTAGAACGAGAAATAATTATAATATTCTACCTAGGTTTTTGTTAAGGAAACCTTTGAAACAGTGGTGATTTCAGGGCATGACCTGTGGGAGAATTTGAGACCCTGTCGACATAAATTCGTGGCCATATCTTCGATCATGCTCAAAGTAGACTAATAATTGTTCTATCATTTTCCTCTCATTCGTATATTGACCATTACCCGGGAAGAATCTTCTGAAATCATCAATGCTTATAATTAGTTTTTCATTACAAATCAAAGGATAATAATGAAATATTGAACATAATTAATATTTTGTTTTCAGTTTTGGATTTTAGATTTCCAATTCATATAATGTTCCCTTGTAATCGAATTTGAGAGAAAAGTAGTTGCCAAAGATTTATTCAAAGAAATGTTTTCAGTCCTCTGATGAAAATAAGGAACACACTTTTAAGGAAAAAAACGAAACCAGGGTTTGAAAACATAAACTTAAGATTGGTAGACTATTGACCCAAACCGCTCGACCAGTTCGTACGTCTTCATTGAGTTTCTCTAGACTTTTGTGTAAAGTAGTTCCTGCTCCACATTTATTTTTGTTTATTTCGATACAACTATAAGTTTGTGGTGAATATTTGGGCGTTACAGGTCTTGCAATGCCTAAAGGTCTTTTTCGTATGAGCCACATTCAATTTTACGTCCTAATAACTTATATACAATAGGTTGAATCTGTGAAATGATTGGGGTTGGAGTGATCGTAAATGTTTTCATAGTTAGGAGACTGGATATGCAAAGCCGCTTAACGTGCGGATTTACTATTGTGAAATTTGGTACCAAAGTATTCATCTTACCCGTAAAAGGGAACGAATTTCAAATATCCCGGACATAAAAGAGAATGTGGGATTTCTCCCGCAGGGTGACTCGTAACGTCATACCACGTGAAGCGTGGGTAAAATTTGAATTTCCCGCGTGGGTGGGGCCTAAAGTCACGTGACCTCTATCAGCCAATCAACATCGAGAAAATGTTGCTGACTCGGCGAGCCATAGTGCGGGTCCTACTACTATAACATCAATTGCATTGTTTCTTCCAGATCATTAAGTATTTGCTGCTTTTTAACAATTCGAGTATCTCAAACTCGTCGAATGTTTCTGACATTTCGTGTGTCTCAAACGTTTCGAGTGTCTCAAATGTTCCGATAGTCTCAAACATTTTGAGAGTCTCAAACAATACGAGAGTCTCAAGCATTTCGAGAGTGTCAAACATTTCGAGAGTCTCAAACAATTCGAGAGTCCCAAACAATTCGAGAGTCTCGAAACATCGATAATTCGATAAAATTAAAATTCTTTATCGACGGAACGGTTTTGAAATTTAATCGAATTGTTATTGATTACTCGATTATCGGAACAGCCCTAGGGCCAGTCCGGTCATGCAAATACTTTCTATATTTATTATAGACAGAATCTTTGTAAATCCCATTCTGATTTTAAACTCGTGCCTAAATTTACTTTAGCTTTCATCGCTAATGCAGTTCCTAAAGCTGGTAATTCTCAGTGTTGCATCTTTGCATCTTTAACAAAAACTCTTCCCCATGCTTTATTTTCTAATTCTTTGTCTGCGGTAGAAGCTGTATTTTTATCATCTCTGTAATATATATAATACTCTTTGCAAGCCTCGTATAATGGATTTATCCGTTTATCTTTTTTTTTCTAATTTTTTGTAGCTTGGTTCCTGGACTGCCGTACGAAAATCCAAAAATATGTAGCTGAAACTAAAGTTTCTTAATTAAATGGTTCACTAATTCCTTTCCATGTTTCTCGTTATGCCAAGGTCTTCGTGAAAATATATTCAGTACCTTTATTACCTAACCTATACCTTTTGAATCATTAGAAATAAATTGTGAGAGTTTATAATTGATCATGTTCATTCTACCTACTTTGTCTTTGTAAAAATTATTACCAGCTTTTTCATCTCCATCTATAACAATCAATCGATCAATTAGCTTTCTCACATCATCCATCCATATATATATATTCTTTAGGTAATTCATTATACAAGGGTGTATCCAAAAGTTCCAGGACAGTGCTCATAACATGCAAACTGCTTGCAGTTCACGAGTTTTCCGCTAGGATGTATTGAGGTGGTATCTTGTGAGCCAGTGTGCCGAGTAGATGGTTTGAGGTGGAAACGTTTGAATGTTGCACGTGTTTTCGTGTGTGTGTTGCATTAGCCGTCTGCGATTTTTCTTATCTCGGCGGTATGGCGGAAGTTGAAGAACAAAGACTGTGCATCAAATTTTGTGTGGCATTGGGTAAAGCTGGAAGTGAAACTTATGAAATGTTGAAACACGCTTTTGGTGATACATGCATGAGCCGTAGCCGAACATTTGAATGGTTTGGACGTTTCAAGAAAGGCAGAACATCGACTGCTGATGTTGATCGATCGGGTAGACCGCGCACGGCAACAACCCCATTAAAAGTGGAAGAAATGAGGGGAAACAACATGATAGTGGTTCCCCATCCACATACTCACCTGACCTGGCCCTCTGTGACTTTTTCTTTTTCCCAAGCTGAAGCTTTGGATGAAGGGGCGAAGATGCGATACCATTCCAGAAATTCAAGAAGAATCGTAATGGGTACTTGACACTATTCCAGAAAGGGTCTTCCTTAATTGCTTCCAAGCTTGGTAGAAACGCTGGGACCGCTGTATTAATGCAAAAGGGGAGTACTTTGAAGGCGATGGAGTATTTCAAAGGTAAGAACGTTTCATTATACAGATTCAGTCCTGGAACTTGTGGATACACCTCTAGACTTTTGTGTTTTCTTTTTACCTAGGTAGTGGTGTTGGTGCAAGATTAGGTTTATAAGCTCATTCTAAATAGGTTTGATGATTTAATTGGATTTTTTTACTTCTACTAGATCTTTGTTATCTTTAATTTGGAATGTTGGTTTGAAATATAGCATTAAAATCAGTCTGCATGTGTGTATCGATTTTTAGATAATCGTCATCATAGTTTGTTGGATTGTTTTCTGTTAACAATTGCCATAAGCTTTCTGTTACTGTACAATGTCTCTTATTAACGATCAAATCATCACCACTTATGATAACTTCTACATCCCTATCGTGTGTACTATTTCTTTCCTTCCTCATTATATGCTACTATACCGAAAACATTATTATCTCTCATTGCGTAATATTTCGTCGAAATCTTACCAAAACGATTTATTTAACAACTTCATCTATTCATTCTTCTTTATCTTTGTTTTCTCATGTTTTATCTCTTTTGTAACTGTTGAATCACCTTCCTCTATAGATCTGTCACAACTTATCTTTTTATACTATGAAGTTCAAGATTTGTTGATAAATTCAGATCCATTGGGGCAATATTATTTAGAGCTATTATAATCTACAGTCCGCCTATTATATTCTTCTTTTGTTCTGCTACTTCTTTAATCTCACTTCCTAAAGTGTGAATAGCATTTATTACAGGTTGTTCTTGCTTCTTGTATTTATCATATATTCCTATTCTTTCTTTCCTTTGCAGTTTTAAAACCTTTAATAAGAAACTTATTCATCTTACAGTTCCTCTCTATTTCTTTCTCATTCATTTATTATAAAGAAAATCTTTGTACGGTAATGTTTGATGTTAATGTTGAACATATTATTTTTGTACGTTTGATGTTCATGTGTGTGTGTTGGACGTCTCCCTTCTATATTTTTATCTGGTTTTGTTCCTGTACTGTCCCTTATTTATTTTTCTTGTCAAACGAATTACTATAAAACCATAATTATTTTTCCAGCAAGTAAAGCATACCTGCTTAAATTTATTATCAGACGTACCTCTTCCTAGAAACTCATTATACACATGTTCATATCATCTTGACGAATTATGTATAAAAAATTAAATTTTATTTCACTAATTCTTTTGGTACTTTTGATTATGCAAAATAAAAACAATCTAAATGTTTATATCTTCCTCTTCTAAAATAATCTTTAATGTTGTTCTGGTTCCCTAAGATAAAATAATCAAACATAGCAATAGAATAATCTTTACATTCATCAACTGGAATAACAGAATCATTACTGTAGTTTTACTATTTATGATTTCGGAAGTTGATCTAGTGAGAAAAACACAAAGTGGCTGGTATAGCCTATACAGCGTAGAAGACAGAGCTGCCAGAGCAGTGGCGGCGGTTGGACGTTAAAAGTGGGGGGCAAGACATGATCTTAACAATTGTATATCAATGTTAGATTTCCTGGTTGTTTCTAATACTGTTTGATGAAAGGTTGTATAACTAATAGGATACTATATTTTATCACTTAAAATGCCGTATATCTTATTTCTATTTTATTAAGTAAATTCATAAGAGCAATACAGGTAGGTACTAGCCCTTTATACTCTTAAACAACGAAATAGTAAGAAGAGATTTTATCCGTCTGTCTGGAAAATTGTGTGATCAGATTATTTAATAAATTTTCAAAACAAATAAATAGAAGGGATAATATTAATCATAGTAATGATTAATGACGCTTGTTTTGCAAAAGTTATATTGAAACCGGGGATTAATGAACAACTTATACCTTTTAATTCCACACATGCCATTAGATGAATGTTTTTACTCTTAGAAAATGAAATATAGTAAGTACTTCAAGCATATGCTATGACATTTAAAGAAATATGCAATTGCAATATTAAGTGCTTTGAATTGAAATTAAAACGCAATTACTGTAGCTTTCTTAACTCCACGTTAAGACAAATAACCAATACGTACTCACACAATGGCAAATATATGGCACCATTTCTTTCTATGAAACAGTAATACATACAAAACCTTTACCAGGGTGTCCACATTCTGGAAAATAAGTGAAAGTCAGGGAAAGGTCAGGGAAGTAAAAATGTATCAGGTAAGTCAGGGAAATAACAGATTGGTCAGGGAAAAGCCTGGGGAAAAATCGATTTAGATCCATTGTTCAGTTACTGAATTTATGAAATAGGGTTGATTTCTTTACTGTTACTGGATGCAAAATGTGGTGTTCTCAATGATGATATTGAGGGAGTCAGTGTTCTCTGATATAGTCGTTGAAACTAATTTTCTGCGAAAAACACATCTAACTACATCCTGGCATATTTGCTCTAAAGGGTAGACGCTGTTCTAGAAGAATTGCATGGTGCCAAGTGGATATCTGGACAAGTGGTTGAGAACGCGAAGAATTAGTATCTCCAGCTCACAGTGAAAGCTCAGACTGAAGAATTTATGGAACACTCGAATGAATTCATAGCCAATGATAGAAATGGTATTGGACTTGATGAGGTTTTTACTTAGTCCTCGGGAATGGGAAGAACTTTGTTGACTTATGGTCAGTTTTAAAATTGTGTTTTATTTTCTTTCATTGAAACTCATTTTTTGAAAGTGGTTTCGCAATAAATAAAATTCTCATTGTTGACAACTTACAAGAAGACTCTCTGGTGGCTCAACGGATCATATACAATTCTGTGGTGAGAATAGGTGGATCGTCAGGATTAATAATTTCAACAGGTATGATAAATTCAGTGAGAAGTTCAATGAGACAATATTAGATGTATTTGGAAAAGAAAAGAGAAATAAATGCTGGAGACGAGAAGAGGAGAGAGAAACAGAAGATTCAGCAACAAGTAAAGGAGTTGGAGGAAGAAGAAAAGAAAATTAAACAGCGGAGACAACAAGAAAGACATTCAGATCAATGAGAAGAAAACTATTCGAGAAAGGTTGAAAACAAATTTCTAAATGGGTTGCATTTAATAATTGCACCAGCAAAAGTTTGTGTTACATAATGTTTTTTTATATATATATATAATCAGTAAAATCATGTATGAACTGTTTATTACTATAGGCAATATTATAATACTGTGTAATTGGTATTATAGTGTGTAAGCATATAATGTGTATATTTTCATATCTTAAGTACTCTGTGTACTGCACACTTTCGTTTTTAACTTTACATTTTGTGTAATGTATAGGCCTAATCAATATCGGCCTAATGCATATGTTTGTAAATTTACATTCCTTTGGAAAGAAAATTGAAAAAGGAAATAAACAGAAGCGAAAGAAAACAAGGCCAACTATGGGGAATGTGGAGGCTGGAGTTTCTTTCTTTTTCTATATTTTTAAGTTATTCAGGGGTCAGGGAAATCTGGAACTTTCATCATGGAAAGTCAGGGAAAAGTCAGAGATCTTTTCTCCAAATTGTGTGGACACCCTGTTTACATTTTCACATGAAATTACATAAATCAGGGCGTCACTGCAAAAAAGTGGGGGGGCAACTGCCCCCTCTTGCCCCCCCTAATCGCCGCCCCCTTCTATATTTTTATCTGGTTTTGTTCCTGTACTGTCCCTTATTTATTTTTCTTGTCAAACGAATTACTATAAAACCATAATTATTTTTCCAGCAAGTAAAGCATACCTGCTTAAATTTATTATCAGACGTACCTCTTCCTAGAAACTCATTATACACATGTTCATATCATCTTGACGAATTATGTATAAAAAATTAAATTTTATTTCACTAATTCTTTTGGTACTTTTGATTATGCAAAATAAAAACAATCTAAATGTTTATATCTTCCTCTTCTAAAATAATCTTTAATGTTGTTCTGGTTCCCTAAGATAAAATAATCAAACATAGCAATAGAATAATCTTTACATTCATCAACTGGAATAACAGAATCATTACTGTAGTTTTACTATTTATGATTTCGGAAGTTGATCTAGTGAGAAAAACACAAAGTGGCTGGTATAGCCTATACAGCGTAGAAGACAGAGCTGCCAGAGTATACCTGATTGCCGACAGGTATGAAGTTTGGAGGTCGATGGTGCAAGTGCAGAGATGGTGGAAGCAAGAGAGAGGTAGGAATGCAACGTCTAACCCCAAGATAATGAAAAACTGTCATAAGAAATTAATAACAACTGGTAGTGTGCTAGATTCAAGGCGATCTGGACGGCCCTTAATATCCAAATGGGAAGACAATGTGCATATTGTTCAGGACATATTTGAAGTTAGCCCTTCAAAGCCCACAATACAAGTTACTTCGAATGTGCATATGGTCTGTGATTCAAGAATAGGAAAAATAAAAGGGAATTGCTGTTCATGCAAGATGGAGTTCCGCCCCACTATGGAATTCCAGTGAGAGCATGGCTCGTTACACAATTTCCCTGGCAGATGAATTGACCGTCGGAGAGCGATAGAATAGCCTGCACACAGCCCCGATCTAACCCCATGCAATTTCTTCCTTTGAGGTTGGGTTAACGAGCAAGTGTACAAGTTGAAACCAAGGAGTATTAACAGTCTTGAACAAAATGTCCGTGAAATGTTTACAAGTGTTCCAGTTGAAATGCTATGAAGAGCCGTGGATTCTGTTCCTAGAAGATTCCAGAAGTGCGTGGAAAATTCGGGTCCATATGTTGAAATGTAACTTAAAAACTAAACTGTATTTACTTAATAATTTGTTCAATTGAAATAAAACTGTGATAAATTGTTTATTTTTTAAAATATTCATTGTTACAAATAGGTACTGACTTTACAAACACCCTATATTTTTAGATAGGGTGATATATTCTAGATTTTCCCCATTTTTGCTGACGGAACTGACTTTTGTGCTGAAGGAAGAATGGTACCCCAGATAGCACAGAACATTTTTTAAAAACGTTTAAAAATTTGCAAAGGCAAACTAAAAAGTTTGCAAAAAATTTGCCTTTTCAAATGAGAAAATTTGCCGAAAGTTCAATGCAAATAACGAAGTTGACGCTGGCTGAGTTTGCAGCAAAGTTGCCTCGGAAAACGAAAACATCTGCCAATACAAACGAAATGTTTGCGACTGCACAGCAAGAAAGTTTGCCAGGAATTTGCTGCAAATATTTTGTGCAAATTTTCTTTAACAAAATTTCCGAAAATGAACTGATAAATTTGGTGAAAATATTAAAAGGTTTGCAGCAACATTACAAAAAGTGTTTTCACGATCGCAAGATCATGTTTGCTTCAAATGTATCAGGTAATGTTTGCTGCAAATTTATAAAGTAATATTTGGTGCAAATTTATAAGGTAATGTTTGTAGCAAATTTAGAAGATATTGTTTGTTGTAAATTTGGTATAAGGCTAAAATATGTATCAAAATTCTGAAACTAGTGATCGAGGTATAAGTCAAAATATTAACTGCTTGCGATTTAATATTATTAAAACAGAAAACACAGTCTACCATTCCGGTTGCATTCATGTAGCAATCACCTGTGACGTTTAGAAGATATTTTTCATTATTTCCAGGTTCTGCCTAAATGTAATCGGAATGAGACATTGTATTTCGTATGCTTTAATAGTTTTTAAATCCCAAGCAGTTTATATTCTGACTTGTACCTCACTAGTTTCAGAATTTTTCTACATATCTTAATCAAAATTTGCAGCAATTGTCTTGAAACTAGTACTACTATATTAAAAAAATCAAACGAAATGGGTGATAAGGGTCATTTTTCGCCCATCGAATACCGGAAAAATGAAGAGTCCGATTCAGACAAGTTTGCAATGTCTGTATATTGGAAGATATGTTTTGTATGTGAATATAATAGATATGTGAGAAAATAAATAAGTCATAGAAATTAGTGCCCCAAAAGAGGTAGTTTTGCGTCATTTTGACAATGTTTGCTGTCGTTGACATGGGCTTATAGTAAGAAGGATTCGATGAACCTAAATAAACAAGACTCGTAATAATATAACGCTGTGTAAGCTTTGATGTAAGGATCAATTTATTTTGATTGTGTGTCTTTCGACTTATGAGAGAACAGAATGTATCTAGCCTCTATAGACACTTTACATTTTTCCGGTGTTCGATGAGCGAAAAATGACCCTTATCATCCCACATCCTTTTGAAGAGAGCAAATATAGAAGGTAGTTTCTTGCCTTCCAGCTTAACTTTTCTTGTTCATAAAATAAGAATAACTTATTAACGACTATTTTAACGTCATTTAATTTATATATGTGTATACATAAATACTTAAAAAATATAAAACGCCTAAACCTGAATATTTCTGAAGGTACATCAACGTTCATTCCATCACTTAATCTTGTAATGGACACGGAAAGTTTCTCTGGTTCCTCGTAGGGAGATTTCGACTTAAAAGCGAGTCATTGAAAAAAATCTAATAAATTTGACCTTTCAACGAATTTGGCCTGTACATTTTAATCCAAAATTTTACAAAGTCGGCTGCACAATCACTTAGCAAAGTAGCAATTGACGACAAATTATCCAATAACAACACATTATACTCGAAGATAATGCACAAGGGAAAACAGACACTTCCAAATGCTTAAACAAATATGGCGGCATCCAGGTGGCTCCAAGAACAAAGCATTAAACCTTCCGATCCCGATTCCGATTCAGATTATGATTCCGATCTTTCAGTTCATAATATAGCAGACTACCTACAGCACAGATGCTGCAAATTATCTCATGGATCAACAAAACAGTTCTATTACTGGAAACTATGTACAATGCATCTTTGTTGATAACTACCCCGCTAGTAAACATTAACTCTTGTTTCATATGCATACAAGCTAAACGAATCTCTTTTTATTATGAATAACTTTCCTTGATTATCACCTAGCAAAAACTAAATGTACAAAGCAGATCTATCAACCGTGTGCGGGTTCAACCATATATAAACAAGTCTTAAATTGTTCGGATTACTTCTTATAAATAGTTACAAATATTTCGTAATCACTGTTCTTCCGTTACACATACAAGCTAAACAACTCTCACTTTATGTGTAACTCTCCTTCAAAATTAGCACCCAACAAAAATTAAATGCACAAAACAGACTTATCACCATGCGGTTTCAACCATATATGAACAAAGTATTAAGTTGTTCGGATTACTTCTTACAAATAGTTACAAATATTTCGTAATCACTGTTCTTCCGTTGGAGGCTAGGTCTTGTTTCATACGCATGCAAGCTAAACAACTCTCACTTCATTATGTGCAACTTTCCTTCTAGATTAGCACCCAACTAAAAATACTAACTCAAAAAAGACTTATCACCACTTTTCTCCATCACTGTTCTTCCGTTGGAAACTGAGACTGTGTGCTACTGTGAGTGCCACCTCCAGATAAGGATGCTCTCTCATCCAGAGTAACTCGAATAGTGCTTCCGATTTCCTCAAATGAAACTCGAGTAGCACTTCCGCTCTCATCCATTGAAACTCGAGTAGTGCTTTCGCTCTCATCCATTGAAACTCGAGTAGTTCTTTCGCTCTCATCCACTGAAAATCGAGTAGTGTTTCTGCTCTCATCCAAGGAAACTGGAGTACTGCTTCTGCCTTCTCTGAAATGAAAATTCAAAAAATTATGCATTTGTGCTATAACATTCGATTATCAACATGATATTAAGACGGGACCCGGACAAATCCGCCAAATGACAAATCCGCCAATTACCAAATCTGCCAATTACCAAATGCGCCAAACGCGAAAATGACCAAATGCGCCAATTATGAAAATGGACAAATCAGCCAATTGACAAATCTGCCAATTACCAAATCTGCCAATTACCAAATCCGCCAATTACCAAATCTGCCAATTTCCAAATCTGCCAATACCAAATCTGCCAAACGCGAAAATGACTAAATGCGCCAATGACGAGAATGGACAAATCTGCCAATTGACAAATCCGCCAATTACCAAATCTGCCAATTACCAAATCTGCCAAACGCGAAAATGACCAAATGCGCCAATCGTGAAAATGGACAAATCAGCCAATTGACAAATCTGCCAATTACCAAATCTGCCAATGACCAAATCTGCCAATTACCAAATCTGCCAATGACCAAATCTGCCAATTACCAAATCTGCCAATTGACAAATCTGCCAAACGGAAAACACCGAACTCTGTTTGTATTATCATCAAATAACTGGATAGTCTAGTAAAAAGCATACATAAAAGAAAATATTTATGAATATCAAGCAAGAAACTAAAAGTAATTAATAGAAAGTAATCAAATCATCGCCCAAATATTTGAGGATTTGAACGAGGTAACCATTTAAAATAACGTTAACGTTTACTCAGTATATGTAAAAAAAAAAAAAAAAAAATGTTGGTTATTTTATGAAGACCGGAGAGACATGATGTAAAAGTTCAATAAATCGTACATGCTCTAACGCAATGAGATAATTTGTTTGTTATTATATGTTAATTTGATGAATTTATAACTGTTAAAAATGAATGTTCTTGTTATTTGCTGGAGTGATTGCCCCCTTTCTGCACTGAGGTTATGTTTTTGGGATGCCCGACCTCTTGGACTTTACACTATAGAATACTTTTTACAGTTGGCAATACTTCTTAAAATGACGTAGTTGCGAGAAATTTTTAAAACGATCGTTGTTTGTTTTCGTACCTTTGACACTTGACCAACAGTTTTTGGTAGTCGCGATTACTGCAAATTCTCCTAATTTCACGACTTTTACCAGTATTGCCAACATTAACATTCATTATCACATCTCCTAAACCATGTAAAATAACAAATTGCTATTACATGTTGTTTGCCATGACTCGATTTTGGTGTTGTTTGCCACGGTATTGCTCTCTCTAGCTTATCTTATATCAAAATCGTGAAGACTTATACAAAATCGACTTGCTAAGGGTTGCCAGATGAGCATATTATAATGATCACATCTATTATATTATAAACAGAATGCATACAATATGAATTGTCCCAAGCACGTTATTGGGTTACTACGCTATCGGCTGTTAACGCCACAATTAAATTTATTCAAGGTGAGTTCAAGCACTCAATATAATAATTTGTTTGCTTAGAAACTCTACAAGTGCATTTTCAAAATTGATATTGCCTACAATTTGTTTGTGTTCGACTGTGTAGCCAACGTTAAATCTCGACATATCATCAGGACTAACAATAAGGGGGGTATAGGAATCCCGATAAATGGGGACCCAAACCTTCTAGAGGGGGCGCGATACGCGATATATATATATATATATATATATATATATATATATATATATATATATATATATATATATATATATATATATATATTCATAACCTTTCTAGAGATCAAATTAAAATTAGATTTAAAAATCTGGATTTAACGATCTTTTAAACACCTTTGCTGAAAGTAGAAAAAATTAGTCTTCTGGTAATGCAAAAATTTAGTGACTTATGTATAGTTACTGGGGTATTTTCAAGTCCACACAAAGAACTCCCTAGTGGATGAGCGGTTAGCGTAGGGACCCAGGTTCGATTCTTGGCGGGAGCTTATTTCGTTCGGATTCCACGTTAAAATTGTAGGTCCACGTCTCATATAGCCTCGATGCTGAACGGGACGCTAAGACTGAAAATCAAATCTGTCCCACAGAGATTATTAAAATACAAGGGTCGGCAATCCCTCCATAGCCTTTCTGAAACAAGATGGAATGTACACGAATTGGAGTGGATTTGAGTTAAGCATCCCATTCAGCAGAAGAGTATGAGCCTTGGTTCTACAACTTAACATAGTTTCCGATACACATGAGTTTCCACCGGTAATCGAACCCGGGTTTCCCATACCAAAGGCGCGTACGCTATCCACATAGCCACAAGGGAGCCCTGTGTACGATTTAAGACTATAAAACCTATGGCAGAAGAAACGGGTAGGTTACATTTCTCTAAGTTACAACCATTAATTTTCTCGGACGTTTGAAGATAAAATCTAGATCATAGCAATGTAAGAAATTGAATCCCGCATTTGATTCTGAACCACTCCGAGAAGAAATCAGAGAAGAACAATTTAAAATATTGGCTTTTTGATGTAATCGTACACAAGATCGTATCTCAGGTAGATTTTCGGTGTACAGAAATGAGATATATTTACTTGACTTTTCAAGCAATTCTCAGAGTAAACACTTTGGATGACAGTGTCGCAATCAAGAAATTAATTACAATCTACTCTGATGACTTCAGTTGTAATTTTGTCAAAGAGAAACAAGTACATAAGTCAGTCTCTGTGCATCTACTTTCTCGGATCTTCACACTAAAACTTATAAATTGATGTTATATTTGTGTTTCCTGAACTTTACAAGGCACTCAGAATTTCCTCGCGCAAAGTGGATTTTGTGGTGGACAAACACAGTGTGTCTGAGGTTTCTCGGGGTTCTTCTTCCTTCCATTTTCTTCATTACACTGTTTTTCATTCATTCTTATCATTACCATCCTTTAGCTTACACGGCATAAGGGTAGGACGTAATTGAAATTGAAAACAGAAAATTATACAACAGGAGATAATATTAAAACTCCGTTAGAAGAGAAAATGCAATTATATCAATTTATTAAGCTATTGTGATATTCATGATGTTCTATGTTCATTTGTTTTGAGTTTAATGTTCTCTTTCAACAGCGACTCTAATGAGACCTCTCTCGGCCCAAAGGCGAGAACATTTACCACTTGTTCCAGAGGATCAAAAACAGAGGTGCCTGGCAACCCTTCCTCTTACTCCAGATGTGAGTAAATTTTCACGATAATAAGATATGATAAGATCGGAATGCAAATACTTCGTGGCAAACAACAGGAAAATCGAGTCGTGGCAAACAACACCGTTGCAAACAACACGCCACCCAAATTGCTGTAAACGGCATTATGATCATTACATCTTTTGAAAATAATCTACGTAATTAGATGTGATACTTATCTCAGGTCTTTTTCGAAACAAAGCCCTTTGCAAGAAGTCAAGTTTTCAATTCCTTGTAGCTTTTTTCTTCTGTTTGATAGAAATACATCATATGCTGACCATAGTATTCGACACTAATTTGCTTTCGATGTGCGATGCGCCATCCGTCTCACTTGCGTCCTTACTGTCGTAGAGGCCTCCAAAAGTGTGGAGGATGTGTGTATTCACCAGATAAAGATTCAAATTCAACAAAAATTAGAATAACAGTAACCTTACACCCTTCACTACAATTGCAATATTATTTTGACTCACGACAATAGTTTATCCGATAAATATATTCTTCCTAACACAGTAACCTTCCCCTTCGTTTATATGCAATGAAAGATATGGCCATTTAACACACTTAAACACACTTGCATTTATACACTTTCGAGTGACGAACTCAGTACTAATCAGGAACTTTTACTCATCATACACAGTGTGAAACTACTTGAGCAACGTACAGATCTTTAAATGTGACATCTCATCTGAAACCTGTTATCTGATTGACTCGTAATAATCAATCATCTTACAGAAAACAAAGTTACACAAAAATTCTAAAATCCCTTCCCTTTCCTGCTCTACCTTCGCAAATACATAGAAATAATCTAACTACATGAATATAAACATTAATTCTTATGCCTTTTCAGTAATTTATCCCACTTGCAAGAGCGGACTTGGCTACCTGGCTACCCGGCGATCATTTCTTTCAACTATTTTAACGTATTAGCATTGCTCATTTTTTTTTAAAGTACTTCATTTTAAACTATATTCTTCATTTGCTGTAGGCAGGGGGTGTGCCTGGGGATACGAAAACCCCTCTCCGAAATCACGACTTTTCTTAAATTTTGTCTAATTTTAGGGACGATATTACAAATTTTAATACAATTTGTCCTCATATTGAATTTGGACACCTTCCCTCCGGAATGAATTCCTGCTCACTCACGTCCCTGGCTGTATGTAAGTATTAAACAAGTTTAATTAACATATAAGCGAACTCTATTTGGCAGAATATAGTTTGAAGGTCCAGCTCTTCGTTCCACTCTCTGGTTACCCTTCTGTATTGTACTCCTATTGCAAGTTCCTTGTTGCATTTTTTTAATGTCAACTTTACCAAATAAACCTATTCTCCCTTTAGGTTGTGAAAGAGTTCATTTATATTTTTGTCTGACTAAGTATAGTTGTACACTTTCTGCTTGAAATTTTTTGCATACTATGGAACGTTAGGCTCAGACTGTTTGATGTCTGGGAAGTTTTCTGAATCGGAATTTGTGCAAACATGTTTTCATTACGCAATAAATGGAACATAATTATGAGAACTATCATTTTAATTTGTCTCTTCTTTACACGTAAGTATTGTGTGTCGGTGAAGACTTTTTTCATTCTTCAAAAATTTTCTGCGTTCCTGATCCGAGTTAAGTTGTTTTCGAGGAGTTACAATTCTATTTCTGTAGGCAGAATAAACGATTTATATTGAGGTAAAAGAAATAAAATACATGTAAGGTGGATAATGTTAAAAGAGATTCTACTGTACAAAAACTAACACTTATGCACTCCAGAACTTGCAGGACTATGTTTATGCCGTTTTCTTTTCTTTTTTCTTTCTTTTTCTTTTTTTTTATTAGGTATAACTTTGTTCCCGTGAATTGCAGTAGAGTGTCGAAAATCCGGATCCGTGAGCCATAATGGTCGGATTCATGGGTCAAAATTTTGATGGTGGGCCAAAGTTAGCCAGTCCACCCCTGCTCTGTGATAATTAATTCTTAGTTCTGATTTCGAATCCATTACATTGTTACCTTCTTTTTCAACGCAACTTATTTCTTTCCAGTTTTTCAGTATCCTTCTGTTGAACATTTTAATTACATTTATATTTCCTAAAGCAGGGCTACCAATATATGAAAATTATTGTAAGGCGAAAGGGGAATTCCCATTTTGCCTTATGATAACAAGTCATTAAGTACCAATTTTTGGTTGACGTTTCCTGTGATAAGAATCATAAGGCAAAACGGGAGTGAAGACACGATTGGGATCATTTCCCCATCAACTACTTGTATCGCCAGGATTTCTTTTGTGTGTGTGTGTGTTTACGTATCTAGTTGTATGATATTTTGTATGTTTATTAAAAATAAGTAACCTTAAATTCAAAATTTTCAGTCATTAAGATATTAAGTAAGTAGATACTATAATTTTAAATGTATGTAGTAGCCAAACTATATTTTGGATTTCAAGTACAAGCATTAAACTATTCTTCACCTCTATCGATCAATATTAAGAAATTCGCAAAGAAGGTCCATTCAGAGCTTCCGTTACATTTCACAAAATATTTTTTACTGTAAAAGAATCAAAATTAAAATCTTCCTTATGTGGTCACATACCGAGTAAAATTACAAAAGTTTACAATTATTACTGGAAATTGATGCTGTTACCCATTTCGAACATTTCTTTTTAAGCACATAGTTTCAAACATATTAAAATTTCATTTCTTCTAGATAGTATGAAACGTATACATTGTGAATTTTAATAACTGTTCTCAAGGTGGATTTGGGTACAGCCAGAGGCAGTCTTGTAAGTACAACAAAAAGTCCAAAATAAGCCTCTTGAAAACAGCTTTTATTTGTAAAAGAATAGAGCAGCGTTTCCCAACCTTTTTCAACTTGCGGCACACTACGGGTGTACTTGGATTCTCGCGGCACACTTATAGGCATTATTATTTGTAAATATAAAACCCAGTGGTATTTTTTCTGTGATTATTGATCTCCTCACAGAGAAGGGAGCTCATGTGGTTCGGATTCCACGTTAATCAGTAGGTCCACGTCTCATATAGCCTCGCTGCTGAACGGGACGCTAAACTACAATCACCTCACCTCACCTCCTCACAGAGAAGAAAGCTATTTCACTGGTTTTTCCCCCTTGGTAAATCATTATGCTTATTTTTCATTCTAAATAGAAATAGAAAACAATTGCAATGAAATATT
Source organism: Thermobia domestica (assembly GCF_964235325.1). NCBI lineage: Eukaryota > Metazoa > Arthropoda > Insecta > Zygentoma > Lepismatidae > Thermobia > Thermobia domestica. The sequence goes on along the minus strand of NC_137460.1, from coordinate 180,419,434 downwards.
GGACTCAGGTTTTCAAAAATACGCTTTCTGTACCTGTACTTTTTTCAACATTAGAAATATACAGAACAGTAACCCGGTATCAAACTTAAAATTGTAGATTCATAGTGAGTAATGTGAAATACAAATATACATTTTTCCCTACGTTTTGCAATTTGATTGCTATAAAATTAATAATTTTGTTTCGATTCCTCGCGGCACACCAGCGGCCCATTCACGGCACACCGGTTGGGAAACGCTGGAATAGAGAATGATCACTTTTGGCTGTTGCCATAATCTGTGCAACCAGCTTGATAAAAATTCAACGTAGCATAACAACAGCTGTTTCTCTTATTTGCCAAAAAAAAGAAAAAGAAAAAAAGAAAAAGAAAGAAAAAAGAAAAAAAGAAAAAACGAAAGCTCGATATGGTGAGTGTAGGGGCGCCGAAGTCTATAGCTACGGCTCTGTTTTTCATCCCCCTTCTAAACATTTGTCTAGTTTACTGACACTCACTGGCGTCTCTGGCATGTAAAATTTGGGGGGGACATCGAAGAAAGTGATTAAAATAGTGCTACCTGGCCCAACATATTTAATATTTTGTACTTCAAAATATTTTGGGCTGGGACGCCCCCGCCAGAGACGCCTATGCTGACACTTATCGATTCGACTGGTATATTCCTCATTGTTGTAAAAAAAAAAAAATATATATATATAGAAAATTTTTCGAACATTTAACCTTCCCCTTTACCGGACGCAAATTCTTATTAATTAATACACTGAAAAAAGTCCGTTATCCGGACAGCGATACATTGTACAAATATACGGAATCATTATGTTTACTACAGGAATCTGCAAGGAGCACACGTTATCCATATGCTACAGACTTTCCTCACTTAGATGTTACATAATGCCGTTTCAGGATGTATGACATCTAACAGTCTTCCATATATCACATACGTATACGTATGTTACATACGCCAGCTGTATGTTACATGCGTATATCTGTATGTGACATCCTGATCACTTATATATAGTTCTTTCGTTCGTACAGAAAGTGCGTTTATTCGAAACATTTATACGGAAAGTATGTTTTAGTTATACTTTTTTAGTTATATTTTTTAGTTGTACCTTAAGTCCAAAAACTACAGGATTTACACATGTAACCTACGTTTTTACGTACGCCACGTACATTTTTTCTGAGTGTATAACTTCAAATACGCCCTATGTCCGCCTCTCATGTTAGTGTATAAGATATAAGAAATTTACAGCATTCAATGTAAGGTCTACTGAAAACATTTTGAAACAGCAAGCAGACACTTTTGATCGATGTAAACCAACTTTTAAATTGAAAAATGATTGATTCAAATAACTGGACCAAACCACATTTCAAATTAGATATAACAAATTTGGTGTTTTTTTTTTTTTTTTTAATAATTTAGTTAACTGTAAACAAATTAATTTAAGTTGTTGGCCAATGCATTGATTGTTAGTGAATATTCTATGTTTGAACGCATCGTTGGATGACTAACAATTAATGAAAGTATAATGAAACTAATTGTAGATCTGAAGTGAAGTGATTCAAATAAAAGCGTATAGATATAATTATATACTACTAAAATTATCCCTCAACAATATCTTAAAATTCAGTTAAATTGGGAATAATATTAACAAGTGTGCTGTCCATCGGCGATTAGGTGCGTGGAGGTAATTGCTGCTCTCACTTTTTTAGCTTTACACTATAAGCTAATTACATGCCCCCTTATATTAGTAGTGTTTTGTCCCCCTTTTTAGTGTTCATACCCAATTGGTGTACTTTTGTATTACAAGTGAATGGATCTGTGTTTTTGCACAACTACAATCGATCACGGAAAGTAAGATAAATTTAACGCTTTATTAAAACTGTTATAGTTATTTACTATACTAAATATTGAATTTTTCTAAAAACAGAGGTTTGCACGTATATGTTATATGGGAACAACTTATAATAAAATGTAGGGTTGTTACAAATGATTGGAGCTGTTTCATGAATTTGGCGTAGCTATGATATTTGGCATTTTATCACGAAGCTTTACCATAATATAGACCTTACTTTATTTAATTTCGAACTTATAGTAGTCGAACTGCTTATTAAAATGAATTGAGAACTACCCAATCTTGGTTCAGATTTTTCTTTCAAATGATTAAACTGTTAACTCATTAAAGACACTTTGAACCAAATCCATTCGTTCATTTAAATTTATTTATTTATTTATTTTTTTTTTTTTTACTACATTTGTTTCACAACTTATGAACCAATCAGTTTGAAGCAATCTAAGTCGAAAGAGTTACCATACTGGTTCAGAAAATAAACAGGTTTGTTTTATTTTAACTTTTCATTTCTCTCAGTGTAAAGATCCCGTCGAATTGTATCTCTTTAATACTCCTAGTTCTTATATTCATTACATAAGGCATATTTCACTGTAAGAAAGCGTGGTTATAAAGAATTAAGGAGAAAGTAAAAAGAAAAATGTAAACAAACTTGTATGTTATACGAAACTGAAAACAATTAAATATCAATTAATTTCGAAGCTCTAGTAGTTAAAATACCACTAAAATAACACACTATTAAGTCGGAAGTTGCGTCTATATCAATTCTCCTGACAGTGATGGACATGCTACTTACAAACATAGTAAAACGATATAACTTGAGTTGATTTTGAGTTTAACGTCCCTTTCAACAGCGAGGTTATATGAGATGAGACCTACTGATTAACGTGGAATCCGAACCACATGACTCCCACCGGGAAGCGAACCCGGGTCTTCCACGCAAAAGACACGTACACTAACTGTTTAGCGACAAAGGAGCTCAGTAAAACTATTGAGTTGTCCATGAAAGAAATTATTTAAGTGTCAGGTATTCATTGTTATTTAATATTTTGTGGTAATATACCTTAAGTTAACGTTTATCTGGGAAAGATTGTTAGTAACCACACCACAAAGGTTGAAAAATGCTGCAATAAAATACTACAAGTTAACATGAACTATTATGAGTGTATTCCTATTTCCTGCAAATGGGTGTCATTTCAATTTTGATGTTAGATATGTTCTGTTTTGAACCTACATAAGCCATTAAAGTAAGTGTTGGTACAGTCCCCATCATGACGAGATATAATAAAATGTTGAGAAATATTCATCATAGCTGACTGATACTCTGGATTGAACTAGAACTTTTATGACTGGAAAGCAAGCACACTAAAACGAGCGGTGCAATGATTCTTTTATTTAGACTTAGTATGTGAGCATTAATAGAGAAATAGGATTATTAGGTCTATTAAATTTAAATATGTGTACAATCTCAGGTTTGAATTAATACACAAAGAAAGAAACATTAGGCTATGTATTGTGGTTTATCACATTTTCTTTTTCACGAGTAAAGTCACGTGGAAAAAAAATAGAGAGTTTCTGAATCCATTTTGCTACAACTTCTTGTAAGATTGAAAAGGTACTTAAAATAACAAGCAGCAGGTGGTCGAAATAGCAAAAAACTTTTCACCGAATTTCGATACTCAAACGCAATTTTTTGCTCAGTTTTATCAGGCAGATATCGAGATAGTATCTTGTTGAAGGTCAGGATTACTACTTTTTATCTTAAATATACCTACTAGGTATCTCTAGCCTCTGTACTGGTGATGATTTCTTCTAAAAGTATTTTATGGGTAGCGTGGGACCAGGGGTGTAGCCAACGGGGGGCCATCGGTGCCAGGCCCCCCCAAATGGTTTCCTGGCTCCCCCAAATGACCAGCTTTTAAAACATCATAGTAAAATTATCTCGCTTTATTCATTTAAAAGTAACAAAGTTTATTGACAATTAATAATTTACGGTAAAATAGTATGGAGAAATATTGTTTTTCCATACCGATCGAAAAATAGTATAGTATCTCTACCTTATACCGATCGAAAAATAGGATACTTTTTTGTGACAGCAACATTACACAATTTACTACGATTTATATTTGACAGTTTGAAGACAAACGTTTTAACAAGATACTACAAATACAGCCATAAAACAAAGGTACTAAACTGATTTGTAAGTACAGTATATTTTTATATGTTTTAACAAGTGTTTTAAAAGACATAGAGGATAGAAAATTTGGTGAGAAACAATGCTTTGATTCAATTTGGATTTCATTTGCTCTCTCTTTTATTTCTACTCACTGTAATAAAATAATATTTTTTTAAGTCACGAATAATAAATAAATATTTTTGTCAGGAAACCGTAAAGAAATTAAGTGAAATTTCAAAGAAAATCAATCTTGTGTAGATAGGTTCTGTCACATGCCACCTAACATGATCGATATGTCACCTAACCTGGAAGATCAAAAATAGTCCCCATCAACATCGACGACCTTCTGAAAACGTTCTGGAAGGCCATGGAATATATCGCGGTACAACTTGATGGGCCGTGAAACGAAGAAGGTAGCAGGTGCATTTTGGACTTTTACTAGGGATTTGAACTGGCGTCTTTTAAGGTGATTGTCCAAAGAATGGAAATGGTAATAATCGGACGGTGCAATACCCGGGGAATATAGTGGTTGCAATATGTTTCCCATTCAAGGCGGAGAATGGTGTCCTGAGTCATCCTAGCCACATGGGACTTACCGTTGTCCCGTAAACGAGGACCCATTTGCAATTCAGAAGTGATGGCTCCAGAGTTTTGAGTTTTTCTTGAGCACAGCTCAACTGCTGATACTACACAGTTGCATTGATACTCTGACCAGCTGGTAGCAGTTCCCGATGCACGATGCACCAAACACACAGAAGGACCTTCTTCTGGTACAGTGCTGGTTTCGGTTGTTTTGAAATCGGTTCATGGGGTGCTAACCAATGATGGCGGCGCCGTAGAGCTTCGTATAGGACCCTCTTTTTATCACATGTCAACGCCCTCTTCAGAAATGGCTCCGAAATAGTAAATAAACACAGGCGACTGCCACTTGCCTTCTGGCCCGGAGTCAAAACATGTGAGACCCAACGACCCAACTAGTAGTGCTTCCCAAGTTGATGGATGTGCTGCCGAATGGTTTCTCCACACACTGAATTGTAGTCCCAGTTCCTCTTTGTACATGTGTTGGTTTTCTGGCATGTGGTGTTTTCGGTTGTTTCGTCATCGTCCTTAAACTTGTTAAACCATCGCTACACTGTCCGCGTCGTCACGACACCCTCAACAAAGGCCTGGGCATATCTTCTGTCCCGCTACAGCGGCGTTTGACCTCCATTTGAACTCGTTCAACATACATGCTCTTATGACGCTCTATGGATGTCCCATGTTCCCTGTGTCTTTATACAAGTTCACTGTGTATCTGAATTGCCACAACCAGGTAGTATGTTGGATATACCCACGCCAACAACTGACGTTCACCTTATCTCCACCCGCATTCAACTCATGGTGTGAGGTCCAATTGAACACAGACCTCAACGAAAAGTGACAGAACTTTCTTGGTTACCTTTATAGTTATGCACAAAAGTATAGCGTTTGGTCCCGCGCAGTATTTCTTGATTGAGCATAATAAAAACTATCTTGAATATAATTTATGGATAATAATAATAATAATAATAATAATAATAATAATAATAATAATAATAATAATAATAATAATAATAATAATAATAAGCTAAAATAGTGTTTTTAGTTTTCCAGAAGGAAACCAAAATTTTCCTTTCTTTCAGGCCTCAAAAACACTAGCAGCAACACATTCTTTTTGGCTTTGTACATTGTAGCTGCCCCCCCTCAAAAACGACGGGCCCCTCCTACACAAACCTGCTGGATACACCCCTGCGTGGGACAAAACAAACTATCAGAAAGCTGCACTTGGACATTATTTGGTGGAGTGTTCTTCACAAGAGTGAAATGTAATTTATCTTTGCTTCTGGGAACATTTTTATTCATATTCGACCGGAGATAAGAAAGTGCCCGAAAGTATATCTGGAAGTAACATTGCTGTTGGTTGCCCTAACCTTCCTTCTTTCCCTTCTCTTGCTTTCTCTCTCTTTTATAAATAGCGTGACATTTTCAGTTTGGCGAGAATTGGTCACACCCTATTAAAAGTCATGTTATACTTCTCTTTTTAATACCAGAACATGAGCAATTCTAAAGGTATGACTTCATCTTTATAACCATCTCGACCTCTGTGTGTGTGGGGGGGGGGGACTAATATGCAAATTCTAAATTTAATGTTAAATTCGTAGTCGAAAGACATCATGTTCGATTGGATTGGGTTTCAATTTAGCGACCTCTTAAACAGCGAGGCTATATGAGAAGTGAGATCCAAACTGCGTGAGCTTCTGCCGAGAATCGAACAGGATGTCACGTGCCAGAGAAGCGTACGCTGACCATATAGCCACGGAGGAGCTCTCATCATTTGCGAATTCTGATTAGGAAGTATTGGATTTAAATAGCTTTTTCTCTATGTACTTAAAATTAATTATGAATTTTAATTAGGAAATAATATCTTGTTTTATGCAATACAAATTATTAATTTAGCCGAAATCATGTATTGTATAGAAAGACTGAAACTAGATTGGAATGATGATTTCTGGTGAGTCTACCAGCAAACCTCAGCAACGATCCGCGAGGACAACACAAGAACAGGTTTTCTCTTCTGAAAACAATAAAACCAGAACGAGGAGAAGGCCTGGAAAGGGCAAGAGACCACCTGCTGCTCGAAAACTCTTTCATCTGAGCCGTTTTTACGCTCGAAGTTAAAACCAGACAGACTTTTCCAGCGTATAAAAATTCGTTACGTAAACTTTTCCAGGTCCCATACACTAACGTATTGACAGCTGCTAACAAGACTAGCGTATGAAATTTTATGGTTACAACCGAAAAATACGTCAATGTATGGCCGACTTAAATGTGCAATTCGCATTTCCTGAGCAGCTGTCAGTCTCTTAACTCGCCCCAACTGAGACAATATTCTCTGTAATTATATTTTGATTCTAATTGTACTGAATGAAACATGACAGAGACACGGACACAGAAAGATCGAGGACAGTTAAAGTCACAGAGAATCTCCACTGCGGATGAAACCTCGGACCCATACACCAAAAACCCACCCACCAGCCACTATACCAGCTTAATTTCCTTTAATTAGTTGCAACCACGACACCCGACACCCGACTGTGTAGTCATCTTTTTTGGTTGCAATTCAACTTAAGCATACACGTTAGTGACAAACAGAAATGTAACGGACAGTGCAAATCACAAAGTATCTCTTACCAGGAATCAAGGCCGGGACCCCTTATACAAAATGCTCACGTACTAGCGACTAGATTAACGCGAAGGCTGAAAGGGAGGGTTTATAGATATTGTAGATAAATGTGCAAAAAGGACTTTCAGAAGATTACAATATTAGTTTAGGACCATTTTAACTCTTATACACTCCGAAGATTACAATATTTGCTTTAGACCATTTTAACTCTTATACCCTTTGATGTCTGCCCCCATTCAAGATAAGTACATAGAATAAGAATTCATTCATCTATACGAAAGCTTGCTCAAAAGAAGAAGGGAAACTTGGTGTTCATGATTGCATCACTTGCTCGCATCAGACATATGTTATAAAGGCTGTAAAAAAACGCATAGTACTCATGTTAATATCACCTTCCAGCACAAATACAAACTGCTATTTGAGAAGGTATGTAGTCTTAAAGTAGCTAGGTGGTGGTCGTAGGAAATGTTGTCATAATCATATGTCTGTCAGAATCGCATGCTAGGGCTATGTTTGATGAACCAAGGGTAGGTTATAAAACGAGGGTAGAAGGTGTACAGTGACTAGAATACACCTGATTCGTGTTACGAAAACGTGTTATCCTCCTCGAAGATGAAATCGCAAAAAGTTGTTCAAATATTTATAAAGATGACAATTGAAGATGAAAGCACCCATAGCGGAACAACAGATGAGTGAGATATGTAGTTTAACGCCCTATAGTAAAATTTTGGTATTCATCCTATATGCAAAATTCATACACACTCAATAATCGTCATTGTATTAAAGAGTAAAACGACAATATTATGGAAATATCAGCGTCCTCCATGTGCCTAGTCAATGACGAAGATCCTGTAAGCGATGAACAGATGGAGAAAAAATCGTAGGAAAAGAACATAAACCTGCGATTCAATAGTAGATTGGTTACAGTTCGTGCGTTCACATGGGGCCACACATGTTCCAATGAAGTTGGTAGTGATCGTCCTATCAATTATGGTTATCCGCACGTGTCTTACTTACGACTACCCACGAGAATGGTCTATAAATAAATACGTAAAATAGTGGTAAAATTCAGAGCAATATTTTAGTTTACTTTTAATAATTCAAGTAATAAATTACTTTCTGTAGAAAGGAAATAAATATATCTGGAAGAATTATCTGTTTTTGCTTCAGAGATGAAAAGAGTTGAAAATTAAGTATATGTATACAATTACTGTAAGCAATAATGAAAGTGATGTTTAATTTTGTATAGGTGAAAATTCTTTGCATCTCCTTAACATGCACAACGATATGTTCAAAGAATATTTCTAACGTTAAATAAACCACTTGTAGACCTTGTAAACAAATTTTATATTTAACTCAATTGTCATGATAAGGCACAGCACTTTTAAGTAAAAACACTGTATAAAATGTAAAGTTTCAATACTATAACAGTATCTTCACCAGTCTTAACACACTTATCTAGAATGTTGTTTCTACTCTTTCTACATCTCGGGGTGTAGCTCAAGGTTGTGGTTGCAATGAGGTACCTAAAAGAACACCAAAAGCGATTCTACTAATGTAATGTCGTATAATGCATTACCCTTCTTCGTAAGATGCCTCTATTGATACATAATGGGTTGTAAAAACTTTATCAAGAGCGTGGTATGTATAAGCTTTAACGTATGACATTTTAACGAACATTTCTAAGACATTATAATATTTATATATGCCATTAAATTATATCATTGTGACTCTATATTACGTTTGCAATTGTAAAAAAGACACAGTACATTTTTTCTAAAAGAAAGTGACTGAATGAGAAATGGAAGAAGAATACATGTTGATTTCGAAGTTATGACTACTTACTTTATAAATTTATAGTTTACAACTATTCTCAGGTTATCGAAATGAATAATGAAAAATATATAACTAATTAGTAAATCAAAGAAATATGAGTCGAAATGTTAAGTTTTGTATAAATAAATTTATAAGTACAGAAAAGGGAACATGTCATACACATCGTTATTTTAGAGAACCTAACCTATTCATTGAAAACCACATAGTAAAAATTGTATGTAAGAGAATAACACTTACACAAATAATAAGAGAATATATATACTTTATATATGCTGTATTATAAGTAGGCAATTTGTGATACTTTTATTGAAGTTATAGCATTTGTTCCAAAGGATCAATCTAAATATGCCCATGAATATATTATAATGAAAGAAATACAAGAAATTATGAAGATAAATATGTGAGTAATGTGTTGGCTTATCGTATACTATTTATTCTTAAAAAGAATCTAAATGTATGTCGAGAAAATATTATCTTGTAAAGGACAAACTGCGTTTCTTTACTAATATGACCGCAAAGGGGGTAACCGTGGCTAATATTGTGGAAAAACGGGTCTTTGGGGAGCCAGTTTATTTCTTTTCTTTGTTTATTTTGTTTATTCCGTTATGAGAATTTCAAGTTTGAAGTTACCGACGAAGTGCCTGTAGTGCATTATCATGTAAGTAGTCCATTATGAGAGGGATACACTTTACACAAAAGCTCTTTCAATTTTCAAATTTAAAAGTAGTAGAAGAAATAATAAAGAAAAAGGACTTGAACCATATAAATATTGTTACTTGACTATTTCAACAAAAACGAAGTTGCAACTGTGCTGACAACCTTTACGGGGATGGAGATTTCACAAGTTTGGTTGGACCTCGCATAGAATTTGTGTGAAAGACCATGAAATCTACGAGCAGCCCTGTCTATGGCTGACCTAATTCATTAAGCGGATGTCTATGTCTGCTTCTTTTTTACATTTTCGAAATAAACCAATATATGTATTTCTTATTATAAGTAGAGAAATGCAGTAGGTAAAAGTTAATAATAAAAAGTCTTCAACAAGAAGCTATAATCTTTAACAAAAAATGGATAAGGAAAGTAAGAAGAAACTCAATTATTTTAGCAATAATAACATCGTTAATAAGTAGGCAGTAGTTAGTTTAATCATGACTTGTTTACAAACACGTATCTTGAGATCTTTTTTGAGTACTCTATTTAGAAAGTTTAGAATATTTAGTTGTTTTTTTTTTTTCATATAATTTATTAAGAGTCAGGTTTGCGGGGTTCTTAGATTGTAGGAACTTTGCCCATATTACAGTAACTTTTGTCCTCTTGACCTGATTTACAGTCGTGAATTTTAAAACCGAAAACAAAAAAAAAATCTTTTACAACTACAAATTTTGGTATTTATTTTTTGCACGATCTTGTACTTGGTGAGAAATTCTAGTTTGTAATTGTGAAAGTTGTGAATATTTGAAAGAATGTGATGAAATATTTTTCATAGCCTTGTAAAATATAAAGTAAATATTTTAAGTAAACACTTTTGTAATTTTCTTTAAAAAGATCCTAAAGTGACGGCTTATATTTTGATATCCCTATTCAAATTACCCGTCCCGAAAACAGGTTCGTATTCATTTTAACCAATTTGAAAATACTTATTACCAAGACTTTTTAATTAACTTGATTGTTGTTACCTACGATTACAACTAGCATGTTCAAAAAAGTGTATGTGTCACTTTACGAAAAGACAAGGAAACTGCTGGTTCGCTACTGCCAGGACAATGAATGAAAACTGTCACTGATTACACTGGTATACAAATTTTGATCAAGGTCGTGCTTATGTTGGTTTTTCGTCGGTTTCTTAATGATTTGCACTCGCTGAACACGAATATGGCAGTTATTTTCCGGTAATGTCAAAATTTGTGATGATATAAGCATATCAGATTTTATTAAAACAGTAATATATTATACAATTGTATCTTATGAGAACATTGAACTACAAGCATAACACAAATATTGTAGTCGTGCTTCTGTTGATTTTTCATTGTTTTCTTAATGACTTGCACCCGCTGAACACGAGTATGGCAGTTATTTTCCCGTAATGTCAAAATTTGTAATGATATAAGCATATTAGATTTTACTCAAACAGTAATATGTTATACAATTGTGTCTTAGAGGAACATTGAACTACAAACATAACACACACATTTTGGACATCAACTTTTTGGGTAACAAAAATCTGCATAATACCTAAATACCAAAATATATGAATATTACATTTATAAAAAAAATTATACAAAAGTACTTGAGATTGGAGGAAAGTGTTCATCAAGTACTGGAATTCCGTAATCAAAAGTGAAGGTTAGTGGTTCTCTTTCTTTTGAGGGAAACGTTCACGTCGTCACGGATTAACCTCCAAATATAATCACCCATCATTGCACAGTCCCACCTTCCTTGGTATCTGCTTTCCATTACTTGAATGTCCTTATGGAAACGTTACCCTGCTCTTCGCTAACATCTCCTTAATTCTCCCTAAAGAAATCCAAGTGTGAATGAAGCATATGTAATTTTAAAGACATTCTACATCCCATTGCTTGATATTGATCAATGAGTGTCTTAACTTGGTGATCAAACGCTTCACTTCGGTTATGCACCAGAAATCCCGTCACCAATTTATGAAAGGCCTCCCATGCGTTTCTTTCCAACTCCGTCATTTTTTGTTTAAGTGTAGCACTATTGAGCATGACATGAATCTGAGGCCCTGTGAAAATGCCAGCCAGAACTTTTGCCTCTGCTAAAGCTGGAAACATTTGTTTGATTCATTGTAGGGCAGGCCCAGAGCTTTCACAAATTGTTTTGCCAATCCTAACTTAATATGTAATGTTCGCATGAGAATCTTCTCCCTGGGCAATAATGCTTCATTTATCACATTATGTGTTCCTGGAATAAGCTCCGTTCTTTCAGGCCACACGGTTTGATCATAATGCTGGTTAGTTGTCCGACTGTCACACAGACATAGAAAGCAGGAATATTTAATATAACCACTTTGCAACCCAAGAAGAAAACCAATAATTTTGAAATCCCCACACACGTCCCTTTGATGTTCCTTATATTTAGTTTTCTCCAACATCAGCTTCACACTTGAATAAGTTTATTTAATCAATTTACAATTCTGCTATGTATCTTTAGAATCTATATTCTTTGTTTCCTACTCTGAACAATTATCTTTAATAACAAATGCGATACCACTAGCGAGTATCGAAATAAAAGCACGCAAATTGCTATGCATAAATCAGTATAGGAGAAAAATAAAACATGCTTATATCACTGAAAATATTGACACTACACAAAATAAGTGCCAGATTCGTGTTCAGGGAGTCAAAATACATAAAAATTCATCAAGAAATAATAATAAGCAAAATTTTGTATACCAGTGTTATTGGCAACGAAAGATACAGTTGTTAGTGCAGCATATTTTTTTATAAACTAAACTCGTATTCGAGCATCTCATTTTATTTTGTTCGATGTGATTTTATTGATGTATACATATATAATGTGTTTGACAATGTTACTTTTAAAGGAAGAAAATCAATCAACAGTGTGGACTATATCTCATTAACTGAGTAATGTAGTCTTATAAATGGTGTAATAAAGATCTTAACCCTGGATTACAAACCATTCGTAAATTTTACGAAACACCATGTCCAAAATTGTTGAATTTGCTGAACCGCGAATGCATGACCACCCTCCTCCCGAATACCTTCCTAGCTCTTACAGGAGAGGCTAATTTTGGTTTTACAGCCGTGTCAGTCGGTTTTATCACGCATATTTTGAAGGTCTACGTAATTTTTACGAAAGGTTTGTAACCACGTTAATTTTTTTCACAAATTTTGACAGATCTATTTCCTTGTTTTTAACATTAAATGAGTGTTTTTTGGACTATAAACAGTGCGAAGAGTTATGTCATAGTATTATAACTATTTCTTGTCTTCGTTGGTGGAGAAACTATGGGTGACACTGAGGAAGAACGTGAAAATAGTCAAATAAGAGGGTTTTGGATTAGATATCTTCTGGTGAAGACACTAGTGATATTGCTAATGAGGCCCATCTTCATCACTAACCCTATGGCAAACCCGCAACAAGGAATAAGAAAAACTTGCTTTTACTGACCAACAGTGAAAAGGAGAGTGACAAGGACTGACAACACACCTGTGTAAGCACTGGAGGAAGGCGATTTGTGCTGAAAATAGAGCTGTGTGTTGCGTGGTGCGTGACGAGGAAAAATGAAAAAGTCTGGAATGACACTTTCAAGTTTGCACCTAATTACTTTTTTCGAACTTTATATGCGAAATGCTACGCTTTTTAGTTGTGTTGTACCTTTTACTTTAGTTATCTATTATTGTAATATCTATAAAACAAACGTACATAAATGTAACTCTTTCCTCATGACGTCATACTTGCAATTCAAGTATACAGCTAAGAAGTTATATACTTAATTATTTACATCTACTTGTTCAATAAAGTTTCCAAAGGCATCCCATATTATTGTCGATATAATTCCATAAACAAGCCCATTTTCAGGTTTTAAAAAATAATATAGACAGAAATAATAAAAAGACTAAAATTGAGTCGTAAAATTTACGAATGGTTTGTAACCACGTAGACACAAAATAAGGTTTTTAATCCAGGGACAGCGGCGACGACTTCTGTATAATTTTGGGGAGGCATTGAAATATGTGTATATCCTTGTCACAAATTCGAATAAAGATATCTACATTCAGGGAGGCCAATCTCCAAGATCAGTGTGCATGGTTAATGACGATAAAATTCAATTTCACTTTTATATCAGTAAGTAGCTGTAACAGAGCATCAATGTTCATATGTACGAATACGATATTTTACTACATGTTCTAGAAAAGTTTACATGGGTTTTTACACGCATGTATAACATTTTGTTTACCTCAATATTATCAATGGAATGATATATGTCTCGTCATTGGAAGACTGTTAGAACTACGCGTTTCATTCTTGGAAATATGTGTGTCAGTGTTAAGAGAAATCAAGTAACAAAGGTACAATCCGATTGTTAACAGTTAATATTTTTCACTTTAGAAATCTGTAATCAGCATCACAAAATTATTACAAAATCACTAAGCATACAAGTTACAAAACACCAGTTACTAATGTGTATTTACTATTAGATGAAAAGTGAACTCAATTATACTAATTTTCTTTTTATATGAACTAATCTTGGATCATATTCAATCCACATTAAACGTATTCACTACCTAAAGAGAAAATTACTCTGAAAATTATTTTTTGGTTATCGAATAATTACAACAAACATTAATCTTATCGGGTTCGATTCCTAGTAAGAGGGCATTAAAATTCAAACGCGTTACGTCACGTCTCATATAACCTCTGTACAGCAATGGGATACTAAACTCCAACAACCAACATCAGTAAACATTCATTTTGAAACATAATTGCGAATTAATTAAAGTAAGACACATCAAAATTAAAATACCCTTTTCCGCTTTCTTTCATCAATAATTCTTCTTCTTTTTCGTAATATCGTGGGACGATGATTGAAGAATACATCTAAAATAAAATAATAGTTCGGTGACTTATCTGTTGGCAGATTTGTCCATTGGCAGATTTGGTAATTGGCGGATTTGGTAATTGGCAGATTTGGTAATTGGCAGATTTGGTAATTGGCGGATTTGTCAATTGGCAGATTTGTCCATTGGCAGATCTGTCCATTCTCACGATTGGCGCATTTGGTCATTTTCGCGTTTGGCGCATTTGGTAATTGGCAGATTTGTCAATTGGCAGATTTGTCAATTGGCTGATTTGTCCATTTTCACAATTGGCGCATTTGGTCATTTTCGCGTTTGGCGCATTTGGTAATTGGCAGATTTGGTAATTGGCAGATTTGTCCATTTTCACAATTGGCGCATTTGGTCATTTTCGCGTTTGGCACATTTGGTAATTGGCAGATTTGGTAATTGGCAGATTTGTCAATTGGCAGATTTGTCCATTGGCGGATTTGTCCGTTGGCAGATTTGTCCATTTTCACGATTGGCGCATTTGGTCATTGGCAGATTTGTCCTAGGCCCATTAAGACGAGAGTCAATTTCTCACGTATTGACAAGGAAATATCTGAGGACCACGGATGCTACAGTGCAAGTGACATTGAAGAAAAAAAAAACTATCCTCTTTTGCAGCAATGGTAGCCCCTATGTTTTAAGAATGTTTTGGGATAATGTATATATATCCCCAAATCTCCTAAAATGGTTGAGAAAGATGATGGTTGCAGACACTTTGTTTTATTACCACAAATACCAAAGCGGTCTTTAAAAATGATGAAATATATAAAGAAGTTCGTGAAAATTGAATGGCTCCTGTGGCCTTCGACGTTTCGGAATTTGCAATCTCCGACTCCGTAATCCCAAGACGTTGGTCATAACTGCTCTAAATTTTTAAAACGTATTATCTGGGAAGTCGGAAAATGTGGCATGGCCCTATATGCACCCGACGTCCTCTTTCGTTATAGAAAATGTACACCACGCAAAACTGAATATTCTTTGTAAACATAATTGTTTTAGCATAATTTTATTTCCACACATGGTTTAACAGAATACACCGTCGTTAGATGCAAAGGCGCAAGAGAAAATGATTCAAACTAATAACAGATTGGTAACCGACTCATATATCTTCTCATGAGAAAATAGCTACCACATGATATGGACAAATAAGCAAAGTCCTTCTATTGTGGCGAGCTAGCAAAGATACAAGGCTAAATATTATTAAAACAAAAACGAATACATACCACTAAGAAACAAAAGCGAATAAAACTCGCGAAGAAGGCACTAAAAAAACTAGCAGTGAAGAGGAAACAAAGGAGAACAAACAGAGTGCATATGGCGGCGTGGTGTCTATGTAACGCCATCCTTGCAGCATTGACGAGACTTAATGTACGTAGTAGCATTTGCCTGAATCCATATTTAAGGATGGTTTGTGATCATGAATAAAAGTTATTAAGTTGTTTATTGTTTTCTTTGAGCCTATTACAATGACCTGTTTTATATTACCTGGAATTTGTTTAGAATAAACTTCAACAAAATGTTCAACATGTCAAAGTAATAGGTTCGAAAACAAATGTTACTATAATGAAACATTTTTATCTATAAATAGAAACATCCTTCATTTTGAATTCAGGCAACATTCATAATGCTACCACGTATTTGAAGTGTGGCCGATCTGGCAAGGCTGAAGGAGCATACACACCACGCCATATACAATCTCTGTTCGTTCTTCTTTGTGTTCCTGTGTACTTTGCTACATGCTTTTGTTCTACTTATATGCTTGTTTCTTGCGTTGCTTCTGCAGCTAGTGCAATGTATTCCTTGATTTTCTACATATTTTGTCTACCTATACCCGGGATACGGACAAAATCTCGCGGCCGAAACATCGCCGCCCAAAATCTCGCCGGCCAAAACCTCGCGGTACAAAATCTCGCCGAGGCAAAACCTCGCGCGGCCTAAACCTCGCCGCCCAAAACCTCGCGGGACAAAATCTCGCCGGGCCAAAACCTCGCGTGGCCAAAACCTCGCCGTGAATGAAACTTTTCTTTAAAATTTACCCAATGTGTTTCTTAATATGCAATTCCACATTACAAATAATAATAATAATAATAATAATAATAATAATAATAATAATAATAATAATAATAAGAAGAAGAAGAAGAAGAAGAAGAAGAAGAAGATACAAAACATCGTGTGCGTGGGCTTTCTCGGGTTATTCCCATTTCCTCCCACTTTCTTTATTCGATCATTTCCTTCATCATGGTCATCTACGTCTCCTTTAACCTATAGGACATAATCAAGGGACGTCGTAAAAACTCATATATTATTTCAAACTTTCATAATTATTATTAGATTTTTGTTAAAATTTTAAGTTTTTGGATGTTCCAAAGTTCACGAAACTAACCTCGTTAGTTGTCATTACTTTTCTTATGCAGACTTTCTTTCCCTATAACCAGTTTAAAAACATCCTGTCGCCCTACCTTCACATTGAAATCCTCTAATACAGAAATAGAATTTTCATATGGTATCGCGGGACTTGGTCAAATACCCGTGATACTTATTCTGAAACAGCGTCTTTTATACCGTCATCCTTATCATCTGTTGGAACATTTACATTTTGGTCAGGCGAGATTTTGGGGCGCGAGGTTTTGGCCCGGCGAGATTTTGGCCCGCGAGGTTTTGGCCAGGCGAGGTTTTGGCCCCGCGAGATTTTGGCCCGCAAAGTTTTGGGCGGCGAGGTTTTGGCCATGCGGGGTTTTGGCAAGGCGAGATTTTGTTCCGCGAGGTTTTGGGCGGCGAGGTTTTGGCCAGGCGAGGTTTCGGCCTGGCGAGATTTTGGGTCACGAGGTTTTGGGAGGCGAGGTTTTGGCCAGGCGAGGTTGTCGCCGCGAGGTTCTGGCCGCGAGGTTTTGTACCCAAACCCCTATACCCATCCATACAACGTGGCTACAGAGAACGAACCTAGCTCATTATTCCATCACATGTGGCCATCCATCAAAGATTCCTCATGAGGATATTTTAATAAGCAACTTATCTTTTATTAATTACAACACAACAAAAGATTTGTTTTCGAAGCTCGAATGGCTTCCATACATTTTTGTGAGACAGCTACACTCTGTAAAGAAAAAATAGCGACACCTCAATGCTCAAGCTAACTTACACAGAAAACCATAATTGCAGCCCGTTAGAAGAGTAATAGAAGGAAATGAAGAGTGGGATAGTTCATTTGCGTTATCTGTGACACCTGTGGTGTACGACATCGCTTGCCAATTGTTCGTGAATCAGTAATATTTTCGCTAGATGGCACTGAATGCGTCTCGAAAATTATTGTAGTGAGAATTCTGCATTGCGTTTGTGATGTGGAGGCTGAGCTAAATAGCATTTTATGATTGTTCTTTGCTTTCTCAGTGTTTGGGTAGTGTGAAGTGTCAACAGTGTTGTTGTGCAGCGTTGTTTGTATGTGATATTATTGCTACATGTGGACTGTAAACAAATAAGATGGGTAAGAAATGTGACTTGGTGCCAGGTGAACAATACATAATTCTTGCTTTGCGCAGCTAAGGCAAATCTCTAAGGGAATAGATGGAATACTGAAAATTCATCATTCTACGGCAGGAAGAGTAATTTCACAAGTGGAAACAGCATAACAAATCGTCCCTTCGTCAACAGTGCGAAAGAAAAGAGAAAGTATCACCCAGAGCAGATTGCTAAATGAAATCAATAGCACTGCAGATTTAAGGAGTGATTTCCCCAAAAATCGCTTTTGTAGTTTAACATGATCTTGGAACTGCAGTTACTCGTACAACTGTATTGTCTTGAATGTATGAAGAGGATATTACAAAGAAGAAACCGCGTAGAAAGTCGAAACTGACAAAACACGGAGGACTTCAACATGTAGTTTTGTGAGTCGATATGCAAATTGGACTTATGACAACTACAAGCACCTCGTTTTCTTCGTTGAAAAGAAGTTTAGAATAGTGGGAAACGATGGTGGTGTGAAGTTGTGGATACGAACAAGCAAGGAACCTGACAAGGATTTTGTTTAAGGGATGCAAATATTCAGTTACTGAGTGATGGTATGGGCTTGGTTCACCGTTAAAGACATCAGAGCGACGGATATATGTGAAGGATCGTTTGATACACCAAAATATCTTCAAATTCTGGTACGTAAAGTTCTTACAACAGCTAAAGATGACTTTTCTGAAGAAAATTTTGACTACTTCCTGTTCCAGGACGATAATGCTTCATGTCACAGAGCGAAAATCGTTAATACGTGGTTCAAGAATATGACTATTTAGATACTCATGTGGCCTACAAACTCACCTGACATGAATCCAGTTGAAAATTTGTGGATCAGTATGAACAGAAGATTCAACAGACAACTATCTCAAATAGAATGGAATTCAAGGAACAAATAATCCGGGTGTTATTCCGTGAAATCGAGGTTGAATTTTGCAATCGGTTACCAAAGGACTCCGATGATTCGCTGCACTCCAGAAAGCCCATGGTGCACATACAAAATATTAGTTTGGTGTACGGCACTCCCCGATGTTTGGACAAAATATGTCTTACCCTTAAGAAATTCCATTTCTTGTTTTCTGGTATTGTTGTTGATCTTTTTCAGTTTCATGTATAACTCTTCCTATAAACGATTTTGCTCAAAACACACATAGCTACTTATATATGCATATAAATTCATTAATTTCATGTCAAAAGCCTGAAACTTTGGCGCAAGTATTAAGAACGAACTGCTCATTAGGAATATGCGTTGTAATATTATCAGGAATTCATGTAAAAATCATATTGATTAAAGTATATTGCGAAAACCATATCCGAGCAAGTGTCGCTATTTTTTCTTTACAGAGTGTATTAACTCACAAGTGGCAACAGATATGTAGACTTTGCTTACAATTCCCGTGCTCTTTGATACCCCACACGACCCCATTCTCATTTATACTATGTTTGCAATTCAATATGGCGGCTTTTAAGAAGGTGACATTGCACTGGAAGTGCCCTCAAACATAAGTAATCTAGCCCGATTTCCAATAGTTGTGTTGGATCTGCCAATATTTCTTTCATGACGGATCCAAACAGGCATTCTTCACATTTTATTGCCTACCTTATTTCAAAATGGTATGCATGTAGCAGCTCAATGGAATATTTGTGAAACGAATGACCACTACTGTCCTGCTTAGCAACTAGAACTTAATTTTAACACAAAATTTCATAAAAAATCCAACTCTCAAAATTCGTGTACTTTCCTCGTAAGCAAACACACTACAAAAATATAAAAATCAGCGCCATTACACCCTCCATGTGGTTATAAAGTGCTTTCCCTGAAAATTTGGATTTTCTTGAATTGGTTCAAACTTGTACGAGTATTTTCATTTTTTCATTATTTGAAAAGAATACTAGGGACGATATGAAGATTGTACTGCTTTTGAAGTGACAACTGGTTTCATTTCATAATGACTACTAAATTTTTAATTGTTTCTTAGTGCTACTTTAAGAAAAAAATTGCTGAATAACCGAAGCATTTGCTTCAACTGATGAGTAATCATGGAAGAAAAGTTATTTATTACCATCAAAAAGCGCTCTTTAGCTTTGCTATCCAATGCTTACCATAAAAGTTCGTGAGTACGAACGAACGTAAAATTGCTTACTCACCTTCGAGTTAACCTCGTTTTGACTTGATTCAAAATCCTTGTATACATTTCTTTATTGAATCTTGGGTTGTGTTGGGATGTAATTTCATAACAGCATCTGCATTGAAAAAGAATATTTTTGATCAAAATATTAAACATCAAATGGTTTATTCTAATTTTTACACACTTTATTTGAACATAGTGGTTGCCTTGTCCGACACTTTTCAAATACCACAGCAGTCGTCAAATGCAAAGAGTCTAGCCGGATAAGAAGGCCAAAGTGAGCTTTACTGGGATTGCTTTGATATTCAACACAAAAAAGCTTCATATCGAAAGATGACTCAACTTCGGTCACTTTCAGATTTCGAATTGTATAAAAATTGAAAAGAAAGCTTTTTTCTCCTAGACTCGTCACTTGTAGTTGCTTCGCACACTGCAACATTGCAACAACAGTATCCTCTATAAAATATCTTGCGTTCCAAAGTAAACGTACAACAAAGCGCAACAGGATAAATGTTATAAAATGCATTCATTAAAACAAAACACTAGAAACAAACCACGAGAAATAGACCTATTTTTATTTTTAAAAGGCCTCGATTGAGCAGTTTGCCTCTCATTACACTTGAGAAGGCAGAAACTAAAAGTATTTAATCAGAAACGAAAAGCATTTAATATTATAAGCTCCTTTTATCCGCCTTTTCTGATTGTGTGGTAGGATTCTCTCAGGGTATCAAACCTAAAAACATTACATTTACCATCCAAAACTGAAAAAAATGTTTATATTATGGGCCATGGTGTGTATTACGAAAATCTCCAAATTCAAGTTCTCAAAGAAAATTTTGAAGATTTGGAACGTACGGTGCAATTTCTGGCCCGTTTTCTTTATTAGAATTCCGCAATTTATTTTTACAATATGAACACAAATGACGTTTAAGGTTTATTGTGCGAAGTATCATTGTTTACTTAACTAAAGACTAATTCTACTTTTTTGTTAAAAAAAGTAAAAGTCAATGTGAAACGAAACAAATCCGCGCATATTCCAAATTCCAATACTTAATATTTATAACATATATGTATTTCAAGTATTGAAGCAAGTTTCCACACTATAAATTTAATTCAACTACAAGCACTTTTATCGATACCGAATTTTCATACACCTTATATTAAAATATATATAACTAGTACTAACCGTGGATTACTTTGCATAATTCAGTGTTTCTAAACGATTCTGTTTTTATTTCTTTAAATCCCCTTTTTCCAGTATAAGAAAACTGCAACGCTAAGCAATCGCTGCAAACTTTCCTCATTATGTTAAGCCCATGTGTTTTGAAGTCCGTGCCTCTTTGTGATACCAGAATTCGTAGCTGAAAAAAATCTAGGCGTGTGTCAAAGTCATCTATTTAAAATTACATTCAATATTCCGAAAGGAAAATAAGATAACATTTGATGCAAATACCTAACAAATAAAGCCATCCTACCCAAAAGTGAACACATGGAAAAGAAATAAAGAAAAACAAAATTAATCGCAGCACAGAAGTACATGATTCTACAGTACATGAAGACCACGTTTCACAGGTTACGAGAGGAAGAAAACACTCAAATCGTTCTGATTGACGTTCCAGATTAAGAGATATGGTGCCCGGAAAAATTTTCCCGCCAGTTTAAATGCACTGGATAACTATATAAATTGTTCCTGACGTGAAATCAAGTCTTCAAACTTTTCATGATTTATGTGAAACGACGTTATAAAGGGCAACAAGAACAAAATGAGACCAAAATTGTCCGGATTGGCCTTCCGGATAAAGCCATTCGTGAAACTGGTTATAACTTCGTTATAGTTTTTTTGTGCTTTTAATATACTGCTGGTTTTTAATTGATTTCGAATACATTAAGCCGTTAACTTAAAAATGATTTATTTTCTATGTATTATTGCTATTTGTGGGATCATTTTAAAACAAATTTCTGCTAAGAACGATGTAGCTACATGCTTTTAACGCAGTCGATATTTTGTTTACAGAAAATTTCGTTTTAAGAAATTAATTGCAATGCGATTGAATATAGTTTATCTAATTACGCCATAAACTAGAAAATTATTAGAATCGGACTTCCTGTTACGAAGCTGTCTTGAATCCAAGAGGGAGGGAAAACATTAAATAAGAATGCATAGATTAACCACTGGAGTGGATACCGTAACATTTCGAAAATGTCAGAAATCAACATACTGAATCAATATCGTGATCCGAATTTGATTTGGATGTATCATATAAAGTTGAAATACGGAATTTTCAAAAAGTCACCATCTTGATTTTAATATCAAGCCACCCTTAACACCAATTTTTAAGTAAGTACGTTTCTTGCTGTTATCTCTAGTAAGCTCTTAAAGTTCCAAACAGGTAAACAATACTTCAACCACAACATCAATCTTCCACTAGGAAGAAAAGCTCGTAGCAGCTATACAAATAATTTTGTTGATCGAATTTTGAATACGAAGTTACGGAAATCAGTGCGCACAGAGGGCTACAGTTAATGATATATTTTAGACTACACTCTTGTAAACCACCAATTTTGTAGTTACTGTGGCATACGCCTATGACGACATTTACTGGTGATGGAACTTAAGGAGACCCCTGCGGAATTCGCAAAGAATGTAAGAATATTCGATATGATACAATATTTTTTAGTATTCGAAACAAGAAACAGTACAAATTTGAACTTTAGTACGTTCGAGAAGGAGCAAAATTTATAATCATCAGATATATAATTATTGAACTTTGGTTTCAACGTTACCTCCCCCGTGACCTTTAAATACGCCGCGGTGGCTCAGTCGTAGAATGTTCACCTCTGGTGCGTGGGGTACCTGGTTCCATCCTAGCTTGCTCCAATTGGGCTTCGTGGTGAACAAACACCGTGTACGTGGGTTTTCTCGAAGTTCTCCTGTTTCATCCTACTTTCTTCATTCCACCATTTCATTCATCATCATCACAGTCTCATTTAGCCTACAAGGCATAACCACGGGACGCAAAACTAAATATTTCATTTCATTTTAAATATCCCCCGGATTTTTTTTCTGAAACACTGCCTACCCACCATCACGCATTATCAACATTTAGGCCTACTCCTTTCAAACACTATTCCATCTAAAGGCCTTCTATTACACTTTTGATGGATAAGATGGAAGTGATTTACGATGGTTAAAATAGCTGAAAAAACTGAAATGAAATCTTTAAGTTTTACGTCCCATGTTTATGCCGGTTAGGCTAAAGAAGACGGTGATGAAAGATGAGTGAAATGGTGGAACGAAGAATGTGAGATGAAACGGGGGAACCCCGAGAAAACCCACGAGCACGGTTTTTGTCCACCACAAAGTCCACACGGCGCGAACTGGATCGAACCAGGGACCCCAAGCACCAGAGGTGAACGCTCTAGCACTGAGCCACCGCGCCACTTGATAAAATAACTGACTGCATATGAAAGATGACTCTATTAAATGTTATTTTCCACAGGCGCAGCGGTGTATTTCTGCACAGTGAACAGAAGCGGTATATTATGTTTATATGTGGAGCGTTACTAGTATTAAACCATGACAAGTTCTGTTCAGATTCGTATCTTTGCCAAAACCGATTTAGTTTCACTACCCTCGCTTACGCGTATACCCACGATCATTGACACACTTACTTCCTACGGAAGTACCCCGCGCAACCACACCAGCATTGCACCGCCTGGCTCGGTTAGATAGCATTCGTGCTTTTCTGGCCATTTAGTACAGGCTGGTTGTGTTTGTGGACTAGTTCTTATGCCATACACTACGAAGGCGTATTTATACGGAAATCGAAAAAGAATTGTAACTTTTCAACTTCTGGTGGCCCCCTTCAATTTTATCTATTCATAGTGAGATATTTTCAAATATAACCCAGCGAAATCTTTTAGGAGACAATATGAAGGAAATCAATGAAAGTATCAATTTTTCAACAATTATTTCGTGTGGTGCGCCAAAAGTAAACCTGCACGTCACTTTGTACATTAAATCATTGTTTTCACCTCATGTTAAATTCTTCACACAGAAACTAATCAATTCTACTTGTAAATTTTCTAAAGGTGACTTGGCGTAACTACACTTAACCCAGTACCGGTATAGTAAAAGCTAGCAGCAATCATGTGGATCAGATAGCATTGCGCATAACACGACATTTCAACTGCGCCGCTGCACTATTTTTTTCTCACTTTTACCCCGCAAAGAGAAGCTGTATAATGTACGACGTTCAGAGTGAAATATTTGCATGCAATAAACCTTTCGCGCACCTTTTGAAATATCAGATTCAAAGGTCCGACTCTATTCACTAGCAAGTGCTACACGAACATGGTATAATTCACATGTGCTCCTGTAACATTTTTCATTTTATACAAAGTGAAAGAATATTCAACTATTACTGTGCACTTACCAATTTGTACAGCACACACACGCCCAAGGTAATACAATATACAACAATACTATAACTAGGAGTACACAACACAAAGAAAACAAATATATAGCGTCTCTTTTGTGAAACTGCCAAGCGCAGTGAATTGTGGGTAGGTAGCTGGAAGAAAATTTGCCAAAAGTTTGCAGTTGCAAATTTTTGAACCTACATCTGTATATAATTTGTTGAATCAAATTTGCTATTTCATAAAACTTCAAAATAATATTTAATTTGCTAGAGACATTGCAAGTTTGATTTGAAACTGTTAAGCACATTAGATAGGTGGAAGCAAATTTTCTGAAATTTTCCAAATGTTTGCCGTTGCAAATTTTTGAAACTACATTTTTAAAAATTTGTTGATTAAATTTACTATTTCATAAAAATTGCAAATGATATTTAATTTGCCATAAACATTCCAAGTTTGTATTGAATTTTCCGCAAATACAAAATTGAAAACTTTCACATTATTTGCTATAACGAAAAAAAGGCAAGTTTACGGAAAACTTCTGTGCTATTGGGGACAATATTACTTCGGAAACAATTCGTATTTTATGCATCCATTCCACGACGAATCAGTGCTGTTCTTTGGCCAAATGTTTGCCGTTGCAAATTTTTGAAACTACATTTGTATAAATTTGTTGATTAAATTTACTATTTCATAAAAATTGCAAATGATATTTAATTTGCCATAAACATTCCAAGTTTGTATTGAATTTTCCGCAAATACAAAATCAAAAGCTTTCACATTATTTGCTATGACGAAAAATAGACAAGTTTACGGAAAACTTCTGTGCTATTGGGGACAATATTCCTCCGGAAACCATTCGTATTTTATGCATCCATTCCACGACGAATCAATGCTGTTCTTTGGCTAACAGCAATACGTTGTATTAGGCGATTCCATTATTTTTATGACGATTTTATGATTGAATCAGAATACAATATTTTCCTTTATATACTTTTCATTCACTCCGGAGAAAATATATAATGAGACTTCACTTATAGTTGACTATATTTCTGAAATTTAAATGAAATGTATATGAAAGAATATACTGTAATTTCTTTCATTCATGAAAATCAGCTGGTTAGATAATTAATTAGACTACCATTTGAACCTCTTGCCTTCCAAGAGCTTGTTACTACATTACATTTCTCTTACGTAATATGTCTTTTAAATCTAAACAATAATATTATGTACTCAATTCATATAAAGACCTGTCAGGTGACTTTTGCATTTTTAATGGTATGTCAACAGAAGTAGCAGATTTTGTCATGACATGGGCTAGTCCCAATAATGGCTCGTTCCTATTTCTCCCGCGTAAAGTGGATCATTTCCTGACACTGGAACAGATGTGTGAAACCAGTAGCGTAGCCAGGATTTTTGTTTGGGGGCAGCTTAGTTTTGGGGCATATATAAATATATATAAAGTGTGTTTGTTTAGGCACTCTCTACGTATCGTTGGTTTAGAATTATAGCTCTCTGAAGTTAATTTTCCCACGCTTTTGGCACCTTATGCTGCCGGAACTATCCTTCACTGAACAAAGTTCCAGAGGACTTTTTGTGCTGGTTTCGGTGTCAGGAATCAGCTCCCGAAGTGTGCTGATTGTTGAAACACAGCGACTGGCGGCTTGGCCGGTCAGCAGCGCCTTATGAAGGCCCCATTAGATGCAATGTTCCGCCAGCGGTGGCTCAGTACGGCGACTACTGTGGGAAACTTGGTTTGGGAGTGAGAGGGATGATGGACGGTAGGGTGGGAGAGTAACAGGTACGAGCGAGTACACAGTTCGGTTAAGCGGTCGTTCGGTTGACCAACGTTCGGATAATCGACGCTCTACTGTATATATATATATATATATATATATATATATATATATATATATATATATATATATATATATATATATATATATATGCGTTTGAGCCAGGAAATTTAGTTTTAATAACAAAAATAATGCTTAATCTTTCTCTGAAGTGCCGGCTTCTTTAAATATTTCTTTGTTGTTTCTCGATTGCTATTTCTGGAAATTTTCTTCACCAAAATTAACACCACTACTGTCCTTTATTGCATATTTTCCTCACCGAAATTAGCACAATTGTCTCTTTTTCATTTCAACCACTATTGTAAAACATTTTCCGACATTTCGCAATTGCAAAGTAAGTTCTTATTTCGACATTCTAAAGATGACAAACTCAAGCAAATCTTCTGAACTGCTCTAATTGATCAAACATCAGAGATACTTGTGATATAGTTACGCAGGTTTCCTTGTTGTAAGTTATGAAAACTTAATTAGCTGATAAGCATTTACCAAAATCCATTGATCACAGCTTTATTTAATGTCAATTGCGGCTAGAAGTGAATGGTATTAAACCGAGTTTCTTGTAGTTAATTCTATTGCGAACGGCCGTGAATGATTCAAAAATAGTCGACGACAAGTCTCGTGTTTTGTTATTTCTGTCAAGGCCAATAACTTCTTGAGTTCAAACATGTCCATTCCCTCTTAACCCTTCAAATAAAGTAAAGTATCTTTTTTCGGAATTTCCTTTTATGATCACAAAGGAACTGATTCTTTCCAGTATTGCCTGGCTCAGTCTGGAAAGGTTTTGGGTCAAAGAAGACACGTGAAAACTGTCATTGCTATGTTAAACAGTATAACAGTAACTTCAAAGTCACCATATGCATATAGGTCTTCACTCTCTTTCCTTCCTTCCCTCTGAACAGCAGGGATTCCTAGAAAACACGATTTCCATACTCCTCAAAATACAAACATTTTTAAAGAATAAAGACGACGTTGGCGAACTCAGCTTGTCTAGGAACTGCTTACTGACACATTTTGTTTTCAACTAGAGTACATGAAAGTCAATTGCTATTTCTTCTGAGAAAAAATTGCGAACATCAAACTACCAAAGTACACTGTCGGAACATATTGGGGGGAGCCTGGCTCCCCTGGGTCCACCCCTTCCCTACGTCACTGTGTGAAACCAACTAATTCGATCACGTCCTACTACAATGGTGAATCAAGTCTTGCAATATTCTGGTACATAATATTCTTGTGTTTATTGAAAGCAGAATGAAAGCAAGTTAACACTCTGAGTAGAGGACCACGTATTGTACTGTTTGTAGCCACCTTCCTGCTAGTTCCCCTATTTAATGTTGATACTACGTCTTGTTCTTAGAGGCAAAGAAATCAGTTATTGCTGTTTCCATCTCCTGCTGGTTGGTAAAGCATCGTGATTTCAGGAAGTATGCCATGGACCGAAACAGGTAGTAATTCCTAAGGGGTAGATCACGACTATATGCTAGGTGTAGCATCAAGTTCCTGCATTTTTGTTGCGTTTATCGAGATGAGTATGGTTTTGCGTTACCCTGTTTCAGCGTGCTACACTTTCGAATAACCAATCTTGGACGTTTTTTAATGTAGTGCATCATATAAAGAGCATTCAAAAATAAACGAACCGGAGACCGAAGAACAGAAGTTCTTACCTGTATGTTAGAAGTATTGGCCTGGCTGTTGATGCAATTGTTCCACTGCGACACAAGACTGTGAATGGCTGTCTCGTAGAATTTTCTGGATTGCGTTGCAAACCAGTTCCGAAAGAACTTCTGGACATTGTCGTCCGAGGTGAGTCGTTTGCCCTGGATGCTTCCACTGGAGACTGTTGTTTCGATTCTGATTGGAAGTAATGATACCAAGACTCATCTCCAGCCACCACTCGTGCCAGGAACTCATTCCCTTCCCTGGCATAGCGCTGCAGATGATCAAGACAGTTGGTTATTCGACATGCTTCCTGTTGTGGTTGAAGACTGTGGGGTACCCATTGTGCGCATACTTTTCGCCAGTTCAGTCTTTCCGTCATGATGGTGTGCATAGTTCCGACGCTGAAGTTGACCTCGGCGGCTACGGTTTTTAATGTAACTCTGCGGTCCTGGGTAATGAGTGTAATCAATCAGCTGGACGATGTCATTGGTAATGCGGTGTGTTGTTCCAGACCGTGCATCATTTACTAACGACACCCGTCCTTCCTTGAAGCGCTTGTGCCACTCCTTGACCTTTGCAAGGCACATGAACTTGTGACGTTCTTCGATGAATGTCCCTTCCCCCTACTCCTTCCGCCGTCAGAAAAGGAAAAACGCCTCTTTGCTCTTCCATTTACGGTTCCATTTCACTGTTGCACTGCTCACAACACGACTGACTCACTGGACGGTTGACGTCTGCTTCTACTGGTTTTAAAAGTCACGTGGTTTGCACACGTGACCCTCTAGCGGTGGGTTGTGAACTTCTGCGTTCTTGTTGGAACACCTATTTGTTACACACGCAAGAATATTACCATTCTATCACCGGTGTGCACATTACAGCCTTCGGCTAGTTTCTTTTTAAACGCTCCTTATGTATCCACTCCAGCTGTTCGAAGCGGAGTTCGGCATTGATAGTACGACCATTACGAATGAACTCGAAGTGATATATCTCCTCATAGTTTCACAACACACAGAGCAGGGTTTATGCTCGAAACAGCCCACTTTGATGACCGGTTCTGGAAATTAGCCTTTGCTCAGTTACTTTTTGCTCCATCACAAAACACACATTATTCGTTGCATTTAACAATCCATTTCAGAAAACACATATTCGTGTCACACTGATTTTGCAGCAATCGTTGGCACACCCTCTACTCCGCTCTGGGCCTAAGCTGGTATCAATTCATGTGTCATAATGCTGACTCTGATGGTTTTCCCGAGTTTGTGAAGGTGGCGTACTATATCGGACTTGGACATGTTAAGTTGGTTTGAAAATGGTCGTTTGTTGGTTGGTAGATTTTTCGTCAATGGAGTGTTATATGTCCGCAGAATCTGTTACCTTCGAGCAGCCGGAAGTTCGCTGATCTTCGACAGTTTTATAACCTGCACGATTTTCTGGAAACAACGATTTGCCATGCTATGGTTCAGAAGACATTTCGATTTCCATTTTGGATTGCTGCCGGCTCATTGTTCCCGAGTTCGAACTCATTCAGTAACACTTCATGTATCAGACAGCATTGAGCACTCACAGCTACTGCCACAAAATCTGGCTGAAGATACTGACGGAGCGGCGGCCTTCGTGTTAAATAGTCCGCTTACCACAGTATATTTTGGAGCTGTTTAATCTTTTTCGTACGGTAGACCATGGCGTATATACGCAGCTGCTGTTTAGATTGTGAAAATTTGACTATTCCTTGTAAGTGACTCGAGATACAGGATTAACGTCGCATAGAAGGAAAACATTGTGAGGAGAATTACATAGCACGTAAGAGACTCTAGAGATAGATATGATGTGGTTTAAGGATAGTCAAAGTACAGTCATAAAATTAAGCACGTTATGCCCTGCATAAATCACCCGCAGAAAGAAATGTTAGAATTATTTTACATTAGAATAAAAAATAACTGCGTTACTCGTGTAACCATTTAAAGAAAGTAGTTCGGGAGTATAGGCAAATTTTCCAGTAGTTCTTAAGACGTCTGACATGTATTTCTGTGTGTACGTTACAGAGTAATGTGTGGTTTTGTTTTAATATGTATGTTTCAAGTGTGATAATTATTGTGGTTTAATTGGTAAATTACAAAAATATTTTTTTTTAATATTAAATCTATGAATAATTAACTTCAAATGTATACCAGTATATTGGAATACAAACAGTTCAGGTTTAAATAATGAATTATTGTGTACAACTTCTTACGCCATTTTTAATACGAAGTAATTGAATTATCACCAGAACGTTTTAGGACACCTCTAAAGATCTTAAGTACAATATATCGACCTCTGAAGTTGATAAGGTAACCTTTGATTGCCATATAACTTATCTACAGTGACACTATTGGGGATAAGCTTCAAATTTTGAATTTGTAGGCGAAAAATGTTGTCAATACTGTGCATTCTTTTTCTAATTTTTTATTAGTATCATACTGGGTTCGAAAACCGCCTCTTTCTTCCGAAATACACAAGAGAAATTGCACATTTTTTAACGTTACGTGTACGTGAACAACATTACTGGAGAAAAGCTTTCTCTATTACGCGCCAACAAAAATTTTATTGTCTAGTAAGGTCCTAGAAGAGAGCTGTTCATGAAGAGAAATCAAATATGACGTCCAATTCTAGGTGAAACCTAACACTGGTGTAAATGACAATCAATCTAATAAGCTAAGATTCGCATTGCGCGCATGCTTTAATGAATGAAAATTTAAATTCTTTACCTTAATGAGTTTAACTAATTCCCAGGCTGCATTTTGACTATCTTGGTTCAGCCTTTTACCAGTCTATATACAGATATTTGTTAAAACCGAAGCTCTTTCACATTCTGAAATAAAGTTTCTTTTTAAACAGAGTAGTGTGATTCAAACACTATTCAGTTTATTGATGAATCACCGAAAAATCAAGAGAATCTCTTAAAGTAAAAATTATACAAATATGTGAAGAAATAAATAAATTGCACCATGAAAGTATTTATTAATATGTCGTTGCAAACTTTCTTTATGCTTTATGCGGGCATCAATGTTGCCATTCCGATATTCTGTCATGTTGAATAAAATTGTTTTGACATATATGAATGCACCATGATACAGTGTTGCTAAATTTTTTTTATTATAAACTATTCCAATTCCTTAGAAGTGATTCTTTTCATAGACTTCAAGAAAATAATCAGTTACTGTATAAGGTTGAAAAAAATTATCAAAATTTTCAAAGAAAAGTTTAGAAAGCGTTGAAAGAAAACTTAATCTAAATTTTCAAAATCTTTTGAAAGATGTTAATTAAATGTTAAAAATGTTGAATAAGTCCATACATTTCTAAACTAAAATTAATCAAATATTTTCAAACTAAAACTTTTAAACAAAGATGTTAAAAAAATAAAACAGTGATCAATGGAATTTAAACACAAATTTTCGGAGAAACAAATAAAAATGAGCAGTTATTAAATTGCACCAAGAATAACTTTCCACTTATGACCTAGATTATGAATTTTGACAGTTTGAAAATATGAAATCATTATTCTTGCATATCAATCTGTTAAAAAATTAACTATCAAGCTTTCATCAATGAGCTTAGACTACGAGTCGTAACAACTATCTCAACGTTCAGGATTTCAAATTATTTTTTTTAACTGAAACAGTATTTGGGAAATTTTCTTAACTAAAAATTTTAATAAAACTTTTTAACAGATTTGAATTTTTCACTAATGACCTTGAACTGCAAGGTGTGACTAAACTTCAAAATATGAAATATTATTTTTGCAGATCAATCGATTTTAATAATTACCTATCAGATTTAAGGTTCTAAATTTTAATTCAATGACCTTCACCTACAAATCTAAAATCCAAACTGTGAAATTATTGATAATAATTACCTATTGAGTTTCAAGTCCAAAATTTGGATTTAGATGTCGTGAGCTACCAATCGTATTTCACCAATGACCTTAGATATATCCTGTACTCATCTATATGATCATATGGTGTGATAAAGTCTCTCATCTTAGATGAGGTCAACATCCTCCAAATTTAAATTTTGGCAGTTTTACCCATGCAAAAAATTAATATGATCATCCAAATTATATATACCTTGATCATATATATATATGATATATATCTACATATATATATATATATATATATATATATATATATATATATATATATATATATATATATATAACCTGGAGAATTTCAAACTTTCTTTCTTGACAATTCCTAAATTTAACGATGGGCCAATGTACCCCTTCCAAAGTTCAATAACTTGTATGAGTGTCTCAAGGTAGTCATATATAATAAAACAATGTAAGACCCTCTATTCACTTAGGCAATCATAAGTTGCAATAAAACACATGATAGAAAATAAATTAGGTCACAAACTTCCCAAATATAAATATTTAACAATTTTACCCATAGAAGAAAACAGCATTGATCATTATAATTTACAAAATTATATACCATAGTCGTAGAGACCATTTACCAGCTTATAGTTTTGACAAATTCACTAATTTAAGGGTGGATATAGTTATATTCCAAAAATTTTAAAAGGGAGCGTCACTATACTCATGTTCTACGAAAGAAAATGGACCCTATACTCATCCATGTAAACATATAACATATTAAAGCCTTATGAAAGAGGATAAAATAGGTCAAAAGCCTCTGAAATTTGAAGTTTGGGCAATGTTTATCCATAAAAAAGAATGACGTTTACCAACCAGACTTTCCTACTATACCAAATTTTAAATTAGACAATTTCCCAAATTTAGGGGGTAGTCCTATGTACCTCTCCTAAAATTTTGTAGATGGGCCAAGGTGTCTGTCCTAAAGTTTATAGGGGGATGATCCTATATACCCCTGGATTATTGGCCCTGGGCCAGGGAGCATGGTTCTTGCAGCAAAGGCCACCAAAATTTTTTCTGACTCAGCTAGCACTACGCAACTGAATACTACTGCATTCTTCCCTCAAGGTGCGCAATCATGTTTTCCATCCATGCAGAACAATAGCATAATTATTTTTTTTAATCTTCAAATGTTTTGACAGAATGAGCAAAGACTACAGAGTTTGAACTAACTAATAAAGAATTTCCTTTATTCAATTGATATTTGATTTCTTCGTGGCTATGGCTGTGGTCTGGTAATGTTGATTCTAGGTATTAGGAAATGTTTACTTTGTCGAAAGTTTTACTTGATATTTTAACATATCCATAAATTCAGTACTACGATAACAGGAATCCATGTTTCTTTAGTGTTTATGCTTCTTTACCTATGTGTCTCCAGGCATATAAGAAAACATCTGCATTTCTTTCTATTATCTTCATATACTATTATACGAGGGCTATCCAGAAAGTAGATTACGTTTTGGAATAAAAAATCAACAAAGTATAGGAAACAAGTTTTATTATATACAGATGAAAGCCACACACAAATACTACTTTTCGACATAGTCACCATTCAAATTAAGGCATTTATCGTAGCGATGTACGAGCTTGGAAATTCCTTCGTCGAAAAATTCGGCCGCCTGCGACTTCAACCACTTCGTTACCTCTTCTTGCAGCTGTTCGTCGTCATCAAAACGCTGCATAGCCAGCCACTTCTTCATTGCTGGCAATAGGTGGAAGTCGCTCGGTGCCAGGTCGGGACTGTACGGCGGATGAGGAAACAACTCCCACTGAAAAGATTCAAGAACTTCACGCGTGACATTTGCCGTGTGGGGCCGGGCGTTGTCGTGAATCAACAAGATCTTAGAGCTCAACATTCCTCTGCGCTTGTTTTGAATTGCTCTTCTGAGGTTTTGCAGAGTTTGGCAATACCTTTGAGCGTTTATTGTAGTGCCTCTTTCCAGGAAGTCCACCAAAATCACACCTTTTCTGTCCCAAAAAACAGTCGCCATCATCTTCCTTGCCGACATTGTTTGCATGCATTTCTTGGGTTTTTGGGGAGAACCTGTGTGCCCCCACTGCATTGATTGCAATTTCGTTTCACCCATGTTTCGTCACCAGTAACGATGCGATCGAGTAAAGAGTCACCATCCTTATTGTAGGCGTCCAAAAAGTGCAACGCTGCAGCCATTCGCTGATTTTTGTGGTCCTCTGTCAAGATTTTGGAATCCATCTTGCACAAAACTTGTGGTAACCAAGTTTTTCGCTGATGATTTCGTGCAACAAACTTCGCAAAATTTGTGGAAAACTCAAAGAAAGTTCCGTTATTGTGAACTTTCGATTTTCACGGACTTTAACATCGACTTTTTCGACAAGTTCGGCAGTCACTTTGCTGGGTCTCCCACTTCAATCTTCGCCGTGAACATTGGTTCGGCCATTTTTAAATCTTATGACCCACTGTCGCACTCCACCTTCAGTGATAATGTTGTCCCCATACACTTCTCACAGCTGCCGATAGATTTCTATCGGTTTACAGTTTTTTGCTGTCAGAAACCTTATTACTGCACGCACCTCGCAGCTCGCGGGATTTTCAATTAACGCAGACATTTCAAACCGTCACAGTATCTTAACGGAGCACAGCACGAACCTGTCACTAGCACGGCTAGATGCCGACTGAGCTGCGCAACGCTCTGACCCCAAGATGGCCGCGCTAGCCCCGCCCCTAGCGGACACAGACGAAAACGTAATCTACTTTCTGGATAGCCCTCGTATTCTGTTAGATTGACATCATAAGCCATAACCAGGTGAGTGCCATATAGTACTCAACCCTGGTTGTTGTCTTTAATCTTGTGTATATCCTATTCTGGAACAAAACTCTGTTCATCATAGATCGGAAACAATTCTGTATTATTTACAAGTTTATTTCCATGGTATTTTCAACGCAAAACAAATTCTGATAGAAATCTGTGGCATTTAATGTTTATGAATTGAATTGTTTATTATGAATTCCCATTGTCTTTAGATTTCCTATATCCAAGTTCAATTTAGAATCCTTCATTCTTATAGAATAAGGATGAAATACAGATTTATCCACTATGAAAGAATTTTATGACTTTTTTTTACGGTTTTAATAGAATGTTTATACTCATAGAAGCAGTTAAATATACTAAACTTCCATCGGGAAAGATAGTGACTATGTAAGTGAATAAGTTCA
The DNA here is from genome assembly GCF_964235325.1 of Thermobia domestica. Taxonomy (NCBI): domain Eukaryota; kingdom Metazoa; phylum Arthropoda; class Insecta; order Zygentoma; family Lepismatidae; genus Thermobia; species Thermobia domestica. The sequence continues at coordinate 180,384,122 of NC_137460.1, read as the reverse complement.
TGGATATATCTTACTTTTTCTGATATTTGTAAAGTTTTTAATTTAAGTTATTCATTTTTTTCTTCAAATTAATAAATAGACTCAATGATGGTTAAACCACAATATACTGAGAAAAATACATTATCCGGACAGTGGTATATTGTACAGTCAGCGACAGTAGAAAATGGAGGTTGGATACATAAGAAATGATAGCTTTTTCCAGTAGCAGAATAGTTTCACTCGATGTCTGATAGTTGGACAACCAACATGACAGCAAATACGTGCCCGAAAACATAACATGCCAGGATATTCCTCCATTTCGAGGAAAACGTATTACTATCTGAGGGCATCATTTAGAGAAACAACCACGAGATAAATCTACAGAAATTCCATTCACATTAAGTTCAAAGAGATAGGAATTAATGCAAAGAAAACGAAAAGAATAATACGCTTCATGCAGAAACCGAAAAAGTACGGAAAGCTAAACAAAATGAGAAAAGAAGGAAAGGAAAGAGCAAAAGACAAGGGAATAAATTAAATATTAACACTTAAGGATAAACAGTGTCCGTGTTTCCCCCTGCCCCCGTCTTGGTTTTTCTCCCTTCATAGGATAAGTCTCTTTCAGTATCAAACGCGAACATCATTTATAGTGTTGAATTCCTTGAAAAATTTTAACTCAGTCTAGGCCGAGACTCGAACCCCAGACCCTTAGAATGACAGTCTCACGCGGTATCCACTTACCTACACAGGCTCTATCTACAAATAAGCTATTACCCGCGCTGTTATCAAACGTGTTAAATCAGCCATTGTCGGTGAGCCACCCCAGTTCCATTTGAAATTTAAATTTTATTTACCTCACTTAGCCATCTATGGGTAGCAGTCCCCTTGCTTTCATAAAAAGCATTTGTTCTGTAGATTAAAATCAAGAATGAATTAATCTGTACACTTGGGAGCTTACTGGTGCACCAACATATCTATCTATCTATCTATCTATCTATCTATCTATCTATCTATATATATATATATATATATATATATATATATATATATATATATTTATATATATATATATATATATATATATATATATATATATATATATATATATGTTTGTGTGTGTGTGTGTGTGTTTGATTGATTGAGGATTAAAAGAGCGACTTCGTAAATTTACGGAACGCGTGTTAACACAACAGTAAGGACATATCGTTACGTTGTTACGTAACACACGCAATGTAAATAAAGTTTCAAAACCGGAAGTCGGAAGGTATGCCGTGGGTAAGTCGGTAAGATGTCTGCTTGCTGAGTGGAGAAATCCGGGTTCAAATCTGGGCTGTTACGTTTTTTTCTGTTCCGTTGAAAATACATTTCTATATTTTTGCGTTTGAAATTGCTTTCTTTCATTTTTTGTAGATTATCTTAAATTAGTGAAGGTCAAGTAAGGTAAGATTACATATATGTCTGCTTTATCTGTGTGTACAGTCCAGAGATGGAGTGAGTCAATTGGGTCAAGATTTGTAAGTAGGTCAGTGTGTCGTGGGTCAACAGGACGTGACTCACTGTGACACACCACCCACCGTGACCTCTCTGACTCACACTGACCCTACGTTTTAAATTTTAAGGTCTCCCTCTTTATTCGGCCTCCCTCCTTATTATTAAATTCAATGTATAGATAATTATTGAGTTGAGTTGATTTTGAGTTTAGCGCCCTTTTCAGCAGCAAGTCTATATGAGACGGGACCTACTGATTAACATGTAATCCGAAACACATGAGCTCCCGTTGGAATCAAACCAGGGTCTCCCACGCCACAGGTATATAATTGTGTCTTATATAGCAGTTAATATTCTTGCTATAAAGTATAAAGTTAAAGAAAACTTGTAGCTTCACGAAAGGCATTTGTTGGTCCTTCAGGGGCAACACAAGAACAAAAAAACTAATACTAGTTGTGCCTTTACAAGTGACTACTATGATAACAACAGAATGCTGCCTACGTTTAACATATTATGCCTCCGGGGGTTAGTAAACGCTTAACTGTGTGGAAATCGCTGCACACAACAGGTATTAGGAACACTCACAAGTACGTAAAATTGAAAGAACAGAAAATAGTGCATTTTTGAAATGAGCATTCAATTCACACTTCACGCAAAGTTCCAATATGGGAAATGAGTCAATATCTTCAGTTGGAATTACTGAAAAAGACTATTTAAAACTCCAAGTGTAAACCTGCACTTGGAGCGATTCTATTAGTTATATCACAACGCATTTTCGTGAGTTGCCTCTGTGGCCAGTTGAGCTCGTTGTCTCGAGCTGTTCACATCGTGAGTAGTGTTGGTCCCATTGTTGTGCCTGATATCGCTACTCATACGTTAGTTGAAAAGACTCGTGCTTCTTCCACAAGTTTGTGCTTTAGTGTGCTCGGTGAATCTCACCCTATGTGTACAGTGTTTTGCAGTTTAATAGCTTGTAGTAGTATGGAATATAAGAATGACTTACAATTTCAATTAATATTTGACCGAAGATATAGAAATGTAAAACTTAATGCTAGTCAAATATATCAGTGGTTGGAAAATATGTTTCCTCGTATCTTCGACAACATTTGTGCGCTCCAGTTACATGCAGAATCATATAGCATATATATTAAGTTTAAAGATTTACAAGCCTATGAACATTTCGCAGCAACAGCTCCTTCGTCTGTAGAATTCACGCATGTGTCTGGGGAAACAAGCACAGTAAGGATCGTCCCCGCTGATGACCCCATTCGGTTGGTGCGTATATACGACTTTCCTCTTGAATTACCATTATCATTCCTAGAAAATCATTTCAAAAGTTATGGTAAAGTGCGCAAAGTGGAACCACAATTATGGAGTGCCCCTTTTCCCCCTGGCATAGACAGTGGCGTACGTATTGTTCATATGGAAATACATAAGCATATACCATCCCGTATCATAGTGCACGGTTGTAAGGTGAGTGTGTCTTATGAAGGGCAGCCTATTACTTGCTTTAGATGTCAGAGCAATTTTCACACGATTGCCACGTGTCCTTTGAAGAACACAAAACCAACTACGGCCGCCCCTGAACAGACGTCTCTACACATGACGGAGACTGGCAAAGTGCATCGCTCTTTTCCCTCTTCTGGCTCGCCTTCGCTCTCTGTCACTGCCCCCGGGTCCCTGCTCAGAGTTCCCCAGGCTTGCCTTCATTGACTGATACCAACGAGTTTCCAGTGTTAGTTCGAACCCCCCAAGTGAATTCATCTCTAACAAATAATGCCCTAGTTATGGAAGATTCTGAAGTGAAACTGCGACCCCCGCCTTTACAGAATACGCCTGTGGATGTCATGGAACTTGACTCGACTCGTCCGTCGGAGCAGGAAGTGTTAACGGTTCCGTCTGGTTCTTCGTCTGAAGTGCAAGACAATAATGTCCCGTCTTCAGCTGAACATACTGTTACTTCTGTGCAAGCTGATTTTTCTTCACAACAAAAAAGAAGGAAAGTTACTCGAACGTCTACACGAAAGAAGGAACAGTGTGCCCTTGATGTTACACGAGGGATAGACCAAGCTGAGACACGCGAATTACGATCACAACATCGGGCAATATCTAATTCAGAATTGCCCTGAGGCGTGGTGTGTTTACTCTTCGCTATTGACCTTCACACCTGCTTTCCAGGATTTCGTCCACATTGTATGTTATGATGTATTTGGCAGTGTTAGTGTTTGTGTTCGTACAGGAAAGTTCATTCGGTTTGTTTTCTATTCGTCTCAAAATGCGTCACTTTACTAGTGTTCATGGGAAAGAATCCCTTTCACTTTTGTAAGTACTTTTTTCTTTTTGTTATAGTTTTTCTTTTTGTTAGAGTTTTCTTTTTGTTATAGTTTTCTTTTTGAGTGATTTTCTAATGTTAACAGTAAATTCATTTAAGTTAATATCACTCAATATTCATAGAATCAGTTCCGATCATAATAAGGCCCTTCTAAAACAGTTCATCGAAAGCCGCCGTCGAGACGTTTGTTTTCTACAAGAAATAAGTTCTCTGCTTACATCTTTGGATTTTCTTACCAATTATCAAGTTATTATTAACCGCGACCAAGAGACTGGGGTTGCGATTTTGGTGCGAAAGGGTCTGAGTTATGATCGTGTTGTGTTAGCCCCTGAAGGCAGGGCTATACGTTGTTATATTCAGAACATTTGTTTTATAGCATTATATGGTCATTCTGGCTTTACACGTGCAAAAGAGAGGAACGAGTTTTATGCAACTACCATTCTTTCTTTACTTCCTCCGGGAATTCCTCATTGTATAATTGCCGGAGATTTCAATCCAATTGTTGATCCCCGAGATTCTCTGACGTCTACCACGCCTTGTCCTACTTTGTCAGAGCTTATTCGTGTCCTAAAGTTAAAAGACGCTTTAGTTGTGTCAAACTCTAAGCATGTATTCACCCACTGCACTACTACGACGAAGAGTAGAATCGACCGCGCTTACGTTTCAGAGAGTTTATGCACTGCGGTGATACAACAAAATACAATTCCTGTGGCGCTGTCCGATCATGCCGCGATTGAAGTAGCCTTTAAAATGCCTTTCTTGCTACTACCGGCCCGGGGCCCTTCCTATTGGAAGATTAATAATGACATCATGTCTCGCCCGCAGGTTGTAGAGGAATTCTCGCGTCGCTAACCTTATTGGTGCAGCATGCAGCGGTACTTCCCCTCTGTTATTTCCTGGTGGAATTTATATTGTAAACCTAAATTACGCAGTTTTTTTAATGGCAAGGGCGGGTCGCGAGGGAAGACGACCACCATTTACATGAAATTTTATATCAAGCTCTCTGTGAATTTTGGAATGCTCCGCCTTCTCTGGAGAACCTGGCTTGTATTAACGGTATCAAACACCGATTGAAAACTATTTATTCCCACTCGTCGATTAGTGCGTATTTGTCGGAAGACTTTTATAATCGCTTTCCGGAGGAGGCTATAACTATTTATCATGTTGATTGGATTTTGCGACAACGGCGTTCCACCGCCATTCATTCTCTCATTCTGGGAGATGGCACTACTACTACTAATTGTTCGCAGATTTTACAAGAGTTCACGCGCTACTATACAGACTTTGCACGTGCGCGTCCCATAGACTACTCATATGCCCTGGAGTTTTTGTCCACGTTATCTCACCATCTCACGGATGACGAGTGTCAGACATTGATCAATCCCATTAGTGCGGAGGAAATTTTCGCAGTCCTCAGGCGGGCAAAGGGCCGTAGTGCCCCCGGAGAAGACGGATTAAATATCCAGTTTTATAAACAGTATTAGTCTCACCTCAATCCCTCTATTACCGCTTTATTCAATGCTTGGTTACGAGGCGAAGCAGTACCGCTATCTTACTCCTCATTCCGAAATCCCGCGCAGCGCATTATGTTCAGGACTATCGACCTATTTCTTTATTGCACGTCGATCTTAAGTTGTTCACTAAAGTGCTTACAGCCCGACTTCGACCAATCATCCGTCACTACATTAGTCCTTATCAGGCAGCACTCCATGCTACGCATAACCTTTCATATACTCTTCGCTCTTCGCCCGATATTTTTGCTTATTTTCATTTTCGGCAGGTGCCTGCGGGTGCATTAGCTGTAGATTTAGAAAAAGCGTACGACAGTTTAGATCACAGTTTTTTGTTGCAGGTGCTGGAAGCCTGGAGGTTTCCTTTAGCCTTCCGCACAGTCATTAACAATTTATATACCACGGCCAATTTCCGTATACAGATTAACGGACACCTGTCTCCTCTTATTCCGCTGAAACGTGGATTAAGGCAAGGATGTTCTTTGTCAACGATACTTTTTGGACTCGCATTAGATTCTTTACTTAGACAGTTGGCCACCCTGCACCCTCCTGGACCCTCCCGTTTCTTGAGTCAAAATATATTCGGGTATGCGGATGACGTCACCATCACCGGAGTGTATCCTGTTCTTATGGCGCGGGTTTTAGCAGTGTTGCAACGTTTTGCACTTTGTTCCGGATTACAGTATAATGTACAGAAAACTAACCTATTACAGTTCAATGGTTTTCATTTACCTGCTAACGAGCCTGGGGTGCCGTGTGTACCTCACGTCATTTCCTTGAAGATCTTAGGTATCCCGTTTACGTCACAACCTACTCCCCTTTTCAAGGAGATTTGGTCCCCGTTGTTGTTACAAATTCGCCAGCTTTTGTTTTCTCAGCGTTTCCGTCGCCTTCATTTAATTCATCGTATTCACTTTATCAATATTTACATTGAACCTAAGCTGTGGTATCGGGCTCGAATTTTCCCCTTACCGGAATTGTTCGCTAAGCGGTTTGACTCCTTATTCCTGTGGAATATATGGCGTGGCTTCTATTTTCGTATTCCACGTGCAGGGCTCTATCTTTCCCGTTCACAGGGAGGGTTGGGTCTAGTACATCTCAGATTGAAATGTCAAACTCTGTTTATGCTCGATTTCTATGCTGCAGTTGTTATTAACGAATCCTTCACACAGCAATGGATACGATGTTTTTGGCCTAGTTATGAATTCCCTGTGAGCCCCCCGTTTATTAACTTTGCTGATTGTTGTCCGACGTACATTACTTCACTAATACGTTATTGGACATACAGTGGTGTGGTTCTCTGCCCTACGGGATACAATTCTCGCACTTTGTATAACTTCTTTCTCTCGTTGCCTAACGATCAGATTATTCTCCGAATTCCTCACCGATATCCTCAGACTACGTGGTCACAGGTATGGGCTAATATCTCTGCCCCGGTATTACCTTCATACCTACAGGTTGAATGGTTTCAAGTGGTGCATCAGTTGGTGCCTACGCGCACTCGTTTATTTGAGCTGAAACGTGTTCCTGACCCATTGTGTTCTCGATGCGCCAAAGAAGATACACTATCCCACCGGTACGATCAGTGTGTGGATGCTCCAGCTATCTGGAACTGTCTCACGTCCTTCTTAGGACGAATTTGTCGTCGACCTCCACACCAGTTCACAGTATCCTATGTTTTGTTTCCGGATTTTCGTTATTTTCCACAGACCAAACACCACGCTGTGCTTTTTCTACTGGCGTGTACAATTGTGTATATCCATCGCCATGTGCCTTTGCTGGATGCTCGCACCTACTTGGATTTTTTAAAACGCACTCGCCGAAAGCTCTTTTCCCCCGAGTTGGACAGGCAGTATTTTAGTAGGTTTTTAGAAGTGGTGTTGCAGTAATCTCCTTCCTTCTCGTTAAAAAAAAGCTACAACTCATGATGTAGGTTTATCTTTTCGTTTTTATTTTTTTTATTTTTCGCGATTATTGTTATACTTTACATTTTCCTTTTCTTGTATGTAAGACATATTGTATTGTATTACCCTAGGAGTCAGTCCGGTTCTTGTACACTTTTTGTATAAAGACAAGCACATGAACAATAAAACTATGGTCAAGCGTGCTTAATAGCGCTGTTAGAGTTCTAGAACCGGAGTTCGACGGTTCGAGCCTGAGTACAGTAAAATTCTTTTTTTAAAATAGGGATGGCTTTTTAAAAGTATATATAAAGTTGTATTTTGAAGTGATTGTAAAACAAATTCAGATGAACTTTCACATTTCCAACCTCCCTCGTATGAATTCGCCATGTCCCAAATTTCACAGAAATAAATCCCTACGTTAAGCGGGTTTACATATCCAGACTCCTAAGTATGAAAACATTTACGCTCACTCCAACCTCAATCTTTTCATGAATTCAACCTGATTTACGTATGTTATTAGGACGTAAAATTGAATGTGAATTATTCTACAAACACTTTTATACATTGCAAGAGCTGTGACGTCTAAATATTCACTGAGAACTCATAGTCGTATCGCAATAAACAAAAGCGAGTATGGAACAGTAAAGTGCTTTCACAAAAGTTAAAAGAAAGCCTGCAAAAGCATGCAAAATGGTCGAGTGATTTAGGTCGATACTCTATCAATCATATGTTTGTGTGTTAAAACCCGATAATAAGTTTTTCTAAGTGTCTTCCTATTTTCATTGGGAGGCGGAAAACATTTCTTTGAGTAACTCATTGGAAACTTCTTTTGTTTCAAATTCGGCTAAGACGGAACAATATATCAATTGCAAATCTAAAATCCATAGCTGAAAACAAAATATAAAGTATGTTTTCCCATTATTATCCTCCGATTTGTAACGAGACCCGGGTTCGATTCCCGGAGGGAGTTCATGTGGTTCGGATTCCACTTAATCAGTAGGTCCACGTCTCATATAGCCTCGCTGCTGAACGGGACGTAAAACTCAAAATCAATCAATCAATCTCCAAGAGAGAGAAATAAAAAAAACTTTGTTATGGTAAATTCTAGTTCAAAGTTCGAAGCACTTGCTTTTGCACGTAATTTTTTGTTTCTTTTTTCAGGGAACAGAAAAGTTCTGGCGCCTAAGAAATTATACCATATAATATTGCAAATTTACAAGTGGATGTATTTACATTGCATTTGTGGTAATAAAGATATTATGATTAGAAAACAATATTGTAATAAGTAAGTTTAATTTCTTCATCCATCGCAAGTCTTAGGGGCCCCTTATACCTCGCCGCCCCCCGAATATCGATATCGAAAATTTCGAATGATATATTCATGTCCATATATTCGTGATATCGGATGTTGATATATGATAATATATATATCGACGATAGCGATCTATCAACATATCACAGGCCCAGGTCCGAGAAGTGATGCTTGAAATATACTGGAATCAACAATCAAATTCTAAATAAGTTCTCCATTTCCGTATTCAATGTTGAGGGGGAAGGGTGTGAACCCGAATAGAAATTTTAAGAAAAACAAATGTTAAGATAAAAGTAGGTTTTCGTCTCCCCTTGAATATAAAAATTAACAGAAAACTATTACTGCAATTTACCTTTTACTTCTGTTTCTGATTGTTATCACAAATCAGCGACAATACACATACTTTACATAGTACACCAATACACTCTATAACTTTTCACAACCAAGCAAGCCAGAAGATGAATTTCCTGTGATATTAAAGTGGAATGTTCTACAAAATAGTCATAATTCATTGGCCATATTTCTTTCAGTACTTTGGTACGGACTAAGAGCTACAAGACTAACAGAACTAGAAATTAGAGATTTCATTCCTTTTTTCTCTCAGACTAAAAGACTTCTGCATTTTCCTAAGATTTTCATTTTCTTAATATAAGTCCCCTATCCTGGGCTAATTCTGGCTACCGCGGTTTCGAGGTAATCGGTAAACGAAAGAGCAAAGTTTGTCGACTCTCAACTCTCGATAGTCTGTGAGAAGATATTTCACAGTTCATGTTGTTATTTTTTGTTACAAAAACACTTCTAGTTGACTCTATTCATAGTGAATTACTGAACTTATAAACATTGACAATTATTGAAAAATGAATAATTATTTTTAAACATAAAAGGCGTTACAGTTCAGTAGAATGCAATAGTAGAATGCAGAAGTGAAAGAAAATATTGTTTATATGTTGAGATGCGCAAACTGAATGTGAATAATAAGTGTTTCCCATTCTCTTGTCCAGAGGTGGATCTACGATGGACTTCTGGGGGCTCGGTGGTTGGTAATACTCCTATTTAGAGCTACTTTTAAGAGCTCCAAACTCTGGAATGGGTTTTATTTATATATAAAATAACAAATATTCCCTTTCTGGGAGGCAATCGCCATGATCGCCCACTGGATCCGCCTCCGCTCTTGTGTAGCAGACTTTGCAGATATTTAGCTCGTGTATGCTCCTGCGATGGTGATTAAGGATTGTAACATCTGGATAATTTTTATACTGATATCGAATAGAAACTTATCCTGATTTGCAATATCCGGTTGACGGACAACAAAACGGATGACGGATAACGGATATCAGAATAATGGATGACGGATAATATCTGGATAGCGAATGACGGATAATATAGATAACGGATACTATCCGCATGATGGATAACGGATGACGGATAAGATCCGGATAACGGATGTTATCCGGATGTCGGATAATGTCCGGATAATGGATTTATCCGGATAATTTATAAAATTAAGATAACGGATAATATCTGGATAATAGAACATTCGGATAACTGATTACATCCGGATGACGAATAAAGGATAATATCCGGATAAAGTATGTGGTTTCAAAAAGACAATATAGGAGAGGTACTTATCAATGCTTTCTCCTCATGAAGTTATTAAAAGACGATCATCGGGCAGTGGTCTTTACCATTGAAAGATATTGCTTCTTAAAATGTTTCCTAGTAACTTCCAATTTTCTTGTTTTAGTTGGCCGCGGTGGCTAATGGTAGACCGTTTACTTTGGCGCGTGGGGTCCTTATTGTTTCGATCCCCGGCCAAATAAGTTTGCGGTGGACAAGATCGTATCCTAGCTTCTCTCAGGGTACTCCCGCTTCTTGCCACTTTTCACTCCATCAATTCTTCCATTATTATTGACTTGCTTTAATCATTCGGCACGGCAGTTTAGTGGTAGAGCGCTTCCTCTTTTGCGTGGGGTCCTTATTGTTTCGATCACCACCCAAGGAAATTTGTAGTGGACAATATCATATCCGTGGTTTTTCTCAGGGTACTCCTACTTCTTCCCACTTTTCATTCCACAAATTCCTCTATTATTATTGACTGGCTTTAATCATTGCGCGCGGTGGCTCAGTGGTATAGCGCTTCCTCTGGTGGACCAATTAAGTTTGAGGTGGATGAGATCGTATCTGTGGGTTTTGTCAGGGTACTCCCGCTTCCTTCCACTTTTCATTCCACCAATTCCTGTATTATCATTGACCTACATTAATCATTGGGCACGGTGGTTCAGTGGTAGAGCGCTTCCTCTGGTGGGCCAATTAAGTTTGTAGTAGACAAGATCATATCCATGGGATTTTCAGGGTACTCCCTCCTCCTCCCACATTTCATTCCACCAATTCTTCTAATATCATTGACTTGCTTCAATCATTGAGCGCAGTTGCTCAGTGGTAGAGCGCTTCCTCTGGTTGGCAAAGTAAGTTTGTGGTGGAGAAGATCGTATCCGTGGGTTTTCTCAGGGTACTCCAGCTTCTTCCCACGTTTCATTCAATCAATTTTCTATTATCATTCACTTGCTGGAATCATTGGGCACGGTGGCTCAGTGGTAGAGCGCTAACTCTTGTGCGTGGGGTCCTTATTGTTTCGATCCCCGTCTAAGAAGTTTGTGGTGGACAAGATCGTATCCGTGGGTTTTATCAGAGTACTCCTACTTCTCCCCACTTTTCATTCCACAAATTCCTCTATTATTATTGACTGGCTTTAATCATTGCGCGCGGTGGCTCAGTGGTATAGCGCTTCCTCTGGTGGACCAATTAAGTTTGAGGTGGATGAGATCGTATCTGTGGGTTTTGTCAGGGTACTCCCGCTTCCTTCCACTTTTCATTCCACCAATTCCTCTATTATCATTGACCTACATTAATCATTGGGCACGGCGGCTCAGTGGTAGAGCGCTTCCTCTGGTGGGCCAATTAAGTTTGTAGTAGACAAGATCATATCCATGGGATTTTCAGGGTACTCCCTCCTCCTCCCACATTTCATTCCACCAATTATTCTAATATCATTGACTTGCTTCAATCATTGAGCGCAGTTGCTCAGTGGTAGAGCGCTTCCTCTGGTTGGCAAAGTGAGTTTGTGGTGGAGAAGATCGTATCCGTGGGTTTTCTCAGGGTACTCCAGCTTCTTCCCACGTTTCATTCAATCAATTTTCTATTATCATTCACTTGCCGGAATCATTGGGCACGGTGGCTCAGTGGTAGAGCGCTAACTCTTGTGCGTGGGGTCCTTATTGTTTCGATCCCCGTCTAAGAAGTTTGTGGTGGACAAGATCGTATCCGTGGGTTTTATCAGAGTACTCCTACTTCTCCCCACTTTTCATTCCACAAATTCCTCTATTATTATTGACTGGCTTTAATCATTGCGCGCGGTGGCTCAGTGGTATAGCGCTTCCTCTGGTGGACCAATTAAGTTTGAGGTGGATGGGATCGTATCTGTGGGTTTTGTCAGAGTACTACCGCTTCCTCCCACATTTCATTCCACTAATTCTTCTATTATCATTGACTTGGTTCAATCATTGGGCGCAGTGGCTCAGTGGTAGAGCGCTTCCTCTGGTGGGCCAAGTAAGTTTGTAAAGGACAAGATCGTATCCGTGAGTTTTCTAAGGGTACTCCCGATTCTTCCTACTCTTCATTCCACCAATTCCTCTATTATCATTTACTTGCTTTAATCATTGGGAGCGGTGGCTCAGTGTTAGCGCGCTTTCTCTGGTGGGTCAAGTAAATTTGTGGTGGACAAGATCGAATCCGTGGGTTTTCTCAGTGTTCTTGTGCTTCTTCCCACTTTTCATTCCACCAATTCCTGTTTTATCATTTACTTGCTTTAATTATTGGGAGCGGTGCCTAAGTGGTAGAGCGCTTCCTCTGGTGCGTGGGATCCTTATTGTTTCGATCCCCAGTCAAGTAAGTTTGTTGTCGACAAGATCGTCTTCGTGGTTTTTCTCAGGGTACTCCCGCTTCTTCACACTTTCCGTTCTACCAATTTCCCTATTATCATTGACGCTTTAATCGTTGGGCGCGATAGCTCAGTGGTAGAGCCCTATCTCTGGTGCATGGGGTCCTTATTGTTTCGATTCCCGGCCTAGTAAGTTTGTGGTGGACAAGGTCGTATTCGTGGGCTTTCCCAGGTACTCTCGCTTAGTCCCACATTTCATTCAACAAATTCTTCTATCATCATTGACTTGCTTTAATCATTGGAGATGCCTTGGTCCCTTGGGGATTGCGGTGACGTCAGAAATCAGATTCGCTCCCAAGCATTTGGGTTGTGATGTAAACCTTTGCTGTGGTTCAGTCTCAGTATTTTATTACGAGAGATAAAGCCATCCATACAGCTATAAATGTTGTTCTATCTTGCGCAACCAGGTATTGATTTTGAGCCAATTCGGAACCTCATTTTTGGCGCTTTGAGGCCAGAAACCGATTTCGGACATTACGCTGTCCTCAAACTACTAGGATCTTTCCTATGTTACCATCCGCGTCCAACAACCCCATGTTTAAAAGGGAAATAGAAAGGACTCGTGTCTAAAACTTCCGGACCCAGTTTCTTGAGGTTCAAGTTTAGGGATCGATTTCTGATATCACCATTGTGCTCAACGGATCAAAACCTTTGAAATGTCGCCAACGCCGTCCAATAACTTCATGTTTAATAGGTGAATAGAAGGAACCGAGCCCATAACGTCAGGACCCCATTCCTTGAGCTTCGTGGCCTGAGCCTGATTTCTGACATTACTACTGAACTTAGGGGCAGTGGTTAGGGATGGGCACGAGCGAGTTCGAGCGAGTTTTTTTTTAAAACTTGATTCGACTCGAAACAGACATCTTTTAGCTCGACTCGGGAACTCGACTCGAAAAATTTCTTCCGACTTGAGTCGAGTTTCGAGTCGAGTCGAGCCAAATCGACCCAAATCTTGCGTGTAGTTTCAAGTTCCTTTTTCACTTATTCTGCATAAACAATATAATTATTATCAATGTTGCTAGTTCCACTACAACTTATTATTATTATTATTATTATTATTAAATTCTGTAATTAAGCTTGAAAGATAGGCGGTTTACATCTAAATACTAAAAACTAGTTGACTGCCGATTTCGGTAATCGTGAAATCTAGGACACAAGGACATCGTTCACGAGGTTCTGGGTTTGAGTTCCGGAGGATCAAGTATTCGTGCTTGGGCCAAAATTTGTTAAAAGTTATAGCGTGCCAGGCAAACATGTTTAAAACTGTTCTGCCTGGGTCTACGGTAGTCAACGACTTGTGCGGCTTGGCTCACAGGTTATTCAATATCGAACCGAACCGAGAAGTAGGGATGCGCACGAGTCGAGACACAATTTGTAAAATTCGAGTCGAATCGAGACTGCTCGTAAAAATCTTGATTAGACTCGAATGTCTCAAAACTCTTCACATATTTTTAAAAATAGGTTTGAAGAAACTAATCACTCAGAAACAGTTTTATATATATATATATATATATATATATATATATATATATATATTATACAGGTGCGGATCCAAGGGGAGCTACAGCCCTCTTGACACTCAGGTATACACTGGATAAAATAGACTTCAATCCTGCTTTACACTGGATAAAGCCGCAAACTGTGATTTAGTCGCTCCCTTGATCATATCCTGGATCCGGGGCTTTAAGGGTTCATAGCTGTAAAACTATGGGACCTATCGTTAGGGATGCGCACGAGACGAGTCGAGACAGAATTTTCCTGACAAATTTCAAGTCGAGACACAGCTCTTGCAATAAAAAAGAATACAGTTTTCGAGTCGAGACATCACTTTTACAGCACATTTTCGAGACGAGAAAGCCTCAAATCTTGTCTCGTGCGCATCCCTACCTATCATAGTCGGGTTAAGACTTCACTTAGAAACTAATATGTGCGGTACCCAAAAATACAATATTTCAGAATCTAGAGTACATATGCGACAATTTTTAGAGAGAAACTTTGGCTATGTGCATATAATTTGAAGTACTCACCAAATACCTATATAAAAATTGTTGCAGAAGTATGGCAGAATTCTGAAACATGGATATTTGGATAGCGCACGTACTAGTTCCTAAATAAGGTCTTGACCCTACTACGGTAGGTCGCCTAGTTTTGGAGCTATGGACCTTTAAAGTTCATTTCTTCATGTTTTGGCAGCCTATAACTCCGAAATTAAGCATTTGTTTGCCCAGGTTTGTTATTACCTTTTGTCTTATCTTGGTGTCAGGAACAGTATTTCTTCCAGATATGTTTTTGGGGCATTGCCTCCCTCCCGGAGCTCTGAGAGTGCCCCACGGAGGAGACCAAACTATTACGTCTATAATACAATAATAAATAGAATAGTACCAGCAGTGCTCCCCTCACCCTGAACATTTTTTTCTGAAAGAACAACTGGTCAGGAATCTCCTTGCATTTTTTAAATGGAGTATCGCATCGCAGTTTGCAGTGCAAATGGGAATGCAATGCAGTGCAAACATGGAAATGCAACATTGCATTTACATGTTTGCACTGCAAATTGAAAAATTTATTGCAAATTGCGATACATCTTTGTGTCTTAAATTACTACGTAAGCTAAAATAAGGAGCAAGTTAAAAATATATTACTATTATTTCAAGAAACTTCCCCCGACTTAAAGGGTCGCTTATTGCAAGAAAAAATGCCTCGACTTTGGATTACAATAGTTTTCCACTTTTGTATTTCCTTTCCTTTGTCAGTTTATTGTTACTGGGTCATTCTCCAGATCTTCTCAGGTTTCGGGTGATTATCCTTGTTTCTGAGCGTGTAATAATAAAAAAATGTTCCTTGAAGAAAAGGCGCATTGGCAGCAGATTGGACCTAGCCGATATATGGTATATATAGCATGATTGTGGCTTGGTTAGTAAAACGCAGAAGTGCGTACAGTAGATCAATAAAACAGTAACGGTATTCTTCAATGCCAAAAATACAGTATAGGAAATTACACTCATCTTTGTCTCTCTTTTCATTTTGCTTTTCATTTGAAGTACTGATATACCTGATACCCATTTACGTTCCTAGTTAAAAACAACATATGTTTTAGCAAGATTTCTTCTTGGGAGACGCCGCGAACCTCAAAAAACATCCCGAACAAATGGACTCTCTCTTTCTGTGTGTGTTTGAACCAATGAGTTGTTTTTCCTAAACCTAATTGTTGAATTTGCCGCTGTGGTAAAACTATTTCGCTCAATTTGACAAATAATATAATAAAATATAATACTTATCCAGCAATGAGCGTGGATTGCAAGGAAAAGCAGTGAACCCTAAAGTACCCCTGTAGGAGGGGCGGATCCAGAACGGACTTCTGGGGGGGCGTGGATTGTAATACTGCTACTTAGCTAGTTTTAAGAGCTCCAAATTTTGGGATGGGTTTTATTTATATATAAAATAAGAAAGCTTCCTCTTCCGTGGGAGGGGAGGGGGGCGATTGCCCCGATCGCTCCCTGGACCCGTGTCTGCCCTATAGCCTCTCCCCGAAATTAAATGCATTGATCTATTATTTCCAATTCGAAGTCATTTAAGCTTCCATGTTAATGGTGGCGGAGTTCTTGTTCTTTGTATCTCTGTACTCAAGAAAATAATAATAATAATAATAATAATAATAATAATAATAATAATAATAATAATAATAATAATAATAATAACAAAGCATCTGAATAATAAAGATAATTTAACCCTTCTTTAAACTTTCTATGTATTTCTCTGAATCTGGATATGTTGTTTTATAGTGTATAATGCAAAAAGGCTTCAAACAGCAATCTGGCAAAAATTATTTGTGTAAAAGACACAAACGCCTCTGCTCTGCAAAGAACTACTAAACAACTGACGTTCTTTCTGTTTGCCTTTAAACACAATGTTACGATTTACAAGGCACAGACAAAAGTAGAGAGCAACGTGAAATTTCGCCTAAGGGCACCTTCGTTGCTAAACTGAAGACTAGCACTCTGTCAACATATTGCATAGCTATCAATAAGTGACACTCAAAGGTTCTTTCCAAACGTTTTGGTATAACAGGTTAATTAAACTACGCTGTTGTAGGTAAGGGATGAGACTCTGAATGACCGATAAGTGTTGGAGCTCAGAGCCGTAGCTAGAAATTTCGTTGCCCGGGGCAAAGTAGAATTCGGCGTCCCCCGGCACTCACCTTACCAAACTTTGACTTTTTCTTTCTGTGCTTTTATTTTTAACATATAAGAGAAACACCTTTTTGTTATGCTACGCTGTTTTTTTTTTTTTTTTTTTTTTACCAAGTTGCTTAGACAGACCATTGCAACAGCCAAAAGCGATCGTTATGTATTCTTTAACAAATAAGAGCCACTCTCAAGAGGCTTATTTTAGACCTGCTGCTAAACTTGCCAAACTACCTTGTATACAAATCCATTTGGAGAATAATTATGAAAAAAGCATGGAGTCGATTCTCCTACGTCAGGACGACCATGTTAGACATGGAGTTGCTGGACGCGAGTGGTAGCGTTGGAAAGGTCCGGGTCCCCTGAGTGCAGTAGTAATGTCAGAACTCTGGCCCAGGCCACGCAACTCAAGGAATGGGGTCCTGACGTTATGGATTCGGGTCCCTTCTATTCACCTATTAAAGATGAAGTTTTTGGACGGCGTTGGCGGCATTTGAAAGGTTTTGATCCGTTGAGCACAATTGTGATGTCAGAAATCGATCCCTAAACTTGAACGTCAAGAAACTGGGTCCGGAAGTTTTAGACACGGGTTCTTTCTATTCCCCTTTTAAACATGGGGTTGTTGGACGCGGATGGTAACATTGGAAAGATCCTAGTCGTTTGAAAACAGCGTAATGTCCGAAGTCAGTTCCTGGCCTCAAAGCGCCAAAAATGAGGTTCCGAATTGGCTCAATATCAATACCTGGTTGCGTAAGATAGAACATTTATAGCTGTATGGATAGTTTTACCTCGCGTAATAAAATACTGAGATTGAACCACAGCAAAGGTTTACATCACAACCCAAATGCTTGGGACCGAATCTGATTTCTTACATCAGCGCAATGCTCAAGGGACTAAGACCTCTCCAATGTTTAAAGCAAGTCAATGATGATAGAAGAATTGGTTGAATGAAATGTGAGAGGAAGCGGTAGTACCCTGAGAAAAATCACGAATACGATCTTGTCCACAACAAACTTACTTGACCAGGAATCGAAACAATAAGGACTCCACGCATAAGAGAAAGCGCTTTACCACTGTGCCACCGTGCTCATTGAATAAAGTAAGTCAGTGATTAATAGAGGGAAAACAAAATATAAAGTATGCTTTCCCATTATTATTCTCCGATTTGTAACGAGACCCGGGTTCGATTCCCGGTGGGAGCTCATGTGTTTCGTATTCCATGTTAATCAGTAGGTCCACGTCTCCTATAGCCACGCTGCTGACCGGGCAGTTAAACTCAAAATCACAATCACCACCACACGGCGGGAGTTTACATGGTTCGGGTTTTACGTTAATCAATATGTCCACGTCATATATGGTCTTGCTGTTGAAAGAGACGTTAAACTCCAAATCAACTCAACTCATTAAGATCAGAGTTCTGAGTTTAATACGAACTTGAAACCATACGTTCAAAATAAAAATTGAAATAAAATGAAATCTTTAAGTTTAACGTCCCATGCATGGTGGAAAGACTACAAGGTGGTTGCATGCGCATGTCGTCTGGAGCGCTGTCGTGGCTGTGACGTCATCTGGTTTGCAAGAGACAACGGGATAAGGCGCGGCTTTAAGTGACAAACGGAAATTCTTTGTTACTTTGTTCTTTTAAATGATATCGAGAATGCCTAACTGTGCAGTGTACGGCTGTAGTAATTATTACAGAAAAACTAAGGGAACTAATATAAAATACTTTAGATTTCCTAAAAAAGAGGGGAATATCTCCAGAAATGGATTTTAGCTTGCAGGCGACAGGACAAAATAAACCTAAAATATGATATGTTTTGCATAAAAGTATTAAATAAATGCAATGTTAAATGAAATTATAAAAAAGCGATTTCATTATGTAGTTTCTTTTTAGTATTAATAGTATGTAATAATAGTATATAGGGCTACAGTAGCTTGTGTTGATTCTGCATACAAAAATCCAATAGTACGATTTAAAAAGACGAACTTTGAGGGAAGACCCGGATTCGAAATCATGAGGGAGGGGAACCGACAGAGGTGATCATTTCTATCATCATTTCCTTCTACATAAGATATTGAGACAAAATTTTCCACACAGAGGCAGGCATGTAACTCAAGAAGGGAGGCACGATGATCTAGGAGGCTTACCCCCCTCGAGTTACACAAATGGAGAGCATTGAACGCGTTAAAGTAGTTCAGGTCCCATTTCATTCTGGAGGTCTGCATTCCCTGTAGCCTCGGTGCTAAAACGGGACGTTGCACTTCAAATTAACTAACGAATGGAAGGTTCGTAATAACGATTAACGGTTACAAAGATATATAACAATGTATTAGATCAGGAGAATAAAGCATCCACCTACCATGTAAGGGCGACATTATCGGCACATTTTTACACTCAGATTTTGAAATTTTTGTTCATCTTAATCATAACTTTGGATAATTACATATACATATTTAGGGGCCCCTCCAGAATTACAAAATTAAGAATGACTGCAGTAAATTTAAAAATATGGTAGATTCTCAACCAATCAAGGAAGCACGGTGGCTCAGTGGCAGAAGGCTCACCTCTGGTGCAAGGGATACTGGTCCGCTTCTCGGTCAAGTGAGTTTGTGGTGGACAACATCGTGTCCGTGAGTTTCTCGGGGTATACTACTCCCGCATTCTCATTCCACCAAATTCCACATAATCATTCACTTGCATTTATCTTTTGTCTTCTTTAGTCCACGGTACAGAAAAGAGAAAACTTATCAAGAAAATTATGTAATTTTATGGTTTATATGTTTTCTAGTCTACCTGTAACACCCCTACATCGTCTTCACCTACGCCTAGTACTTTGTTTCTTGCTTGAAATAGTAAAGTTGCAATTTCTTTGTTTGAGGTGCTTTGTATATACTTATTTGTTTCTATATATTTTTAGAACACAATAGTATATGTAGCGTTTTATTTCGTACAAATTTTTTATAATACAGTTTGTTATGGCGTAAATTTTGACACTAGTAGAATGTTTTCCAAACGTCGCCTCGCCTTTTTTAATCCTTGGGACAGGTATACAGGTATATATGGGTTTACGATAGTTTTTATATGGTTAGAGGGACTTTTTACTTGTTTGTGGACCGATAATGACGTAATTTTACCCATAATTCACCTGATTTTCCATTAAACAAACACAATACATTTTTTATTACTCTACAAAAACCCCTATTCATTTTTTATTAGTCCACAGAAAGCCCTGTTCATTTTTTATTAGTCCACAGAAGACCCTGCTCATTTTTTATCAGCCCACAAAAGCCCTGTTCATTTTTTTATCAGTCCACAGAAAGCCCTGTTTATTTTTTAACAGTGCTTTGAAGCACTGTTTGTTTTTTATTTACCTTATGACGCGTGTAAGATGGTGCCGCTGGCGCCCGTACTGTTTGACCGTAGTGCAAGTTTCCTTTATACTTTCCCTGCCCGTCCACTTTGTATATTACCGACTGCCGCGTTGTATTGAACGTTAGTTTTTCGCTGGCGCCATTACCGTTGCACCGCTTGCTTTGTATATTTGCCGCCCGCCCGACAGCCGTGGACACTAATGGTATTTTGGCACATTTTGTATGTGTACCCAATATTTTAACTTAAGTAGGAAGACATGTTACCACTGATGTTTTTTGACGTAGCACTCCGATGAAACATGAACCGCACAGATCGTGGTTTTATGATTCCGGAGTTTTTTTTTAATTATTTGTAGAATGAACTTGATTTTTCCGAACAACTTAGAATTATTTATTGTTATAATAACATTTTCATATATTATAGTAACTTTTAGTTTTCTTTGCGGAAAGAAAATTAAAGACAAACTAGTTATGCATCTTTTTATGTGTTAATACTTTCGAAGATAGATTTCTCTTTGCGTATAAGGAGGTGCTGACATCATGTGGCAGAATTTTGTACTACAATGACTTGGAGAACTTGATAGCATATATGACCTGTTTGAAATGAACCCTTAGCGATGGGTTTTCGTATGATTGAAGTGGGATATTTATTGTTACTGGAAATTTGGAACTCACCCTTGAAACCATGTGGATCATATTTATTTTTAAAATGTCATTTACCTCTAAATGAAATACAGCTTGTTGAAATATTATTTTTGATGCTTGTGTCTATTTTGATGTACACAAGAACTATAAAGTATTTTGAAATGAGGACGGTTAATGAGTTATAAATGTAGACAATATCTGATTAACAGCGACAGCTGTTGTAATAAAAACATGCTTTGATTTCTAGTGCTATTTTTTGAACCTCTATGGGACTTTCTCCTATAGATGATATTATCTGCAGTAATGGCCCAATGAGTGATATTATCTAAAGAACCACTTTATGGCGACTCTTTAGATATTTTAAGATTTACTTATGTGAAGATATTTATGTCTGTAAGGCGCCTCTAATTGTGTACTAATAGACGATTTGAAAGGAAGGGCCACTAAAGGTTACTTTGATGGAATGCTAGTTAAGGAAAGAAAGTGCTATGTATACTGGGGTCATTATTTACAGAGGTTATTGCCATGTAATCAGTAAACGGTTTCCACAATTTTCTCTTTTAAGTGCAATCTTATTTTGGAATAACATGCTGGCTAGAAATAAAATAAATAAATTGGTTAACTGTTTGCTTAACCCAAAAACTAGGACAAGGCAGGAGACTGACCCCTCATTTATTATATCTGATGAAAATGCATGAGGAAATCAGATTTTATCTTTTTTTTTTAAAATAAGCATACCGGTAGAAAGCTGAAAGATATTTTGTAACTAATCATAGATAGGAGAAGGGAGAGCAGGTAAATGAACTTATGCTTTGACGGAATTGAAGGACTTTATAAATACATGACCGACCATAGTCGTTTTATTATTTGGGTAGTACTGCGCTTGGTATAGAGAAGATTTATTGTGTGGTCGTATTAGAATTTATTGGTGTACTAGTTTGGTGTTTGATTTCTGCAGATAGGTGTATTGACATTGAAGATTGTTTCAGCGCTTATGCAGAATTAAGGTAAGAAAACTTTAGATAATTTTATACATAGAAAATATAGAATTAAATATTGCAAAGATTGATTAATTCATGAAATTGATATTTCGTTTTTAAACTTTGTTTTATTAAAAGAGATTTGTTTCATTATGTTGACTGTACTTGAGTTTATAGACCTGTTTAGCACCGATTTTTTTTTTTTTTTAAATGAAACGAACAAACTAATAAACAATGAAAAGCAAAGCTGAATACTGCTTTGTAGGAATAAAAGAATTAATTGCCGAAGGAACATACGCTAAAAAGTTTAGCAGTAAAGAAGCTCTATTATTATTATTATTATTATTATTATTATTATTATTATTATTATTATTATTATTATTATTATTATTATTGAGCTGGAATTTTGCGCATCTTGAGCTTGATTTCAAACTTTGTTTTTTCTATTTTATTATTGTGCAGTACAGAATTTGAATCAAAGTTGTAGGAAACATTATTTGTTGAAGTGATTTATTGGAGTTTACTAGTGTGAAATGTGTATTTATCACGTTGGTGTTTAAGGTTTTCTAACTAGGAATCAATTTGAGATTATATATAAAGAGAGATTCCTTCGTTCAGCAAAGAAGATGAACTGTAAGAACATTATCTTATTTGGTTGTTTTTCAGTGCCTTTATCATCATTACGTTTGTTTTCCTTATTTTGTAATATGACCATTAAATTGTGATGTCAAGTCTAGTGAATTACATTTAAGATGTTTCCTTATAGTCATCGAATACTAAGCTTTTTATTGTTGATTTTACATACCGATAGTATCAAATATTGACTTTATATGAAATGGGACATTGCCTGTGTTATAGGAATTGCTGCGTGACAGAATAATTAAGTTTAAAGGGTTTGAATTATAAAATTTTGTGAGTATCCAGCGAGTTGGTAGCAGTAAAAATAAAGAGTGTCCAGCTAGGGACAAGTCATGAGATGAAATTGTAGAATAATTTCCATTAACATTTAGATGCTTTACACCGCATAATGAGAGGAGTTTACGCTTATTGTTTGTACTGGTATTTCTTATATTAGCCTTGTAATTGAATTTTATTTTTCCACTTAGATCTTTTGGATTATAACTCATCGAAAATGTACTTTTTCAATTTCACGGTTATTGAGTAAAATTACGTTTAGAGTTCAAGATAATACATAGAGTTTATTTAGAACTATGGCTATATGAAGCATAGCTTAGCGTTGCTTCCCCATTGGTGGGTCTCCCACAACTAGGGCGTGTACGTTAACTGATTAGTAAGGAACAAACTTTATTATTACTTTTAACAACTAGGCTATAGGAGACATGGACCTATATTTTATTATTATATTCCTGAATCACAGGAAGTAACATGGGGGATCTCCACTGTGCTAAAGCCGTATATGATACTCCGAGAAAACCTTAATACTTTATAGATGATATCTCTTTTGGACGCATATAAAATTAAATTTATGGGGAGGAGCTTAAATGAAAGTAGAAATCGCGTAGAGTGAAATAACAGTTTTTAATTTATTGGATGTCATAGAGTGAAGCAAAGCGAATAGATTCATAACTGATGAAATAGCGTAATACAGTTAATATTGACACTTAACGACATTGGATAGAGTGTATGAACTAAGTTATTGTTTTTTTAATGGGTGGCGAAACATAAGTTTAAAAGTTATGGCTATTTGAGACATGAACCTCCAACGATGTAATTATATGAGGCATATATTATTGAATTAGTAGCGCCGCTTTGTTTGGTTTGAGATTCTAAAGGCTGTTAGTAATTTTAAAAACGGACGGCACACACGTTTGTTTTTTTTTTTTTTTTTTTTAAGTTTTGGAGAACAAATTTAAAGAATTCTCTCACTTTGTTTACTGCATTATATTGTTTTAAGTCACTTGAGGAAAAACTTGCAGTTATAATGATTTGAGGAATAATTCCGACTTTTGCAATTATAGTTGCTAAGTTATGAGGGAAATGGTGGTTATTTTGATCCATTAAAATAGATAGAACCTCGAAAAAATCTATGGACATTGTTATAATGCCCTAACTTGCCTTTGAAGTAAGCACTCTATCACTGATTTCCCCACAATTAAAGAAATATAGGAAATATTTTGGTATTAGGACAATTGATTAATAGTAAGACTATATAAAAGGAATAGCTGTATTGATTTGCTATTTAGATTAATTACACTGTATTTTAGTTTGTAGATTACATTTTTATTAAGAAATAATGATGATTACAGGGTCCGTAGACATAATTTTAGATACAACGAGCTATAGTACTCTTGAATTTTGCTTGTAGCGTACTATTTGAGTTTATTGAAACTAGTATTTCCCAAAACTAAATTTGATTTGTACTCGATTGAGTTTCAATATTATTGGAAACATAATTTTATATTAGAATTATCAAATTAGCTATTAGCTCCGTATTTGTGTAAAATAAGTTGAACAGTATACATAAATTGTGTTTTTTCGCAGCCTTGTTTACAGTAATATTTGAATATTAGCGTACCCGACTTGTTTTATATTTATTTCCGTTTGATAATACAAATGAGAAAATGTTTAGATGGACAAAATTTTTAAATGACAATTAACAAATAGATTCTTTAGCTTCCTTAAAATATTTGATGCCGTCGAGAAATGTTATAGCACTCCTTAATACTTGTAAGGTTGATTAGTGAGATCTTTAGGACAATACTCATATAGAATTGGAATTGAAAATTTTAGATTTTCTAGGCTACCTGGGATAATGACTTATTTGAGGACATGCTGAAACTTGTATATTTTGACATTTAAAATGCTTAGCGTACAGCAGGTTTAACTATACAGGGAAGAAATACATATACTTTAGGGAACGATACCAAACATATTTAATAGAAAAGTGTCTGAAATGTTATGTAGTCTAGATAAGCACTTATGTACCGCTGAATTGCATACAACCAGGGATACTACCATATCTCAACTTATTCTTTGAAATTTATTATTATACTGAGATGATATATTTTAGTTTAGCGTCCCACAATTATGACTTTCGAAAAATACTCACCAATTTTCTTTCAAATGTAAGCCAAAGGCGGGGTGGGGTCCCACCACAATTTATATAAGATTTAAAATTGTTATGACCGGACATGGACACTAAGACCGGGGGGCAAAGGGAAATTTTGTATGTACTTGTTAAAGATTTAGTATCTTTCAGTTTATGGTGATTATGAGAAAATGAAATGAAATCCTTGAGTTCCACGGTTATGCCGGTTTTTTTTTATTGGTTCGATTTCTATGAAATCTCTGAACACTTACAGTGTGATTATTTATTCTTTCGTTTGTTTCTACAAACTTGAACTAAATATGGGAGCTAAAATAAACTCTTAAAAGTATATAGGAAGTGGGAGGAAACGGGAGAACCCCCGAGAAAAAAACATGGACACGGTGTTATTCACCACAATTTATAAAAAAATAAATCCAAACAATGTTTGTCATGAAAATGTTGAAATATTTAGTGCGAGCCCGGGACCCCAAACACCAAAGGTGAATGCTCTACCACTTTTAAACTTCCTGACTTATTTCCTACTTTAACCACTTTTCAAACTACTAGGCACAACAGGGACACGAACACAGAAACATCGAGGACAGTTAAAATTCCACCCTTGCTACTACAGAGGGACTCGAACCCCCAATTGGCTTTACCTCACAATTATCAGCCTAACGCCTCAGACCGCTCGGCTACACCCACCGGCTCACTGAACCATCGCGGTCCCTTATGAGAAATGATTTTTATATTGATTTGCTTTACAAAGAAAGCTGTTGAAAAAGTATATAAAAAAGTGGAAGGAAACCCACGATTACGATGATTGTTCACTACAATTTATACAAAACACTTGTTTTTTTTGTCATGAGAACGCTACAGGGAACCAAGAATTTCTAGCACTGGCCCCCAACAATTTTACTATTGAGTATGGCATACATTCGAGTTAAATGGACGCAATTTTAACTAGGATACGCGTTTAATTAGAAGATTTCAATATAATCAGAGGCCGGAGTAGTGTACGCTGTTAATATTCGTGAAAGTATGAGGAGTAGTCAATATGAATAATAGAAGCAGAAACATTTGTTTCAGTTCAATGTGAATACTATTGTTCAAGACACTGACACATGTGAAAATAAGAAAAAATCGGTTCATTATTTGTCCAACTTATATTTGCAAATAGGGCCAAGTTATTGATATTGTTAGAAAATATAGCTGATACATTGTAAAGACTCATTTTCAAGCTTACCAATAATAATTATTAAATTTAGGCATTCCTTTTTTCTTATAGTCACTAATTTAGTTCAAAGTAGAATGGTTACCCTGGACCCCTACATTAGATAAATGCTTACCCAATGAGAGTCTACGTATATGGAACTTTATTGTATATGTAACAGAAAGTATCTAATTAAAAGTAAATCTGTATTAGTTGAGTCCTCTACATATGTATTTACCTTGGGTTCTTAAGTAACTAAGTTTTGAAGTACATATACTTTATATATGTAAAAACACATGATCGTTGAAACTACATGAACTCCTATTATTACTACAACTATTGCTACTCCCACTACCACTACTACTACTACTACTATCGCTACTATCGACTACTAGTATTACCACTGTCGCCGCCACTAGTGCCATTAGTATTTTACCCGTACTATTATTGCTACTACTACCCCCTAGTACTAGTATTACTACTATTGCTACTCCCACTACTACTACTACTACTAGTACCACAACTTTACTACTATTACCAACTACTAGTATTACCATTGTTGCCGCAAGTAGTGCCATTAGTATTCTACCACTGCTACTATTACTACCCTACTACTAATACTAGTACTATTGCTACTCCCACTACTACTACTACTACTACTACTACCGACTACTAGTATTGCCATCACTATTGCTACTAATACTCTATCAGCACTACCACTACTAATACTATCGACTACTAGTATTACCACCACTACTAATACTATCGACTACTAGTATTACCACTGTTAGCCACTACTGTTATTAGTATTCTACCACTACTACTACTACTACTAATATTATCACTGCCACAATTAATACTGCTACTAATACTCTATTAGTACTACCGCTGCTACTACTACTATTATCGCTACTTCCGCTACTACTACTACTACTACTATTACTATTACTATTATCGCTACTTCCGCTACTACTACTACTACTACTATTACTATTACTATTATCGCTACTTCCGCTACTACTACTACTACTATTACTACTGCTACTATCGCTACTTCCGCTACTACTACTATTAGTATTACCACTACTACTACTACTACTATTACTACTGCTACTATCGCTACTTCCGCTACTACTACTATTAGTATTACCACTACTACTATTGCTTGCATGTGAACTATTGAGTATCGGCTACTACTTGTTGTTTTGTGATTATTTCTTTTGTTCCGCTTGTAATCTAACCTTCTTTCTTCTACTACCATGTAAACTTTTGCATGTATGTCTCTTTTTTCTTTCTTTGCCTGTATGCCCTTTTTAAATCAAAGTTTCTTTTCTTTGTGTTGTATCTCTATTTTTATCTATTTTGTTTTATGTGGAATGCTATTAGATTTCTATTTCACCTTTTGTTCTATTTGTACCTATTTCTATTTTACTCCTTTGTTGATCGGCTTCTAAATTCCCTGTTTCTTTGTTGGTTTATGTCTATTGAATATTTCTCTTTTTTTCTCATGTATGTCTATTTCTTTTAGAGAATAATATGATGAAGTAGGTAAAAAACTAAGTAAAGTATCATTAACAAGCCATCTCTTACAGTTTAGTATCTTCTCTTGCTTGAGTCTGACGACTTTTTATGTAACCTAAGCTATTCCAATTTATTGTGTGCTACCCTAATTTTGATGGGCTTCCAATTTTATATAAATTACGTCCTGATTTGCTCTTTCTCTGGTATCTTTCCAACTACGTTTTAGCTAACATATTCTTGCTTCTGCCCAGCCACCTTTACTTGTTATGTAATATATATCTGTCCTTTGTTTCATGGTATGAATCGCTAAATATTTTCTTTCTGTTTGTTGTACTACATGATTTCCTCTTTTACTTTGCTGCCGTTACTTTTATTCCTGCTGTTATTGTACTGAACTAAATTTAATTTATTGTATTTGTGCTTTGCCTCAGTCGTCAATTGCCAATGACTTACAATAAATGCCAATACGGCCATGATTTGAATAATTTGTTTTGAATTATTTTAAACTTTTAAGATCTAGTCTGCAGCTAAGTTTTAACTAACTTTATGGAACCCGGAGGTTCACAGAAGCTCTCCACTGACTTATATTTTTGCATCAATTTTTTACTTTGTATTCCAATCTCTGCGAGATCCATCCCTCCCAGCTGTGCCTAGAACTTCCTAATGGTTGTTTTGCCGACCGGTCTTCCAGTCAAGAGTTTGAAAGCATTATTTCATTCTAGCTACATGATTTACCCGCCTAGAGTTGAATTGACGATCCTAACAATGTTGGGTAAAATCGTATAAATTATGTAGTTCCGCCATTCCCCATTTCCAAGGACTGAATATTCGTCTTAGGATCTTGTTTTCAAATACTTTTTAGTTTATATTCTTCCCTCAGAGTAAGTGACAATGTTTTGCAGCCATACAAAACAACAACTAAGCTTTAAATGTTTCCTAAACTAATTCACTTAAGCTCATGTCCTGCTTTTACTTGCTAACTAATTAGTTCGCTACTTCTTAATGCTAAACCAGTATGATGCTTTTAACTATTGCATACTCAAGTTTATGTTCCTATCCTGAACTAACTTTAAGCTTTTTGAAAAGTTTTCTGTTTCCCTGTTTGCTATTATATGTCTGTTACCAATTCTATTATTAGATGTCTCTTAGAATTTCCAATTGTGATCCTCTTTGTAGATGATTTTAAGACTGGTGTACGGGTTTCTTATTGTGCTAGCATTATATATTTTTTAACTTACTTGAGTACTATTCTATTGTGTTTAGTATTTTCCTTGCTTGGTTTTTTCTGCTATTTGGTACTAGCACTACTAGTAGAATTTCTTAACTTGCTTGAGTACTATTCTATTGTGTTTAGTTTTTTTTTCTTGCTTGGCTTCTACTGCTATTTACTATTATTAGCACTATTACTTGTATTTTTTCAAGATGATTGTCTGTTATAACTTCTTTAACCTAACCCAAACTATTTGACATTTGCTATCATATGTTTTTTTTATCTTTCTGTATATACCAGAAGCTTTCTGTTTGTGTATAATCCAAATTTGCTGTTTTGTCTTTATGCATGTTTTCTTCTTATGCTTGCCTTTGTTTTTCTTTGTATTGTTTTTTTTTTGTACTCTGTTTTCGTAGACGTTTTTTATAAATGTTTCCTTCAGGTTTCTCGTAACTTATCAAAACTCCATTGACATCTTCTGTATAACTTTTATTGCCACCTCTTCCTAGTATCTTATAGTACTGATATTTGAAAATTTAATTCTAACAGAACCAAATGATTTATACATATTTCAGAAAATATATATCTTTAGATGCACTCAATATCATGTTCTTCTATCTTATATAAGGCATACCATATAGTATACTAACATATAAGATAGATATAGATATATCTCTAATATAAATATATATCGATAGATAGATATAATTATAGATAGATATCTCTAATGTAAATATAAATATATAATTATAGATAGATATACATAGATATAGATATAGTTATAGATATAGATAGATAGATATAGTTATAGATATAGTTATAGATATAGATAGATATAGTTATAGATATAGATATAGTTATAGATATAGATAGATATAATTATAGATATAGATATAGTTGTAGATATAGATATATCTCTAATGTAAATATAGATATATAGTTATAGATAGAAATAGATATAGTTATAGATATAGATATATCTCTAATGTAAATATAGATATATAGTTATAGATAGAAATAGATATAGTTATAGATATAGATATATCTCTAATGTAAATATAAATATATATCGATAGATAGATATAGTTATAGATATAGATAGATATAGATATATAGTTAGGTATAAGGTTTTATACTACAACATATGCTCTAACACATGATATATTTTAGGTTACCCTTTTCTGGTGTACTACTAAAAATATCGAGAAGTACCAACCAAAGTACCAGAGGAGCAAGATATTTTCTGCTACCAAAGGTATTTTTTATTCCTTTGTACTTAAATAGACCATTTATGTTTCTGCAAGAGTACTATTGAAAATAATACGAATTATTTGTACGTTCGCAGCGTAGCTGCTTTGAATTTGTGTAAGAAAGGAGTTATTTACAGTTTTGCAGTATAGCTGCTCTTACGAGTATGCTCTGGCATACAAACCAATAAAATATTTTAAAAACGAGCTTGTGTAACAAACGATTTATTTTACAAGTTTACAGCGTAGCTGCTATTAGCTTCTTATTTTAAAAACGAGCTTAGTATTTTCGAAATTATTTGTAGGTTCACAGGGTACCTGTTCTTAGGAGTTTGCTTCGCAAACGACCCAATAAATAAGTTGAATTTGCTACGCAAATGAACCAATAAAAAATAAGAAGTGAATCATAAAAAAATGATTAGGAAAATAAATTACAAGTGTTACTTAGTAATGTTTCATTGTTTCAGGGCAGGCAGTTAATTGGAGTAAAAGTGGCAGCGGAATTAAGAATTCCAAAGTATTAAAGTTCACAGAAGTAAAGTAAGTATCATTGTCAACATTTAATAGTTTGTAAGTTCACAGCGTAGCTGCTTTGAGCTTGTGTAGTATGCAGATTACTTTGAAAAAATTATTTTGCATTATTTCATTTGAAAGTGTGCATTATTTTGTAACATGCAAATTACTTTGAAAGAATTATTTTGCATTACTTATTTTTTGAGAACATGGATTTGTTTTGCACAACATAAAGTTTGTAACATGTTTCCGTTTACAACATGCATTTTTTTAACAACTGATACATTT
Source organism: Thermobia domestica (assembly GCF_964235325.1). Lineage (NCBI taxonomy): Eukaryota > Metazoa > Arthropoda > Insecta > Zygentoma > Lepismatidae > Thermobia > Thermobia domestica. The sequence goes on along the minus strand of NC_137460.1, from coordinate 180,353,380 downwards.
TTTTCTTGCATACATTTTTTCTTTGAATTTATTTTTTAGTTCACATGAAAGTTTTTTAGCGTGCAGTTTTGTTAACCCCTCTTAAATTTTTTGTAGCACGCAACATAGTTAAATATTTTGCAAATTAATTTCTACAGTTTAGTAATACACATTTTCAAATTTTTATGTTTCATGTAAAGTAATATTGTCTTTCTTTATTATTACAGCATTCAAGTGTTTCATCCTCAACTGTGAATTTATCACTTCTCGACATCTAAGAACATTTAGATAAGGATTTCCTGTCTTTCCAGCGGCGGTAAGTGTTCATATACATTTTTGTTAAACTTTAAAACTTGTTAATAAATAGAAATAAAAATATTTTGTTACTTACATAAATGAATTAATAAAAAAACAATATTTTAATCTAATGAAAAATCAAATATAAAGAGTATATAAGAAGATTAATTACACAAAAAATAACATAATTATGAAGAATTGAATATTACAATTTACACTTTCACGAACGTGTGCAGAAAAAAATTTTTTTTTCAAAACATTTTCTTTTATTTTTCAAAGTTACACTTTTTTGTTTACAAATTACATTTTTTAATTTTCAGTTACACTTTTTGTTTACAAATTGCATTTTTTTAATTTTGAAAGTTACATCTTCGTTTTTTAAACTTGTATTTTTTTAATTTTGTATTATGTAAATACGTATAACAATTTCAAAGTATCGCCAGAAGTAAATTAGAAATATGAAAAGTTTTACTAATACAAGACATTCTTAATTTTATCAGTTAGAATATAAACGGCTATCAAAGTAGAAGATACAAATATTATTAACACTTACTTAATGAAAACTAACATTACAAGTGAATAATATTTTTTAGTAATAAATAAATAAATCATGCGTTACAAAATACATTAAAACAGAATTTAAAAAAAAATGTATTATAAAAACTACATTATCAAAAAATATTTAATGCATGTGTTCGTTTGTTTACTTATACATTTGATGTTACTTTACATTTTTAATTCGTACGCTTCCTATGAACTGAAACTCTGAACAACCTATGATTCTAATTATTTTATTCGTTCACATGTTCAAACAATATGTGAGTGTACTAAAATAAATTCTGACCAACTTTATTGGGATCCAATAAATATTTGTGTGAAAAATAATTGTTAAATGTTTCGAAACTTGTTAAAAGTTGTGAACTGCTAAATAATTTGTTTAAACTAAATGTGCTTTTACCTAACTATTCTTTTTTCTTATTTGATTTCAAGTTCGTTTATTCTCTGGTATTTTTATACTATTGCTATTCGATTCATTTCTTTGTTGTTGTTGTTATGTTTTGTTGGTTGGCCTTTAACTTCAATTTGTAATAATTAACTATCCTAATACTATCTTGCTAATCTTTGTTGAATAGAACTGCATTAACTATCTTTAAAATCTTCTATCGTTTGTTTAATAATTGGCTTAATTAAATATGGTTTTTTGCTAACCTATGTGGATTAATTCAGTATATTCTTTAAATTTCTGCTATATTGTTTGTTTGATAAAGTTCTGATGATTTGGGTCATAAACTATTCTAAATCTTTTTCTAACCTTTTATTTTTTCTTAATTGATTTTTTTGCTAAATTATTTCTTCTTTGATATTTTTGTTTACTATGTTATTTTTATTAATTTGTGTTTCTGTTTATTATTACTTTGTTCTTTTTATTGCCAATGTTCACATCAGATATGTTCATTTTTTTCAAATATGAAAATATTAATGCCCGTGAAAAATAAATATTCGGAAACATTCGGTTAAGTTCGGGAAACTTCGAGAATGTCACATGACTTTAAATAATACATGTTTGTAAAATAGTATTATTACTTTAGAAAATATTTTATGTCGTCTGGGTACGAGATTACAAACTAAATTATCTGGGTGCGAGATTACAAACTGAATACGATTGGGTACGCAACTTTAAAGTAAGAGTATCTGGGTACGAGATTACAAACTAAATGCGTTTGGGTACGAGATTACATTTCCGAAAGTATAAATACGGCGCAGCAAGCCGCGGCGGTTCACTATAGAAGAAGGACTGCTGCAGTGAAGACGTTCCTGTTTGTACGTTGTGGGTTGCAATTGCAAACAGTTAAATAAATATTACAGGATTTTGTCATTTAGTGTTATCAGAAACTGTGAGTGGATTTGCCGCTTCTGTAAAGTGAAAAACTTACGAAGTTATAGTTATTAGGATCTGTCGATAAACATTTAATTATATTTTCAATAAACAGTGTTAATATAGGATTGGTATTTTCGGCAATCTTCGGAAAATTTCGTTAATGTTCGGAAAGCTTAGTGTATATAAGAGCGGGAAAAGCGCGCGGCGATCAGTATAGCAGAAAAACTTTGTACAGTAAAGACGTCTCTCCATATTATCATTTAGTTATCGGAAAGTGTTAGCTGATAAAATTAAACAGTATCTTCGAGAAAATTACTTGGTAAATTATAAGTTGGTTATTGTCAGAAAAGTTCGAATAAAATTTTGGGAATAATCCATATCTGCGTGTGTACAAGAAGCTCAGAATTGTTAATTGGTCATTCTACATGAAGCAATTCTACTGTGCGGACCTGTGGAAGTAAGCTCTTAGCCGTAATAGTGGTTGGAAAATATACAAATTTGATCTTACGTGGAAACATAGTTAAGTTTTTTTGTACTCCAAGGTGTAAATATCGTATTTAGGAAATTACGTCAATTAAAGTTTACACATAAAAGTAAATTAAATATCTGAGTAATATAAATTAGTGTGTAATAATAAGGTGAAATAACTAATTAATTGTTTGTTTAAATTAGATTCAACAATGGCATCTGTTAGATCGTACGAAGGCACCAACACAATTAAAGCCGTGTTGCAGATGTTGGAATCTCGTGGATACAACGATGCAGGAGAAGTTTTCTTTACGTGGGAGGTGGTGACGCAATGTCACGCATTAGGAACGCGTATATATAACGAGCAATACGCGCGTTTAATACGTGCATTATTGGAACATTTTGGGCATGACCCACTTGTTATTTTGACAAGTTGTAAGTCCGCAAAGGATATTGTTGATTTATATCGTGTGGGCTTCTTCCGTCAAAATAACATGCGGGATTTAGCGCGTAAAAAATTTAGGGAATTTGTGTCTGCAGGGAAGACTACGGGCTTAACTGCTGATGATTCCGACGAGTTATTGGGTGTTCTTCCGGGGGCTAGTACGAGTTCTGCGCCAGAACATAATACATGTTCTACATTGGAACCTACATTGTATGGTGCAGGCAAACGGGATTATTTTCGCATTGTTAATAGTAGAACTAAGCACTATCCTTACTTTGGTTTGCGTGGAAAGGAAGTTACCATTGAGCGTATGCGCACTACTGGAATCGAAGACCCGCAAACATATCTTCGCTCATTATTTGAATTTTTACAAGAGCATACGTTAAATGACGTCGATGATGATATGTACATTGGTATTACTATTGAAAGTTCTGCGTCAAAATTAAACAAACCGGTGTACATGACATGGCGTCCTAAAAAGGAATTGAACCCCGATATATTGTTCCATACAGTTGAAAATGTTTTAAATAGTAACGAACATTTTCTTTTTGGGAAAAAGGTGGATTTTAAGATCCACATTGTTAATCCACGCAAGGGAAGGGGTCGAACCCGTGGATCGGCCAAGTATGAGGAATATACAACTCTTTTGGAAAAGTGTACCATCCCTATGGAAAGAAATGTCTATTGTCTTCCTAAGGCTATCATCCTCGGGAAGGCTAGGGCCGGTCAAAATCGATCTCAAGTATACAAGTTAAAAAACAATCCTGAGCGATTGTTGAAGCAGGCCAAGGATTTGTGCGATGATGCTGATGTTACCATTGAGCATCAAAATGGGTGCACTATTACTGATGCGAAAAAGTTCCAAAATAAACTAACCCCCGAATATCAAATTGTCATTTATGAGAAGAACAAAATGACTCGGGAGTATAATATAATATATCCGGGAATTTATGCAACCAAGCAAATCTTAATATTGTACACAGAAGGGCATTATGAGCTGATTACCAATATTACTACACTTTTGGATAAAAACTCATATTGTCACTATTGTCTGCAAGGATATAATAAGGTACAATATCATAGGTGTGCATATAAGTGTCCTGCGTGTGAAAAATATCATGAGTCTTGTGGTGACGATATTAAACGCGAGTGTAATGATTGTTTACGACTGTTTCCTTCGCATGAGTGTTTTGCCAATCATAAAAATGTAATTGCACGTGGCAAAACAATGTGTGAATTAAAGAAAGTTTGTCCCGATTGTGGTGATATGTTCGATATGCGAAACAGGAAGTCTGAACACAAATGTGGTGAACATTTCTGCAAAGCATGCTACATGCATGTGGATGGTGACCATATTTGTTTTGTTCAGGCTGCCAAAGTTGAGCACGTCGATACCTTTTTGTACATTGTGTTTGACGTGGAGACGATGTTATTACCCAAAAATGAACGGGGAGAACGAGAACATTGCGTGAATTTTGTAAATTGTATTAATATTTGCCATAAATGCAAAGACACAAAGTTGGACGATCCATGTTTTGTGTGTGGGGATAAAAATGGATCCCGTAAGTTTGATTTCCAGGATATTGACGGATTTATTAGTCATGTGCTAATAAGTCGGCCAATGTTCAAAAAAATCATAGTACTTTCTCATAATGGAAGTAACTATGACATGCAGTTCTGTGCAAGAACCTTAATAGAAAAACATGATCTCGTACCAGATGTAATAATGACGGGCCAAAAAATTGTAGAAATGAGACTTGGAAATAAAATCTATTTTCGTGACACATATTTGTATATGGGAGTCAGATTGTCCCGGCTCCCTGAAGCATTAGGTTTATCTGGCAATTTGCGAAAGGGATATTTCCCCTATTTATTTAACACATCCGAAAATCAAAATTATGTAGGCAAAATTCCGTCTTTAGAGTATTTTGATGCAGACAGTCTCAGCCCGAAAGAACGGGGACAAATAATCGCCTGGCACCAGGAACGTGCTTTAAGTGGCGAGGAGTATGATCTCCAATACGAGATGATGGAATACTGTAGGAATGACGTTAAGATTCTTGCAGAGGCTGTGATTAAGTTTTCGAACTTAATCGAGGAGAAAACGAATGGTATCCAGTGTTTTATTTCCTCCCCTACAATTGCAAGTTTGGCAATTCTAACTTATCGGTCCTTATATTTACCAAAGGAGGTCATTCCAATTATTCCGCCTTATGGGTTCGATCACCGTGACCGTCAAAGTCTAAAAGCTTTGTATTGGTTACGGTATTTGGAACGTACCAAAGGTAATAAAATTGAACATTCAGGGAATGGATTGGAAAGGCGTATTGGTAAATATAAAGTCGATGGTTATGATAGCAAAACAAATACAGTTTATGAATTTCATGGATGTTTTTTCCACGGGTGTAAGCGTTGTTTTACAGCATTGCGCCACGTCAGTCTCGATTCTGCCTCTAAGGATAGTACATCCCTACAAGACCGCTTCGAAAAGACCATCATAAAAGCTAATTACCTCAAGAAACAAGGTGTTAATCTCGTTGAAATGTGGGAATGTGATTGGGACCACATGGTGAAAAGTGACAAGAGTTTGCAAGAGTTTATTAAAACTCAGTGTAAGGATCTTGTTGATCATCTTGTACCCAAGGACGGTTTTCATGGTGGTCGGACCGAGTGTTTCAATGCGTTGTACGAATGTACTTCTGATGAGTTCATTGCATATTATGATGTAACATCATTGTATCCTTGGGTAATGGCACGTAAACCAATGCCCGTAGGTAAGCCAAAAATATACAAGGGGCCGGACTTCCCAGATGTGGGAAGTATCAATGGGTTAGTAAAATGCACCATTTTGCCCCCAAAAGATTTGTATTTTCCGGTGCTCCCATATACGTGTAATGGTCGACTTATGTTTGGCTTATGTCGCACGTGTATGGAAGAAGGTATCAATGATTGTATGCATTGCGACGCCGAGCGTGCCTTAACAGACACGTATTGTACCCCAGAACTTCATAAAGCGTTAAAGGCCGGATATAAAATTCTGCAAATTATTGAAGTATGGGAATTCGAACTGTTTGGTTCTGAGGATCGTAATTCGCGTAGTTTGTTCCGCAACTACGTGAATTCTTTCCTCCAAATGAAGCAGGAATCTTCAGGATTTCCTGCATCATGTCAAAGTAAAGGAGACAAACAAAAATACATAGCAGATTATTATGCCCACGAAGGCATAGAGTTAATGGAAGATAATATTGAATCGAACCCTGGTCTGAGGTATATCTCCAAGATATTCCTTAATTCGCTTTATGGGAAATGGGGACAAAGAACGGACTTGTCGCAATCCGTAATTGTTGACACACCGGAAAAGTTTTTGCATTATCTATGGGCACCGCAATATGAGGTACAAAGCGTATTACCCGTCGGAGATAAACATCTTATTCTTACGTATCACAATACGGAGAATAAGAATAAGCCCTGGAAATTTTCAAACGTTGTTCTTGCGGCGTTCATTACGTCATGGGCGCGGTTAAAACTGTATGACTTGATGACAAGTGTAGGTCGCGATAAGGTGTTGTATTGTGATACTGATAGCATCATGTTTGTACAACGCCGTGATGAGAAATCTCCACTTACATTAGGGCCCTACTTGGGTGAATTAACCGATGAAGTAAAAGAGGGGTGGGAAATAGACAAATTTATAGGTTTGGGGCCAAAAAATTATAGTTACCGTATGAAAGAAATTGGGACGGGAAAATTTGATTATGTGTATAAAATTCGGGGTATCACTTTGGATTATAGAACGCGTGAAGAAATTAATTTTGAGCATTTTTACAACCTGATTCGTGGAAAAATTGAAAGGAAAACAATAAACATACCAGGTAGGATTACCCGTAAGCGGGGATTTGTCATCGTTTCGCGTCCTGAAACAAAGACCCATCAAATGGTATCCAACAAACGACGACGATTAAATCCTGACAGCACGACTGACTACAGGACATTACCCTTTGGGTACCGCGCCTAATGGTTGGCAAATGTGTGAATGTGTGAATGCATGAATGTAATGTAAATATATATATATTTTGTTAATAAAATTGAACAAACTGTAAATAAATGAATAAATGGTAAAAATATAAATAGTGGTATGAATGAATGAAAAGGAAACACGTAACAATTATACACTCTATCATGTTATTCCCGGGTATGCTATATTATCAAATTCTTTAAATATTTTACAGCCTCTCACGCCCTAAATAATTTATATTGTAAATAATATTTTTCATATTGTAAATAATATTTTAAATTATGTTTATTGTATTTAAGACACAATGTGTATATTATTGTAAATAGTTTTTATATATTATAAATCGTTCATATGTTGCAAATAGATTTTTTATATAGTAAATTTGTAAATACATTTTTTCATATTGTAAATAGTTTTTTATATTGTAAATAGATTTTTTTTTCATATTGTAAATAGTTTTTATATATTGCAAATAGATTTTTTCATATTGTAAATAGTTTTATATATTACAAATAGACTTTTCATATTGTAAATACCATATTTCAGATATTAAATTAGTTTTGTTAATCAAGTTCAAAGAATCAATAGATCATTGTGCATATCATTATATTAATCAATTGTTATGTATTTTACAATTTTTATTTTTATTATATATGTACATTTTAATTTTTATTATATATTTTACATTTTATTATATTTACAATTTTTTATTATATATAATATTTTGTCATTATTTTTACAATAAAATTTTTTTAAACTATATTCATGCCTTTAATTTCTACATCCTATAAAATTAAAAAGGTACTTAATATAAAAAGTATGTGTATTCTGTATAAGATAAAGGAAGAATACATATGCTTCATATACTATTATATAAACTTATTTACGTACATTATACTAAAGTATGTGTATTCTGTATAAGATAAAGGAAGAATACATATGCTTCATATGTATAAAAATAGTGTAATAATAAAGGCACAATATTTATACTTTTCATAAAATTACAATATCAAATTCATATATTCACTCAATGAATTATTATTTTATTAAGTTTAATAATAATTTGAATCAAGAAAGTCAATCGAGGTTATAAATATATCCTAATACATGAAATTACAAAAATGCGGTATCGCAATATTTGTTTGTTCGCTCAACAAGTTCTTCTACGTCATCATCAATAAAGCAGTGGCAGCAACCAAAAAAAAATAGCCAGCGGCGAAATATTATCAAAGGTAAGTAAACTTTCTCTTCTTAAGTTAAAGTATTGGGTACACATACAAAATGTGCCAAAATACCATTAGTGTCCACGGCTGTCGGGCGGGCGGCAAATATACAAAGCAAGCGGTGCAACGGTAATGGCGCCAGCGAAAAAACTAACGTTCAATACAACGCGGCAGTCGGTAATATACAAAGTGGACGGGCAGGGAAAGTATAAAGGAAACTTGCACTACGGTCAAACAGTACGGGCGCCAGCGGCACCATCTTACACGCGTCATAAGGTAAATAAAAAACAAACAGTGCTTCAAAGCACTGTTAAAAAATAAACAGGGCTTTCTGCGGACTGATAAAAAAATGAACAGGGCTTTTGTGGGCTGATAAAAAATGAGCAGGGTCTTCTGTGGACTAATAAGAAATGAACAGGGCTTTCTGTGGACTAATAAAAAATGAATAGGGGTTTTTGTAGAGTAATAAAAAATGTATTGTGTTTGTTTAATGGAAAATCAGGTGAATTATGGGTAAAATTACGTCATTATCGGTCCACAAACAAGTAAAAAGTCCCTCTAACCATATAAAAACTATCGTAAACCCATATATACCTGTATACCTGTCCCAAGGATTAAAAAAGGCGAGGCGACGTTTGGAAAACATTCTACTGACACTAACATTCAGAGAACTGTCAGTTTCACCAAACCTTTTGTTTAAATACAAATTCTATAAATAAGCGATCAGCGATTTCAAATAAGATGATTTTTTTATAAATGAAAAATAAAAACGATGTTTAAAATGTTAAATACGTGCGTCCCCGCTCAATAAAGTTTTTAACCTCCCCTGAGATTCTGACGAAACTAACGTGGGAGTTAAACTCTTAAAAAAAAAACTGTCCAAGCATAACGAAAATATACGTACGTTCATTTCTGTTTACGAAAACCATGAATTCTCCCTTGAGATATTCTCAAAATTTATATGGAGTCATCAGTAAATAATTCTTTTTCGAGCAAAACAATAATAATAGTAAATCAAAACCGATCAATGTGTTACGAAAATAAACTTGAGCATACATAAATATATAATAATGAAATGCATTAACGACACACTGCGTTATAGATTATTCAGGCCTATACATACTCGAGTGTATTACTTCAGATGTTTAAAAAAGAAAAGAAAGAAAGAAAGAAAAGAAAAGAAAAGAAAAGAAAAGAAAAGAAAAGCAGAAAATGTAGTGAGTAATATTGACTTGTTCAAGCTTCAAAGTTGTTTAATATGAACTGATATTGCTGTTTCTTTTGCTATTGTAAATATCTTCCTTTGGATTCACTTAGCTTAAGCATTGATTACATTACGTTTATATAATTATTGTTTGTACTAAAATTTTTACTTCGTTGAAGATCACTATAAGTAGAAGAGAAGTTTGCGTGTAAGATACCAGCGAGCAAGCGCTTGTTAAAAGTTCATCTGACTCTCGCTGGCCATGTCTGCAACCAAGATGGCGTCATGCGCCAGAGCGACAAGAATGTAGCACTGCATTGCATCCACCTTGTAGTCTTTCCACCATGGTCCCATGGTTATGCCGGTTAGGCTAAAGGAGACGGTGATAATGAGAAAGGAGTGAAATGGTGGAATGAAGAAAGTGGGAGGAAACGGGATAACCCCGGGAAAACCCACCAGCGCGGCGTTTGTCCACCACAAAGTCCAAACGGGGCGAGCTGGGATCTAATTAGGGACCCGAAGCACCGGAGGTGAACGCTCTAGCACTGAGCCACCGCGCCCCCCAAAATGAAAATTATTCATGCTTCTGATACCTATATATATGGAGAGAGAGAGAGAGAGAGAGAGAGAATAAATATGGTTGTATTTTTCATAGGGCCGAAGTGGCTTAGTGGTAGTGCGTTCACCTCTGGTGCATGGGGTCCTTGGTTCGATCCCAGCTTGCACAAAGTCAGATTTGTGGTGAAGAAACACCGTGTGCGTTCGTTTCGTCAAGATTCTCCTGTTTCCTCCTACCTACATCGTTGCGCAATTTTCGTTCACTTCTCATCATCACCGTCTCCTTTACCTAGCCGACAGAAGCATGGGACGTCAAACTTAATTTAATTTCATTTCATTGAAAAAATTACTATAATTCATAATCTGCATCTTTATAAAGCAACTTTAACAATTATATGGATGTATAATGCTTAAAATTGAATTACGGTAAATCGCAATTGCAGTAATCTGCAATATTTTAGGTTTCTCATTTATTTACATCAAATGTTTAGTTATTTGATACTTTATAGCAAGAATATTAACAGCTATATAAGACACAATTATATACCTGTGGCGTGGAAGACCCTGGTTTGATTCCCAACGGGAGCTCGTGTTTTTCGGTTTCTATGTTAATCAGTAGGTCCCGTCTCATATAGCCTTGCTGCTGAAAAGGGCGCTAAACTCAAAATCAACTCAACTCAATAACTATCTATACATTGAATTTAATAATAAGGAGGGAGGCCGAATAAAGAGGGAGACCTTAAAATTTAAAACGTAGGGTCAGTGTGAGTCAGAGAGGTCACGGTGGGTGGTGTGTCACAGTGAGTCACGTCCTGTTGACCCACGACCCACTGACCTACTTACAAATCTTGACCCAATTGACTCACTCCATCTCTGGACTGTACACACAGATAAAGCAGACATATATGTAATCTTACCTTACTTGGCCTTCACTAATTTAAGATAATCTACAAAAAATGAAAGAAAGCAATTTCAAACGCAAAAATATAGAAATGTATTTTCAACGGAACAGAAAAAAAGTAACAGCCCAGATTTGAACCCGGATTTCTCCACTCAGCAACCAGACGTCTTACCGACTTACCCACGGCATATCTTCCGACTTCTGGTTTTGAAACTTTAATTACATTGCGTGTGTTACGTAACAACGTTACGATATGTCCTTACTGTTGTGTTAACACGCGTTCCATAAATTTACAAAGTCGCTTTTTTAATCCTCAATCAATCCCACACACACACACACACACACACACACACACACATATATATATATATATATATATATATATATATATATATATATATATATATATATATATATATATATATACAGGGTGGGCCATTTTACTAAAAATGATATGTAAAAAATATCTAAAAAATGATAAAACATAGAAGAAATGTTTGAAGTACACGTTATATATTGCTAAGGGAGAAAACCATTTCCGCCAAAAGTACCCCTCCCCACCCCCCGGAAAAGGGGGTAACGGGGGCTAACTTTGAAATGTCAAATGGGAACATGGGTCGAGTAATACCTCGTTCGAAAGGTCTTGGAAAACTAAGTAACGCTGTACCAAAATTTGTTTCATATGGAGCACCAGTTTCAAAATGGCCGCCATGATATAGTTCGGAAACTCCAGTAGCCGTAGTATGAAAACCATGGGAGGTAGATGAATGGAACAAAATTGAAATACGTAAATATCATAGGGCATATCGAGTGATGTGACCCCTGCGATCCCAGCGTCTTTCCTGAAGGGATCTTGTGAGCTAACTTCAAAATTTCAATGTCCGACCGGACAACGGTTCGGGCGTACGCTTGACCTACCCAATGCTGTTCCAAGGCAGACTTCAGGGATAGAGAATTAGTGCACTCAGTTAATGCGAATTGCCACAGTCAAGGGCGCCCATAAGGGGGGCAAGGGGGGCTCTCGCCCCCTAGAGGAAATTGTGCTTCGGAATTTCGAAAACTCAATAGAATTTTTAGAATAGCTACAGCAAAATTTGAAACTATATTTGAAATGTCGCTTTTTCTTGCCTCCCTTGGAAACCACAACATGGGCGCCCTTGGCCACAGTTGCATTTTGATTAACTATTAGCACTCATGTCATATTGTGAGCTTGAGGGACGAAACAGTGTGTACGTATATCCCCGAAATGCTTTCCGAATAACCAGCAGGCATCGCATAAAAGTTTCTGTGGCGACGGAGATTAGCAAATTCACACGTTTGTAAGTTCCAGCAACAGTATTATTCGACAACTTCTTTCGTATAACGTTCCTTCTGTTTTCGCATCAAATCATACTTAGCCATTCAAATAAAATTTCACCTTTTTATAGTCACTACAGCGTCATCCTTACAAACAAATGTTTCAACCATACCATACCTATTTGTAAGGTAGCCTTAATTTGCGAATTAAAGTAGAGTTCTCATTTGAACTTAAACTGTTACTTTCCACCCCGCTCACATACAGAGCACAGGAAAAGATTATTTGGCAGGACTTGGATATCTCTCTATACATTATGGCAATTTTACTCTAACATTTTTATCTCTGTTGTATCATTCTCGAGCCTTGGAACGCCTCCGTTGGTTTCCTATTTAATTTTCGTTATTTTCATTTATCTCTACCCGTATTCATATGGGCACTAGACGTTTTCTTAGACACATTCACCATGTCTTGGCGATCATTTTGAAAACGGTGTCTCATGTCGAAAATATTCTTACAGAAGCTGTTTGATATTCATTTGTCTATGTAACATGATGTTACTCGCTTCAAGTTGCTATTTAAAATTTTCAAGTTAGCCCCGGATACCTTTCAGTGGAGTCACCCCGACAACACCTCTCGATGTGCCTTACGTCAGTTACCTACTCCAGTTTTTCTTCTGTTGATTTATTTCCAATCGCTTTCATACTACGGATACTAAACCTTTTCTCTGACACTGATACTATGTTTCGCCGGCCTTTTGAGAACACTGCCATTTCACCTCAATCGTTTTCTCCTGCAAGATGTTTGATTTTGCAAGATTTATCGAACGAGGTACCACTCGACTCATGTTACTATTTGAAATCTTGAAGTTAGCCCTCAAGACCCCTTCAGGGAGGCCACTGGGATCACAGGGACCACACTATTCGATATGCCCTATGATATTTACGTATTTCAATTTTGTTCCATTCATTTAATTCCTATGGTTTTCATACTACGGCTACTGGAGTTTCCGAACTATATCATGGCGGCCATTTTGAAACTGGTGCTCCATATGAAACAAATTTTGGTACAGCGTTACTTAGTTTTCCAAGACCTTTCGAACGAGGTATTACTCGACCCATGTTCCCATTTGACATTTCAAAGTTACCCCCCGTTACCCCCCTTTTCCGGGGGGTGGGGAGGGGTACCTTTGGTGGAAATGGTTTTCCCACTTAGCAATATATAACGTTTACTTCAAACATTTCTTCTATGTTTTATCATTTTTTAGATATTTCCGTGGATTAATTAAAATGGCACACCCTGTATATATATATATATATATATATATATATATATATATATATATATATATATATATATATATATATAGATATAGATAGATAGATATGTTGGTGCACCAGTAAGCTCCCAAGAGTACAGATTAATTCATTCTTGATTTTAATCTACAGAACAAATGCTTTTTATGAAAGCAAGGGGACTGCTACCCATAGATGGCTAAGTGAGGTAAATAAAATTTAAATTTCAAATGGAACTGGGGTGGCTCATCGACAATGGCTGATTTAGCACGTTTGATAACAGCGCGGGTAATAGCTTATTTACAGATAGAGCCTGTGTAGGTAAGTGGATACCGCGTGAGACTGTCATTCTAAGGGTCTGGGGTTCGAGTCTCGGCCTAGACTGAGTTAAATTTTTTCAAGGAATTCAACACTATAAATGATGTTCGCGTTTGATACTGAAAGAGATTTATCCTATGAAGGGAGAAAAACCAAGACGGGGGCAGGGGGAAACACGGACACTGTTTATCCTTAAGTGTTAATATTTAATTTATTCCCTTGTCTTTTGCTCTTTCCTTTCCTTCTTTTCTCATTTTGTTTAGCTTTCCGTACTTTTTCGGTTTCTGCATGAAGCGTATTATTCTTTTCGTTTTCTTTGCATTAATTCCTATCTCTTTGAACTTAATGTGAATGGAATTTCTGCAGATTTATCTCGTGGTTGTTTCTCTAAATGATGCTCTCAGATAGTAATACTTTTTCCTCCAAATGGAGGAATATCCTGGCATGTTATGTTTTCGGGCACGTATTTGCTGTCATGTTGGTTGTCCAACTATCAGACATCGAGTGAAACTATTCTGCTACTGGAAAAAGCTATCATTTCTTATGTATCCAACCTCCATTTTCTACTGTCGCTGACCGTACAAATATGCGAAATCCTTATGTTTACTGCAGAAATCAGTAAGGAACATACGTTATCCATACACTACATACGCACTGTCCTTAGCTGTTACATCATGTCGTTGCAGTATGTCTGACATCTAAGAGTCTTCCGTGTAGTACATACGTCAGTTATATATTATATACGTCCATCTGTATGTGAGATCCTGATCACTTACACACAGTTCTTTCTTTCGTATGAAAAAATATGTTTATTCGGAACACTTATATGGAAAATACGTATAAAATGTGCTTGTTCAGTTATACGTTTGCTGTACGTTAAGTCCAAGAACTACAGGATTTACACATGTAACCTACGTTTTTACGTACGCCACATACTTTTTCTTTCTCAGTGTACTATGTTTAATAAAAATACATATTTCAGCGTGTGAAAGAGCTTTGGTTTTAACAAAGTCACTACGTAGACTGTAGCAGCACAGGTGAAATATCGTGTGTAAAATCAATTCAAGCGCATTCAGGTAAGCAATAAATTTACTGTGTAATAATATATGATACAACCTGTATTGTAGTTTAACCCTTTACTTACCGGATTTTGGCATAATAATGGAATTAGACATGAACTTGTAAGTTGTTGTCACTTCAATTGGGCTACAATAAAATATTTTGGCGCAACAGTTGAAAAAAGTCATTTCTAAATTTTGGCAGTCCCTTTGATTCAAAAGTATCATCAGATCAGAAATACCAGTTTTCCAAAATGTAAAGCATGAGGAAATGTATATAAATATTTTTGTATTTCTTTAATAAATTATGACATCGTAAATGAACTTTTCACCTTTATTTGACTCAGAAATAAATTTGGACATTACTCAACACAATTGAATGATTGAATGTCAAAGTACTCTACGTACTAACAGTAATAATGTTGAACTTAGTATCTACATCAATATTAATTTCGCCCTGTTTCGGTTGGTACTTAGAGTATTCTTGTAGTCAACCGTTCAATATAGAAACATTAAAAGGTATTAATAGTTATACAAGTTTTATCAAACTCTTTATACCGAACTCTAATCTTATCTTACTCTTATGTTACACTCGTTCAAGACATTCTACTAAGATGTCATCAACCAACAACATGGTTGTGTCGTCGTTGTCTGCTGGGTGCCGGGTCACATCGGCGTTTGAGGAAACAAGCGTGTTGACACGGCTACTAAGAAAGCCGCCTTGGCAAGAGTTGCGTTGGAGCATAGTCTTCCTTGCTCTGATCTTTGTCGTCATTTCTCCAGCTTGACACGTTCTCATTAGCAAGAAGAATGGGACCAGATACCTGACAATAAACTTCACGCAGTTAAAACGCTCCTTTTGGATTGGCGAACATCTCACGGGGCCACTGTTTATGACAAGGCGGAGCACCCTTGAAGAAACTTCTTTCTACTGTGATAATGCCACCCAATCCATAAACAACACGTGCAGTTGATTTCCTTTTGTTTGTTGATCCATTTCCATTTCAAAGACGTATTGACAATGATATTCTCTAGCAAGGTCTCGGAAGGGTTGTTGGGAGAGGAATGAAGAGTCTATCTGTTATATTTTGTGTATATGGTGGGATTGTGGAAAGAATGCTGCTATCTTTAGTCGTACTGCCGTAGTGCTTAACATAACATTTATTGAAAAGCTAAATTATCCTACGTTTTATCTCATATTCTAATTTTTCTTTAAAATAATCTTTCCTAAATATTCCCGCTTCGCGGGAAATTTCCTCAACCAAGCATGACTTGTGAGTAGCATTGGCACAATTGATGTACAATACCATTTCAAATGAAAAATGAGTGTTTTACAATTTTCTTGTCCATTTGAAGTACACTGCATCTCAGTCTGTACAATAATTATTTGAAGCTATTTGGAAAATTTTCCAGTTTGGCACCCTCTTCAACTGCCGCCTCTTGCGAACGTGTAGTTCGCAAGATTCAAGATTCCGGCCTTGCCTCTCACATACAACAATCAAAGGCTTCCGAAACTTAATAATGAATACATGACTATCAAGCGTGTTGATAAAAATAAAAAAATATTTGAGCACCTACCTTTATATTAGATTAAGCTAGTGGATCCCCCAAACACTGGATAGTGAAAATAGCGACGCAGCCCTTTTGACTACCTGAAACAATATATCTTTAGCGGGAACTATCTTTCTTCTATATCGTGCTGCCAGCTATTAGTTGATTTGGAAAGCAAAAAAAAAAAAAAAAGATCATTTGAACACAACGTACAAGTTCTTTCCCATAACGGTTTCTTTCCGGTAGCATTTTAAAGTACCGTTAGTAAATAGAATGTTAAATTAGTTTCAATGTTTTTGAAATAGCAGGGTTAACATAAGAAGTTGCTTAGTAGCAGTGTGCTGGTATGTTGAAGTCTGCGTCTATTTCATCAATTCTTCTTGAAGCTTTATTTTCATTGCATTTTAAATCTTGTGAATGACGTCTGATATCGAATTATTGCATTCCATTTTTGTTTCTCATTTTACACTCTTGACACCTTCCTATTAGTTGTGTTCATTGAACTGCACAGGATGCACGGAAAGAACACTAAAACCTCTCGAACAGAAAAGTTAGAAAACTTATGTTCTACCAAACGTGCTCACCTTTCAAACACTACGTTCAATTAAACATATAAGTTTCATTCTAATTTTAACAGTTTACTATGATTTGTCTACTCCATAGAATACTGTGTTTGATTCTTCGCTGAACATTTGGTAGAATACAATCACGGTAGTGAAATTCATGAACAGCTAGGAGGCTCAGACTCAATTCCAAAATGGAAAGAAAATTCTTTTCTCATTTCAATGCAGAACATTTCACTCAGTCTCTTTAAAATTGGTAGTTGAGGAAAGCTGACAGACAGAAGAGCGTGATTCTGTTTATATTACATCTTGCATGTGTTGAAATCTTGTATGGGGAGACTTACCTCCATCCAGCAGTTGGGTCTCATACGGCTTGTCAGGGTTGGGCACCCATTATCTTTTGCCTTCAGTTTTAGCAAAATACTAGAAAGGTTTCCTAATTTCTGAGGGACTACAAAGCGCCATTTTTGCTCCACATCAAATTTTGCATTAGTGAAGTCTCCGACAAGGAATAATGAGTGGTACTATTTATCCTATTTCGATCTCAACTTTCGTTCTGGAGTGATTATTTTCGAAATTTTCCGATAAATTTTCGGTGGGTCATAGCGCCGAAAGGATATATTTCTACACCCAAGTAGATTTTTACTTTTTTATCTTAGTTTGGTGTCAGAAATCATCACCAGTGAGTTTTTGGTGTTATTTCCGAGCATTCTATATATTTTATTTCAATTTCATTAACAACTATCTTTGCATTAGTTATTAACGTAATTCTTTTCTAAGGAATTCGTTATAAACTTTTATTGTTCTAGATCCCAGAAAAAAGCCTCCTATGGATACTGCACACTCATTAATTAGAATCATTGGAATATTAGATCTGAGGTTTGCCGATACTCAGGAAGACTTTACAACTCAAGGAAAGAAAAGTTCAGCAAATGACATGCACGATATATGTGATGAAGGAGCTAAAAAGCGTGAGGGTGGAGATATTATCCACAATGAAGGATTAATGAGAGAGACATGTGACCATCCACAACGAACTGATGGCTTAATCACTATTGTATTAAATGCTGTAGGTATGAGTGACGCGAAGCTGAAAAAGTTGAACAGTGCTTTGCAAAGTTTTAGTAACTACAGTGACGCTTTAACTGTTGCTATAGCTTCTAGTAGCAATCAAACTGAACAAATAGCCAAAAAATTTAATAACATTCAATTGGTAACATTTGGGGAAGACAAAATACACTCTGGAAAGGTATTAAATAATATTATAAGCAATGTGAAAACACCTTATACATTGATTTCAAGAGAGATAATTTATTTCAATTCGTACGCAAATCTAGGCAAACATATTGAATTAATTAATTCTATGCCAATGGTTGGAATAGTAGGAGGATCATTTAGAAATATTAGTGGCTACTGGAAGGTAGGTTGTTATCAGACTGAAATAAAAAACTATTTTCTTAAATATTTTGAAGGCTATCGCTATTCAGGTCACGGATGTATGTTTTGTGATTATTTAGAGGGACCATTCATTGCAAAGACATCAGTGTTGTATGATATTCCTTTCAGTGAAGAATTACCATCAGAAGTAGCTTTAGATGATTGGTTTCTTCAAGTCAAGCAAACCGACGTTTTAACTCTCAATTGTCCAGATATTATGTATTTTACGTGGGACGCATCACCGTCAAAACGAATTCGAAGAGAAGCATGGGTTGTGTTGGCTCGCCACTGGGAAATTAGTCGAATATATCTTCCTCCAAATACGTTGCATTTTTTCTCATGCAAGGAATTAGGACTTACATGTAAACCGAATTCGTGGACCAAAGCGTATTTGTTACCTTCTTGTTGTTTTGTACAAATTGCCAGAGCTTTCGAAGCGATTGACATGTTTGCTAAAGAGAAATACCTCTGCTATGAGATAGATTCAGGAACTGTGCTTGGTGCTGTGAAACTTAGAAATTTCATGCCGTGGGATCTAGACGGTGACGTCAATTTTGAGAGTAAAGATTATATTACATTTTACAAAGCACAAAGTCGATTCAGAAATAAAGGATTTAAACTAGATAATTTCAAAAAACCTTCAAATAAAACTCGAGGTTATTTTATGTTTCACACACCAGATGTATATTTTGAAATGTGGGCTCGCAGCAACTTTAGTACGATGTTGCTACCTGATGAGCACCGTCAAAATCCAACCAAAGGTAATATTCACGACGTGTGGGTAAATACACAAAGTAATCCTGGTCTTTACGCTCGTATTCGATATAGTCCAAATTATTTAAAACATTCACAATCTTGGCTACATCTTGGTATGAAAACTAGCTATGAGCGATATAAACCAGGCAGGTGGTTACCTTGTCCTAAGAAATATCACCACGCTTGCCTTCACCATTATTTTACGGATGGAAATACTGACTTTATAGAGCAGTTTTTGCATTAAGGTAGTGATTGTAATGTCAGGATAATGTGAAAAAGTGGATATTGATACAATGTCATCCTTGCGTTTGTAAAGGCTAATCCAGTATTCTTTTAAGTATAATCTAAGATTTTCCTCGTATTTGTGTATGCATTATACGTATGTATATATTTGCATTGTATTTTCTGTTGCAAATGAGTCGTCCAGCTCCAAAACGGCTCTTGTTCATTTACAGCAAATCCCAGGAAACTTAGAGAAAATGAAGGATCTACATGTTTTGTAGAACTTGGAATACTTCAGTGTGTTCATATCAAAAACGCGTCGTTACTCGGTTTTCTGGAATTTGGTATAAATGAACAAGAGGCTTTTTGGTGCTGGATGACTCATATGTAAAAGCAATGATTATCTATAGAATATGGATTGTAATATGCATGTGTGTATATGTGTATATATGAAAATACCAGAGCAATTTTGTATCTTTTCAATGAGATACCGCTTATTTTTATATAAAATAATCCAGATGGCTGTCAATAACTAGTTTAATATACTAATTCAGTACTAATTCAGTTTTTCTATGATAATCATAATCTCTGTTATCTACCATATTTAAAGCGCATTGCTTTAGTTATCTTCCTTTCTCGTGAATGTGATGTTGATGTTTCCGTTTATTTTAATTTTGAGCTATTACTCCTTGGATTATTCATTACTCAGAAGCATCCACCTAGTTATTTGTAATGTAAAAAGTTCAAGCTTGTAGTGCTTTCCTTCAGTAATAACGGAGACATAGACCCATAATTGGAAGGTAGCAGAGTTTGAAGACATCAAAGAAGTCTGGAGACGTAGTAGACTGTGCAAAAGAAAGCAAGGGAAGTAAACTATGTGAGAGAGTAAAATACCTAATTTTGTTACTGCTGTTTAGAATTGCCATATTTCAAAAATGAAAATCCGGGACGCTACTAAATAACGTGAATCTTTGAAATGCTTAAAATAAAATGAAGTATTATATACTAATTCACTTTCTTCCGTTAGATAGACTTGTTGATGTATTACGTAATCACATTTTTAGTCATTTTAGTAGACCTTTTCCTCCCTAGTTAAGCAAACGCAAGCAGATGATTTACGCCCTCCCCCCTGGGAAGCGAGATTGTTCTATTGTTTAATTTCTCAGGATCTCTTATGCTTCATGGCTTTCAGAGTTCGTTTTAGCTCATTCAAATTATGTTGTTTCCTTCCTTTCACAATATTTTTCTTCTTGAATGGCAAGCGAAAAAATACCAAAAATATTGGTCGGGGATTATTGATTAAAAATGTAACATTAAGATTGAGCAGTAAAACTTTTTGTTCCTGGCCCAATGAAATGAATTCTTCGTTTAGTATCAAAGTAGTTAAATCGTGAACTTTTATGTATTCAAGTTTTTCTTTTAACTTTTGAATTGCCATTCTCTGAAGTTGAAGAGAATAATTATATATCTAATCCTGTGTAAAAAGCAAATTACAATATAATAATAAATTCCTTTGATCTTCGCTAAAATCCCGAACATTTAAGCGTCCCGAGAAATATTTTCGGGACGTCGGGATGTAGATCTCGATTCCGTGACGGTCTTGGATTTTCCGGGACGAATGGCAACCCTACTGCTGTTATGCACCCATTGTTGCATTATTTACAAACCAAGTCTTGCAGGAACACTATCTATAAACAGCAGGCGTAGGTAAACGCCGCGCCATGATCGAACGTAAGTGCAAGACCAAACTGGCTCAAGAGGTAGCGTGGGAAACAGGCCATTTAACATGGAGGCAGCGCCGTACTTAAATTTTTTCTGGGGGGCAAGCATCATTACGTGTATTTGGGCTCCCAAGAAAAAAGTTGTTTTTCTAATTCTTTGGCCCCTTCTTTCCATCTTTCTCCCCGATCCTACACTTTGTGGTCCCCCGGAGTCTGTGGGCCCTCCTGCATGCACCTGGGCTCGTTCCATACATGACAAACTAATTAAAGGGACAATATTGACAAATCTCGAAGTCATACGAATAAATATTAATTCGAGAGTACCTAATAGTAGACATTTTTTTTTTTTATTAAAATGAGCCCATGAATAATTTTTGTTTTATTTACCTTTTGCGTTCTGTTTTGTTTATGTAATGTAGTAAACCTGTTAAATGCTTCATTTATAATTTCATATTCGTATCGTATATGGAGTAAGAAAATTTTGTCTTAAAGTGGAACCTCCTTGAACGGCCGGGAGCTTCCCTGTGGGCCAGTTTCCCCCTTGCTCCCACAAGTTACGGCCCTGCATGGAGGCTGCTACTCTTGTCAGTATCTTCTGCCAGCTTTTATTGGCAGTGATAATGAGCACTTAGCAATGTCTGAGACGTGAACAGTTACAGGGTGAGTTCAAACTGAGGCGTAAATCTGCGGTAACAAAGCCAGAACATTTATCATGCGGAAGGGGAAGGTGCGGTGAACCACCGGACACCAACACGTTGGTGCCGGTAGTTTTGTGTAGGTGCTAAAAATATCGAAGATTAACCAAAGCTCGTTTACTTCAGGGGCAGTGGCGTATTTAGGGGAAGCTTCCGGGCTTAAGCCCTCCCCGAAATCTTACTTACTATAGTAAAGTATTTAAAATATCTTGTAGAATTTTCACATTTTCAGTCAAAGCTCCCCCGAAAGTTACCAAAGCCCTGCCCGAAACAAAATCGTAAATACGCCACTGCCTCAGGGTAACAGTTTCTGAGGTCATACAACGCGCCATTAAGCAATATCCTTCCATCAGTCCTTGATGATTGTCAAACCCAATTCCACTGTAGTATGCCACCTTCACGAACTCGGGAAACCCATCAGGAGTTGCCACATTGTGACACATGAGTTGACCCCAGCTCAGGGCCAGAGGAAAACTTATGTGTCCCAACAACTGCTGCAAAATGCACGTGATATAATATTCTAAAACTGATTGTCACATGCGATGAAAAGTATCTTTTCTTTCTTTTCGAAATCCGAATGTGGAAACACGGTGGTTAATCAAGAGCCAACTTCCAGATCCAGTCTCCAGACAGAGCCCTTTCGCGTATAAAGTCTACCTTTGTGTGCGGTGGATCTACAATGGAGTAATTTACTTCGAGTTCATTTCTCATGGTCATATCATCCATGTTAACCTTTATTGCGAACAGTTGCAGCGGATGTATTTTGCACTAGGCCAAAACTATCCTGCGTTGGTGGAATAGGATACTGTAGCACAAAACTACACTCGGCTCGAGAAGCACAATAGTTTAGGAATATATCCACCCATTGGAACTGATGCCACACGGTATATAATTCTGACTTCGTCCCTTCAGTTTACTACCTCCTTCGATACATGGCACACTTTCCGAAATTACGATGCAGCAGCAACCACCAGAAGGTAGGAAGAGGTGACTGACTTTTTGTCCTATAAGGACGAGACGCAGTGGCGACCGGTAGACTGTGGTTTCGGGTGTTGCAGTACGAAAGATAAGAGACAGAAGATATAAAATTGACTCATTCACTAATCAGTATGACTTTAGATGCAAATGCTATGTGACATGTGAAATTAAATAAAATTCTGTTTTTAAGAAATAAAAAATGCAGAACATTTTATCCGATTAATCACCTTAATTAATTAGTAAGTTCATTATCCTCTCTTTGATTGGAGCAAATCTGTCTAATACATGCCTGTTGAACTCTGGTATTCTTATTGTCAGGTCTTTTTCGATGGAAAGCATAACCAATGGTGATAACCTTTCTTGGGACATTCAATTCCTTGAAAGTGTCAATTCTTTTTCATGGGGAAAAAAACTTTTCGTCTTTTGCTGACGCCATAGGTACAGTTAATATTAACTTCAGAAGCTTTCTAGATTCATTAAATATTTTTTCTAGATTATTGCGAACGATTCATTCTAGCAAACTCAGTCCCTGACAGTGATCCGAATTCCTCTTCAGCGTTAACTGAAGAGAGTTCGTAGCAGAGATTAGCGTTATAAAAAATGTACATTGAACACACTTTATTCACAGTTTATCCAGGAAAATTTAAAATAAATTGAGGAAATGTATCTGGTGCAAACAACACTACTGCCATAAGATATCCTGTATATTTAAACTTGATTTTTTTTCGAACACTCTCCTGAATTGGCCTTTGTTTTGTCTAAGCCTTAATTGCAAATTTTTCCTCAGTTGAAAGTTGGTCAATGTTTTTTGTAAGTTATTTACAGAAGTCATGGTATATAATTCATTCAGAATTTGTAGGTTATTTACAGAATTAAACACATTCAATAAAATTAAACCTAATAATTAAAAACCAAAACAGCCGATACAAAATAGGTACTGGTATATGAATTCCGAATGTCACATATTCATACATCAAATGAGCGTAAAAGAAAAAACTACATTCTAAATCATCCGTCTTGGCTGTTACGCAATGCACGATGAACACAATATACTTTCACATGAGGCGAAACAATACTTACCCATGTGATATGTTCTGGAAAGGAAACCTCGAAACCCGCCAGATGAAGGATCAGCATGTAACAGAAGCCAAAAATCAAAGAGCATCAAAACAAACAGCACTGCCAGGTCTACACCCAGAAATGTTAAGTAGGAGGGGTCCAAAGTATTTGAGGGAGGTCCAATATGTCTACGTAATATGGAACCTGTTTTATACTGCACCGGAAAAGACGAGAAGTAATTCTTACCTATTGTCATCTATATTTTTAGAAAAAATGGTAGAACGATTATTTTTATAAGAAAAGAAGAGTACATGATGAGGCGTAAAATAAAATATTTAGCCTACATCAATCGTTTCTCTGTTAAACAAGTATAGTTCGTTAAGAAAGTCTACAAATGTTAGTCAAGTTTCGGAGGTCCGGACCCGGTGGACCCCCTCGTGGCTACGCCCCTGAGCATTGCTAACTAGTCCCAAATTCAATATGGCGTTCCCCATTATACAGATTTATGTGGAAATTATCAAAAGTATAAAATATATTTATTTTATAAAAGAAATATGTTTATACTAAAATACTATCCACAGAGGAGGGGGGGGGGGCGATTTTACATACTGACTTATTAATATTTGATTCACAAATTACTGTAGAAGAAGCCTTCATTATCAATATAAGCTAAGAATTAACATGTAAATGCGAGTCTACTTTCATTTGTTTTCTTCTCTACTAGATATTTTCTTTCTTATTTTGTAATTCTGCAATCAATTTTTTAAATTGTCATTATATTGATTTGCTTCAGTGTGGTCCCGTAATTTAAAAATATGAATGCATAAAAACAAATTCCATTTGTTAATTGCTAGTGAAAGACAATTCAGAAATCTTATTTAGCGTGAAAAACCTTCTCGTTCACTGAAAACCGTGCTGTGTTGCAGAAGCACTGCAACGACCAGTCCTTTTAACTTCTGAGATAGGGGTAAGGAGACTTAACATTTGCTCCAATTGCCGCGCTTGGCACGCTACATATTAAAATCAATGTAACATAATTCATAGCCGTTCATTTGCAAATGAAACAAACAACATATAAGGAGGCACAGAAATCAGATGGATAACAAGGCGTGTGCTGACGCATACTGTCAAATTCATGAATAAAGATGTGACATTTGTTTTGTTTTCTCGAATAATATCAGAAAATGTGAAGCTTAGAATGTATAACACGATAATTATGTATGTTGTACTGTATGGTTAGGTATCGTAATCACTTATTTTGAGGAAAGAAGGCAGACTAAAAGTATAAAAATTCTGAGGTTAATATATGAACGCATGGATGGTGGTAATGGGCAATGGCGAGAACTTCATAACGAGGAATTGCATAACTCATACAATTTACCAAAAATTGTTAGGATTATTAAATCTAAGAGCCTCAGGTGGACATGTCATGTAGGCGAGAATGAAAGAAAGTAGGAACAATTTCAAATTTTAACTTCCAATCCTATCGAAAAACATAAGCAAGGCATAGGTGAAGATGGGAGCAATTAAGATGAATCTCAGAAATAGGAATGCAAAGTAGAAACTGTATCCAGTTGACTAAAGACAGAAATCAAGTAAGAGATTTAACCCATGCAATATTAAATCTTATCTAATTAGTTAGAATGGGAAATAGGACGATAATTATTGTGTACAGTCTTAATTACTTTCGGTACCATACCGTAATTTCGTTCCCTGTACAGTCGAAAGATAACTACCGTAAGAAAAATACAGTCATAAATTGGTACGTGATATAAGTATTTTATATCTTAAACGAGTGATGGAAGAAAGATTGAGGTAGGGGCAATATTATACAGAGTAATTACACTGGGCAACAGTGAAAATGCTTCGGAGATAATAAAAAAAAATAACCAATTCTTACTAATTTTGGGGTGCTGATAACGAATATGAAAATAGCTTTTGAAGATTGGTTCTGGTTTCAAAGAAATACGTTATTACCGTATGTGCTCCGGTGGGCAAATTAAGCGTTCGTGGCAATAGGAGCTCTCTGATTATTTAAATAAACTTCCATTGTTTTACGGTTAATTTCATTGCTATCCTCAGGGGCGTATACAGCGGGTGGGTCCTGCGGGTCTTGCACCACGAAATTCCGACATTTTGTAAATTTAGTCTAATTCGAGGTGCAATTTTACAAATTTTTATATAATTTAGCCTCACATTGTATTTGAACCTCCGAAAAGTTTAGGAACCTTCCAGAAATAAATTCTTGCGTACGTCTCTGGCTATCCTTATTGCTCGCATTTCATCGTTGACAAAGAAACATCAACCACATTACGGTTTAGTTTGTATTGAAGAGTTTGCCAGAGAAAACGTGCTGTGTAAAGTTCTTTTGTACTTACTATTTGCCATCTGGACGTGGTCATGGTGAGATATTGGGTGAGTGTGTGATATTATTATTATTATTATTATTATAAAACTAACTAACTCTATGGCCT
Source organism: Thermobia domestica (assembly GCF_964235325.1). NCBI lineage: Eukaryota > Metazoa > Arthropoda > Insecta > Zygentoma > Lepismatidae > Thermobia > Thermobia domestica. The sequence goes on along the minus strand of NC_137460.1, from coordinate 180,326,990 downwards.
ACGGAACCCGGAGGTTCAGTGCCGCGTTCACAAAAGCTCTCCACTGACTTCTATCCTTAGCTAATTGGATCCAGTTTCTACTTTGTATTCCTATCTCTGCGAGATCCATCTTAATATTATCCTCCCATCTGCGCCTAGGTCTTCCTAATGGTCGTTTTCCTATGGGTCTACCAGTCAAGACTTTGAAAGCGTTTCTACTTTCTTCCATTCTAGCTACATGATTGCCCACCTAAGCCTCCTAGACTTGATGACCCTAACAATGTTGGGTAAACCGTATAAACTATGTAGTTCCTCGTTATGAAGCTTCCGCCATTCCCCATTCTCGTTCCTCTTGGGTCCGAATATTCTTCTCAGGATCCTGTTCTCAAATACTTTCAGTCTATGTTCTTCCCTCAGAGTAAGCGACCATGTTTCGCAACCATACAGAACAACAGACAATTATTATTATTATTATTATTATTATTATTATTATTATTATTATTATTATTATTATTATTATTATTATTATTATTATTATGTTCTATTACTCTACTGAGCAGAAACGTGTCGCGTAAAAGTTTTAACAGTGCAGAGCAAATTGTTTTTAACGAAGTGAAACGGAAAGTGGAATTTCACACCTATCATAAAGAAAGCCTATCGCTTTTACTTTGGCTGTAAAGTGCGAGATATCGACAAGAACTGGGCATCACATAGATTCTTGTAATACTTGATCTAAAAACTTCCGGGACTGGCTACATGGAAGAAGACCATGCATGCCATTTGCAGTTCCAATGATATGAAGAAAGCCGATAAATCATACTTTAAACTTTTTTTTGCATAGTTCCTCCAATTAAAAGTCTATCCAAAAAAGAAAAAAAGTGGACAACTATTTATCCAAATATTGTTTGAGAGGTCCGTCACTGTGCTACATTCTGAAGAACTAAAGGTTCCACGACCTCCCGTACCTTACCCCAGTGTCCGATGAAGAGCAAAAGACGGACAAAGTCGACCTAGGTTGTCAAATTCTGCTGCAGATTCATCGTCTTCCACCAATCTTGACTTCACAAAATCAACATATCATTATCTATTCGCCATATGATACTCAACCTGAAGTAAATTACTTGGAGTTGTCAACAAGTGGCCAGAACTACTGGCATCCAGACTCAAGTAGTGGGGAAAAATCATTTTTTTTTCAAGTAATGGGGACTATATTCTGAAGATATAAAATTGTCTGTGTTTTGAACACATTAGAATCCCCTGGAACAGTATTTTCAGTAGAAAGTAACATAGTATGTTGTACAAATGTAACTAGTCTTATGAGTAAACTTAACATAGAAGATAACAGTTAATCCCTAAGAATGGCGGAAGAATGGCGGCTATTTATAGACGCATCAAAACTATTATTCAAATATATTCTGCGAAAACTTCCACAAATTGCCGAAACTAAAATGAGGTAGGGAATCCTTATTGGCCCTCAACTTCGCTAACTCCTCAGTAATCCTGAATTTGATGCACGGTTAGAAGATAAAGAGAGAATTGTATGGGATTCTTTCTGAAAAAGCAGTGACGAATGTTTTGGGAAACGAGCGGTCTCAGAACTATAAGGAAGTAGTGGAGCGCCTAATATCTTTTACCAAGCAATGGGGTGTAATATATCTCTAAAAATGCATATGTTGCACTTCCACATAGATTTCTTCCCAAAAATTGCGGAGCAGCATTGATGAACATGGAGAACATTTCTACCAAGTAATATCTATCATGGAGGAACGATATCAAGGCCACTGAAGCAAGACTGCGCTTGCCGATTGTTGTTGGACAATCGCTAGAGATTTCCAGAACCACAATACAAGAGGCGCCATTTGTAATATCGATGTAAGTTATTTTTCATCACTTTCATTTTATATGATTTTAATTCTTTATTGACACTTCGGAACAAACGCTGTGCCAAGCACATACACAATCAATTATCATACTCTATACAGTGGCGGCGTAAAGTAATCTGGGGCCCGGGCCCAGTGAAGTAGACCGGGGTCCCTGCTCGAACAATCATGATTTATACACTGCTATTCTTTTACATTCATTTGCATAATCTTTCTTTCGGTTTACTTCTCCTCCTCCTTTCCCGTTGGTGTGTGTGTTTATACAATCTTAATTTGGGATATATTAAATAAACGGGGTGATATTGAGCATCCCTGTCTATTTTCTTAATGCTCAGAATCGCCTTCAGATTGGTATCTAAAAATAAAACCGGACCAGGCTATCACTGCATATTTTTTTCTTCATTTTATTCATTTTGAAACAAAGGACACGATAGAAGAAGAATTAGAAATACAAATGTAACGGAAACTACAACTCACGACTGAAATAACATAATCTTAAGAACAAACAAAACGTAACAACAAAGAGTCCAGAATTTATCCTGCACCTAAGTTATACTATCCTAGTTTAAACATGTACTGTAATTAAATGGAATAATGGAAGTAATGCTCCTAATAATACATTTAGAGACAAAAGAATGAGCTGATATTGAAAAAAATGCAAATAATAATATTACCGATACGATTTCTAAATGTAAACTCTAAGTTTTCTAGAACTTTCTCGTTTGGTTTTCGCTTTTGGTGTTTCTTCTCTGCAATTTTTGGTGTTTCTGTGTAAGTCGCTACATGAGTTTTATTTGATTAGATTTTTCTCCTACAATTAGCCCCATTCACTTTAACATTCGGTTTCTCTCCAATGATCATACACAATACTTAAACACTTTTGAATCGAACTATCACTAAATAATGGCTAGAATAGATTTCTCTCATATGTGTCTTCTTCACTTACTTTTTACTATGTTTCTCTCCAGTGATAACATACGATCTATTTAGTCCCACTGCTTCTGCCGAAATATCAATGAATAGTTAATGTTTCTCTCCTGCTTGTCTTTTTTACTATTGTTTCTAGATTTCACACTTGTTTTATGATTATATTATTTTGTATTTAATAATTCAGTCATATTTATATTCTGTCACTTATGACAATTTACATTACCACTTACTAACATACTTAGTATTAGAATATATTATAACAAAAAATCCTGAGTATATTGAATAATTGGGGATATATTATAGATTAAATATATGAGCACAGAATTCTACTACGGGTTATGCCATCCTACTTTTCATTACCACCCATCACCAGTCAATTGACAGATATTGATGGCTTTTTACTATTCGTTTGGTACTTACGGATTTTTATTGTCTTAAGTTGAAACATGAAACTACTGTCGACGATAGTTCCACCAGCATCCGAAACTACCAGTTCCGAAACTAAAGTGTGAGGTAGCTACAGCTATAGTGGTTGTAACAACAGTTCTCGCCGGTTATATTATAAAACAAAAAACACAAAGAAGTATGTAGGCAAAGAGCACCTCTACTCCAAGTCATTCTTCTTTACTACAATTCAATTTCCCACACAAAACAGAGCATGGATATTTGACACAAAATCTTTCACTTCCTTTTAACACACCACGGCGCTGCAATTGCACTAGAAATGCTGGGGAAAATGCTATGAAATAGAGCAGGTTCTATCGACAAGAAATGCTAGAGGATATGTTATGGCATGGGAAATGCTATAGCATTTGCTACTTTACACGGTAGGATATCGATGATACGATTTTTGCTACGAGAAATGCTACGATAAATGCTTCCGTCTAAAACTAGACTCATTGTGGAGGCAAATTTGACTTTGTCAGATTCATTTTGGTGAAAGATCTTTTACATGATGCGACAGACACGAGCAGTGTTATCAAAATCTGAAGAGTGGTTGCAAAACTTTTCTAAGCTTCAAGCCCAATTGAAGATACATATTTCAGTATGCCTTGTGGGGGAAAGTGAAGTTCTTCTTTAGTTTTCTGAGTACACCTTAGTGAACGGATTATATCCTTATAATCCTGAAATAATTCATCCACATCATTCGGGTAGAACAAAGCCAAGCCTTACTTTTTAAAAAGTACTGGAGAGGTTTGGGAAAATCCCAACCTACACCTCTCCGTGGAAGAAAGCGGGCAACGTCGTAAGCTGCTAACGTAGGTAGGGACCGACTGACTCCCGGAAGTGCCAACGGCCCTCTTGGAGGGCAGATGAGCGGGTGGAGGTCAGGGCACTTTCTTGTCCTTAGAAGGGGAAACTGTCCTAAAAGGCGGATGAACCACTAGATGGTCAACGGCATGGAGATGTGGAAAGGAAATTGGAATATTACCACATTATCTTTTTTCCAGAAGAGACGAAGGGGGATAATAAAAAAATATGATGGTTCTTTCTGAGGTAAAAAATTCCGAAGGTAAAATAGTCCTCCTTTCGGATCTCCGGGTGGGGACTACTTCGGGAAGAATCATCAGAAGATAAAATAATAATTTTCATTTCAGCATTGGAACATACGAACTCTACGACGTGAGGGAAAACTTGAAAATTTAAAAGTGGAAATGGACAAATGTAAAGAGGACATAGTGGGCATGAGTGAAGTGAGATGGCCAGGGAAAGATGAGAAAGTATCGGTAAATTACAGAATATACTATTCGGGTGGCGATAAGGCCGAGCATGGTGTCGCGATAGCAATGAAGAACGAAGTAGCAAGAAGTGTAACCATAGTGAATGCTGCAGTGACCGCTTGATGTTTGTAAAACTACATGCAAAACCAGTGGATATTGTGACAATATAAGTGTATATGCCAACAACCGACCATGATGATAACGAAGTAGAAGTAATGTATGATCAGATTAGTGACATATTGCATCAGGAAGGAAGAGGTAAGGTCAACGTCATAGTAATGGAGACTTCAACAGCGTAGTAGGAGAAAGAACTGCGAATAAGGTGGTGGGACCATTTGGACTAGGTAGAAGAAACGAACGAGATCAAATGCTTATGGATTTCTGTAGGCAACATGATCTGGTGGTAATGAACACGTGGTTTAAGAAAAGAAAAACAAAGCTGCACACTTGGAAAAGTCTAGAAGATAAGAAACGCTACCTAATCGATTACATTCTTGTGAAGCAACTTTTCAGGAATAGTGTACGAGACGTGAAGGCACTGCCAGGAGCGGACATTGATTCGGACCACAATCTCCTGGTGGCGAAAGTGCTAACCTGGTTAAAGTCGATTAAGAAAAATGGGAGGAGAAATCGAGAATGGAACTTGGAGCGACTAAGAAATATTGACGATGATGTGAAAGAAGAGATTGAAAAAAAATTATGTGCAATGGGCGATATGGTTGACAATATAAAAAATAGGTGGGGAAAAGTTAAACAGATCTACTTGACACACTCTACAATAACATTGGCAGGATGAAAAGAGCACCGAGAAAACCATGGATAACTGAATCAATGCTTAAGAAGAACGCAGAAGGGCGAAAAACATGTACATCAAAATAATACAGAAGGCTGAATAATAAATTGAGAAGAGAAACGGACAAAGACAAGGAAAAGTACATGGAGGAAATAGGTGAAGAAAGAATGGAATGAAGCAGATATGATCTGATGTACCAGAAATCACAAGAATTAGGAGGGAAAGCTAACAACAGTACACGTACGTTTGGCATCGAAGATCAACAAGGTAATGTAACCACTGGCCATCAAAGCATCCTTAGAATTTGGGAGGAATACATAAAAGATCTGTATGATCAGAAGAACCGCTTCAAAGGTATTGCGATCGAAGCAAGGAAGAGGTGGATGATGATGAAAAAGGACCAGTATATTGAAAAGTGAAGTAGTACAAGCAATCAAAGGCCACTGGAGACGATGACATAAAAGTAGATTTGCTCAAGGAATTAGGAGACAACGCAATGAAAGTACTGACTTCACTTATTAACAAGATCTACCTGAGTGGAGAATGACCAAAGGATTTTCTTGATGTTACAATCATTGCATTGGCCCGTAAAAAGCAAGCAAAGAAGTGGAGCAATCACAGAACCATTAGCCTGATTTCCCACACTGGAAAGATCATCGCATGCATACTGAACAGGAGGCTGGAAAGTAAGATAGGTGAGACGCTAGAAGAATATCAATGTGAATTCCGGAAAGGAAAAGGCACCAGAGATGCTATTGGATTGATGAAAATTATATCAGAAAGAATTCTTGATTTAAAGGAAGAGTTGTGTTTGTGCTTTATCGACTTGCGAAAAGCTTTCGACCAAGTAAATTGGACGAAATTTCTGAAAATCTTCCAAGAAATCGGAGTCAACTGGAAAGATAGACGACTGATTCAAAACCTGTACATAGGACAACGAGTGATGTTGCGCTAGAATGAAGGAGAAACCAATAGTGTGGAAATTGGAAGAGGAGTCAGACAAGGATATAGTTTGTCGCCCCAATAATTCAACATTTACAGTGTATGTTTAATGAAGGAAGCATTAATCGGAGTTAGAGATTTCAAGATTGGAGGGCAGACCATTAACAAGATCAGGTATGCAGATGATACAGTTATAATAGCTAAAACCGAAGGAGGACTAAAGGAGATGACTGACAAAATAGTTGACACTGGAAAATTGTATGGAATGGAAATTAACTTCGAAAAGTCGAAAGTCATGAGAATATCCCGTGAAAACACGCCCTTACGAATCAGAGTAAACAAAGACAACTGGAAGAGGACGATAATTTCAAGTATCTGGGAAGTATTTTGATTAGAGAGGCTTACTGCACCAAAGAGATCAGGTCACGAATTCCCATAGCTGAAGAAGCATTCAACAAGAAACGATTCCTCTTAACCAGCATTCTCAATATTAGACTTAAGAAAAAGTTAATCAAGTGCTATATATGGAGTATTGGACTGTATGGTTCAGAAACTTGGACATTACGGAAGTTAGAGAAGAAGTATTTAGAAAGTTTCGAATTGTGTTGTTTGAGAAAGATGGAGAAGATAAAATGGACAGAGAGAGCAACAAACGAAGATGTTTTACGAGTGGATAGGAAAACGAATAGGAGAGAAGAGGACAATTCTAGCCACCATCCTTCGTAGAAAGGCCAATTGGATGTCACGCATCTTGCGGAAATTGTCTTCTTCACACCGCCATAGAAGGATATATGGAAGGGAAGCGAGGAATAGTAATAAGAACACAGCTGATAGATGATTTGAAAGGAGAAAATATTGGAAGTTAAAAGAGAAGCTGAAGATCGAGAAAAGTGGAAGAAACATTTCCAGGCTCAAATCTAAAATTGAAGAAACAAATCCTTATTAGTCCTAGGACCTGCCGAAAGGCAGAATACTTAATAATGATAACGTTTAGTCTTTCCTCGCTCTCATCATCTAGCTGCTGCACAAAGTTAGCAAAGTTAAAAAAAATATATTTTATTTCCATCTAAATATAGAAAGAAGCAAAATAACATATAATTTACGTAAATTATTTTTTCTTTTGAATATTTTAACACTTGTTTTCTCATTGAAATTTTCTTCACTCTAAATTTGTGGCCTGAAATGTAAATTCATACGCCAGAAAGCAAGAGCAAAAAAGAGGAAATGAGGTAAGCAAAATGGTTTCGCTCGCTGGAAATTCGACTTGTTAAGAATAATAAAAGACAGAAGGAAAACAAGTGAATCAGTGACTATAACGTCAGTACCAAAGAGCTTTTAGTTAACAACAGAATGCTAGTACCCTAATAAAGCATTTTTTTATGTTGATCCCTTCTTTGGGTCCTTCCCTTGTACTGATAAATAAATAAATAAGTAAATAAACAGTGATATTTTAGGAAACAGACTAGCAGATGGGGCCCCATTACTTACATCATAAGACCTCAGAATATAAACAACACAATATACTTCGACTTTTCTTTTATTATATTTTAATCTACACTCAGCTTTTTCTTTTAAATTTCTCTGAGGATATTGAACAGAGTGAATGTTATTTTATTCAAATGTTAATCCACATACATTCTTTCCTTTAAATTTCTTTGGAGCCTCTCAAGAGCGTAAAACGTTTACTTTATCTACTTTTTATCTATATTCAGATTTTTCTTTCAATTTCTTTTGGGACCCCCAAGAAAATGAAACTGTTATTTTATTTACTTTTAATCTGCATTCCGTTTTTTCTTTAAATTTCTTTGCAGGTCCCCAAGACAGTGAAGCCCTAAGCTATAGCTTGTTTAGCTTAAACGAAAATCCGGCACAGATTAGTTTTATTATGCCGGTGTTTCTGTTGTTTCATCTGTTATTTGGTGTAATATTGATTGCCAATTAACTGCATTTACTGTTAGGGAAGGTGTGAATTATAAACCTTGACGACCCTTGTACGGCTCATGCTAACAAGGTTCTTCAGTAATTATTTTCTACCTACCGTACGGGGCCCCACAAAGTGGGGCCCGGGGAGCCGGCACCGCTCGCCCCGCCCTTACGCCGCCACTGACCCTATAACCTATTTGTACAGTATGCCAAGTGATTTTTTGTTTCATATGTAGAGAGTTTAATATTATAACAAAACGCATTTTCCTCTCTTTACGTACGAACATCACTTTATATATATTTTTATTTTATATCTCACTTTTCCCTATATAAAATTTGGTATTATCAAGCATGATAGAGAAATACTTTTCCCTTATAATTATTGCAGATATTGCAATGACACTTGGCACACGCATTGCGTACAAACCACAGTAGTTTCAAAATATGTTGTATATTGGTACCTGTAGCTGTACCGCACCAGAGAGCACTACATTAAAAAAAATTGGACGAAAAATTACCAATTTTCCTTTTTCTTGTACATCACACACACATTATCGTGGTACTATTTGAAAGCCTGTTTTATTCTGAAAAGAATGACGTATAAGTCATGATACTCAAATAGATAATACTGTTTGGATTCTTTTTATTTTACATCTCACTTTTCCCTATATGCAATTTGGTATTGTCAAGCAGAACTGAAAAATATTTTCCCTCACAACTGTTGTAGATATTACAATGAAACTTGGAACATGTATTACGTATAAACCACAGTAGTTTTAATGGTATATTATATTTGGGTACCTTTAGCGGAGACGGGACCGTGCCAGCAGGTGTTACATTTGAAAAAAGGCATTTTTGGAGGGGAAATTTCCAATTTTACCTTAAATTTCCCTTGTCTTATAAATCATGTATACATGCACATAGTACCATTTGCAAGCTTGGTTTATTCGGAAGCGAATGACATATAAACCATGAAGCAATAGCTACTTAAGTGATAGGCCAAATAGATAATTAAAGAAGTGTCAACACTACACAACACATATTTCTATCGATTACACTTAAACCAATTCAGCATTTTTGTTTTCATTTTCGTGTTCAGCATCCTCATTTGTATAAGAAAATGTACTTTTCTTTTCCATAGGATGAAAAAAGTTAAAATTTGTTGTCCAGTGTTACAATCGACTTCGATAACAAACCGTATGTTTACATGTTTGGAAACTGCTTGTAAGATGCTAACCAACGATGGAGGGACCCTAGAGCTTCGTACAGGACTCACTTCTCATCGCATTCAACACCCTGTCCAGAAATATCTCCTCCCTCAGACGAAACAGCAAAGAAACATAGGTGTCTGCTCGCGTTGTCTTCTGGCCCGGCGTCAAATCATGTCAGACCCATCGACCCAACTTGTAGTGCCTCCCAAGTTGATGGAGGTGCTGCGGAATGGTTTCTTCACTCATAATGAATTGTAACCCCAGTTCCTCACATGTCTGGCCACTGTTCACCTCAATTGCTGCATGAAGATCATCATTTGTACATGTGTTAGTCGTCCTGGACGTGGTGCGTCTTCGAGTGTTTCGTCATGGTCCTTAAACGTCTTAAACCACCGTTGCACTTTCCACGTAGTCACGATACTTTCACCAAAGGCCTGGCATAACTTCTGCCCCGCTGCAGCGCTGTTTGAACCCAGTTAGAAGTTGTACAGCATAAAAGCTCTTATGACGCGGTGTGGAGGTCTCCTGCTCACTCTGTCCTTACGCAGGTTTACGGTGTACCTGAACTGCCAGAATCACGTAGTATGTTGGATATACCCACACCAATAACTGACCTTTGCCATATCTTCATTCGCATTCATCTGACGGTGTGAGGGGCCTAGTGAATACTGACCTTCACAGAAAGCGTCATAACTTTCTTGGTTACCTTTATACTACAATAAAACAATAGTACTAAACTAATTACTAAGAACGTTATATGTTTTATATACTGTAGCTAGTGTTTTTAAAAAACTTTTTTATCAGATGGAAAATTTGGTAATAAAAATTTCCTTTTTCAGTTTTCAGTTAGGATTTCATTCGCTCTTTTTAATGCTACTTGGTGTAAAACAGGAAGTGAGATACACCTGTTAATAAAATAATTGTTTTTTTTAGTCACGAATAATAAATAAATATTTTTGTCTGAAAGTCTTAAAGGAATTAAGAGAAATTACAAATAAAATCAGTCTTATGTATAAAGGTAACCTTTTTTTTTTTTTTTTTTTTTGAGGACTGTGTTCCATTGGCCCTCACACAGTGAGTTGAATGTGACAGAAGATAAGGGGGAGGCCAGTTGTTGGTTGGTATATCCAACATACTACCTGGTTGTGGCAGTTCAGTTACTCCGTGAACTTGTGTAAGGATGAGTGAACATGGGACCTCCACAGAGCGTCATAAGGGCGTGTATGCTGTACGAGTTCAAACTGGGATCAAACTTCGTGCAGCGGGGCGGAAGATATTCCAGGCCTCTGGCGAGGGTGTCGTGACTACGTGGATAGTGCAGCGGTGGTTTAACAAGTTTAAGGATGGTGCCGAAACATTCGAAGACGCACCGCGTGCCGGAAGACCAACACATATGTAAAATGATCTTCAGATGCCAATTGAAGCGAACAATAGCCAGACATGTGAGGAATTGGGACTACAATTCAGTATGAGTGGAGAAAAATTCGGCAGCACCTCCATCAACTTGGGAAACACTAAAAGTTTTGTCGATGGGTCTGACATGATTTAACTCCGGGCCAGAAGGCTGCGTGAGTAGACACCTGTGTTTCTTTGCTCTTTCGTCTGAGGAAGGAGCTATGTGTGGACAAGGTTTGACATGTGATAAGAAGTGGGTCCTGTACGAACCTCTACGGCCTCGTCATCATTAGTTAGCACCCCATGAACAGTTTCCAAAACAGCCGAAATTAGTACTATCCTCCTGTCGCACTTTCCTGACCGCACCAGAAGGTCCTCCTGTGTGTTTGGTGGACTGCTCGCGGCATCGTGCATCAGGAACTGCTACCAGCTAGTCAGAGCATCAATGCACCTGTGTTCTGCCGTTCAGTTGAGCCGTGTTGAAGAAAAACTCAAAACTCTGGAGCCAGCACTTCTGAATCGCAAAAGGATCCTCCTCTTACAGGACAACGCTAAGCCCCACGTAGCTAGGATGACCCGGGACACCATTCTAGGCTTTGGATGGGAAACAGTGTTGCATTAGCCATACTTCACGGACATTGTAACGTCCGTTTCTTACCTGATCCATTCTTTGGACAGTCACACTAGAGCACGCCAGTTCAAATCCCTAATAGAGGTGCAAAATGCACTTGATACCTTCGTTAGACGGTCCACCAAATTCTACCGCGAAGGAATCCATGGCCTCCCAGAACGTGGGCAGAAGATCATCGATGCTGATGGGGACTATTTTTGATCTTTTAGGAACGTCTTAGCCCTTAGGTGACCTATCGATGTTCGAAGGAGGTGGGTGAGAAAGCGATATGACTTCCTTCGTTACCTTTATAGATAGGTTCCGTGTACAAGAGCTTAAAATGAAATAGTTATGCACAAAGGTATAATGTTTGGTCCGGGACAGTAGTTCTTGGTTAAACATGATAAAAACTGGCTGGAACATAATTTATGGAGAAGAAGCAAAAATAAATAAACTAATAATAATAATAATAAGAATAAGAAGAAGAAGAAGAAGAAAAAGAAGAAGAAGAAGAAGAAAAAGCAGGAGGAGGAGGAGAAATAGCTAAAAAGCAGTGTTTTCATTTTTCCTGAAGGAAACCAAAATTTTCCGGTTTTTTCAGGCCTCAAAAACACTAACTGCAAAACGTTCTTTTGGTACATTGTAGCTGGCCCCCCTTCAAAAACGACGGGCCCCTCCTACATAAACCTGCTGGCTTCACCCCTGCCTAGCAGTAATGTAAAAATTCGAGCAGTTTTCAGCAGGAACGTAGCAGGAACGATTCACATAGTCAGATTGTGAAATTTTTGAAAGTGTCACGACCAACTTGACGCTTATAGTATTTGCTGTTTTCAAACCAGGCCCGTAGAAAGCATGCTTTATTACGGGGAGTGAAGAAATGAAGACTGAGGGGGCAATGACAAAGACATTAAAGAACACCATAAAATAGTACATTTATTTACTATTTACAGAATCTGTACTTATTTTTAAATTATCGCAACTGTATTTATTTTTTAACATTACAACAAAATTATATTAAATCAATTTTAGGTATATCAATTCGAATCATATGTTTCATTCAACGTTTGCAGTAAATTTTCCACCTTCCAAAATAAGCGGGTCACTGCAGTTTATTAATATTCACAACTAACATTATGGGCTATGATACTGTTGTTTTGAAGTGCACCTGGTATCATTGGATGCTTGTCATGGTAGCAATAATAGGTTACTGTTGGAAACCTTTGAAATTGATAAAGACAATGAAAGACATTTGGGGTATCTAGCGAGAAACATATGATTTTACACAGAAATGAGTAGAATTCGTAAAGTTGAATTTAATTTTGTAAATATAATCGGAAGATTTTAATTGGTTTTGAGTCAATTTGAAAATTCTCTTCAGCGACACTTTTAGAGGCAAAGAAAAGCAATTTAAGTGGGCAGTGCCCCCTGTAGCCCCTCCCTGGCTATGGGCCTGTTTCAGACAATACGAGACTCAAGAACATTTCGAGAGTATCGAACACTTAGAGCGTCTCAAACATTTCCATACTCTCCAATACTTCAAGGGTCTCGAACAGTTCGTGTCTCGAACAATTCAAATGTATTGAAATTTTCGAAAATCTCGAACACTTAGAGTGTCTCAAATATTTCCAGTATCTAACACTTCAAGTGTCTCGAATATGTAGAATCCTGAATATTTCAAGTGTATTGAAAATTTCGAGTCTCGAACACTTAGAGAGTCTCAAATATTTCCAGTATCTAACACTTCAAGTGTCTGGAATATGTAGAATCCTGAATATTTCAAGTGTATTGAAAATTTCGAGAGTCTCGAACACTTAGAGTGTCTAAAACATTTACATAGTATCGAATACTTCAAGTGTCTCGAACATTTCGAGTCTCGAACACATCAGTTGTCTCCAAATATAATGCGCCGCTGTTGTATAGCTACACCTCAGCGCATTACTTAGTATTTGTATAAGATAAATTTGGAATTAGTCTGTATCCTCAGATACTAAAATTAAAATATACATGAAATTTAAATTTTTCAAATCGTTATTGGATAAACGAACTGATATAAATAGTATAGTAAAGTAGACATTTTGTGAGTGAGTTAATATGGATTATAGTAAAATGTGTCGTTAAAATATGTGTGCCTCGGATCAAACGTCGAAGCATTATCAATTGTGGTTTATACTTTTATATATTGTGTAAAATTAATATATCAGATAACACGGTTTTTATGAAACCGTGTCCGATAGATTATTGTATGGTGCGTATACGTATATGAATTGAGATGAAGATCTAATTTCTATTAGTAAAACAGCTTTCTACGAACTACAATGGCATAAAGATGATTTTTAATAATAGTGAAGTATGCAAAATGAATATATAGTAGATATAAATAGTATAATAATATGTGATGAATGTATGCTAATTATAATGTATAAATTGATGAATAGAGTAGTACTTGGTCCTATATCTAAACAAAACGGGGGGAGGTAAAGACAATGGGTAAAGAGTATAGTTGTATAGATATACACTATTGTTTAAATGACATATGATGACAGGTAATGGCAGTTGTACTATTGTATGTATAGTAGTGACACAAAAGAGAATAATAAAAAATGTCAAAGTTGTAAAGATAAATGATTTTAAAAAAACTTTGGAAACTTGTTGAACAATGGCAGCTTGTTATAAAGAATAATAGAAGTATACAATACATTGCACCTGTATGAAAAGAATAATAAAAGAGAAACCTTGCAGGTGTATGTTTTAAAATAATAAAACAGAAACCTTGCAGCTGTATGCGTTAAAGAATAATAATTTAGGTGATGAACAATACCGGATTGTTATAAAGAAAAATAAAAGATTTTTAACCCGGCGGCGGATGCCGGAATCGTGGACGCGGCGCGGGAATGCGCGGGGGCGTGAACGGAAAATACTCGCGGGCGCGGGCGCGAGCGTGTGACGTCATTTGAAATTTTTATTTAAATATTGGTTTTAAAAAATAGGCATGCATAGTTTTGTTAGCAATGGAGAACCGTCAGTTTGTAGAAGACGTTGATGTGAAGCATAAGTTAGACGCTGAGAATGAATATCCAGATTCTCCAGATTGTACAATTGATGAAAATCAATTAGAGAGATATGAAAACGACAATATAAAAGTTTATGCAAGTGATAGTGAGGCGGGAATAGATAATGAAGTGTATGAATTTTCGGAGGATAACTCAGATTTTGAGGCGGAATCAAATGACGAAGTGGTATCAAATTTGGATACGGCGCCATGTTCACCTGCTTTATCAGAATTAAGTTGGAACTGAACGTGGTGTTAACTATGTGGATGTGAACTGTGTAAGAGAGTTCATTGTGAAATGGAAACCAAATGATTATTTAATATTTTATGCATGTTATTGGCATGATACATGTGAATGGTCTCATGAATGTTTTTATTGTAATGAAGACGTTTTAGACATTCGTGTTTGGTCTGTGTTAGTGAATCCTCGTGTACATGGGGAATTGTTTGAGATTTATGCAGAAACACATACAGTTATTATACCATTAACAAGAGATTATTTTAATATTACATTTGGTGAATTATCAGTGGATGTGAATGTACGAAAAGAACTTTTAAGTATTTTTCTTGAAAAAGACAGATCGAACGAGTATAGTGAGGTGTGTTAAGAAAACGTACTGTACATAATGTATTTCGAAAATAATTTTTGTGTATCATGTACTGAAGAACATATTAGTGAATTTTGTGTTTTAAAAACTATATGTGCATACTTACGTTTTAATAATAACATTTCTTGTGAACAATGCTTGCTGCATCTTGAACATGAATGTTTATTTCATCATGATATTGGAACTTTTGCTGTAGAATATTTATCCAACGATATAACTCTTATTGATTTATTTGAAGTGTTTGAAGAACATCATAGTGAAATTTCTAGTATAAACTTTATACGCAAAGCGCGTGATTGTTTAAAGAACACTGAATTTGTTGGACAAATTATACCGTGTTTCTTAGAACGTAAACATAAAATTTCACCATGTGTTAATGAATACATTATTGACATACAAGGTTTTAAGATTTCAAATGATGAATTTATTATACGTGAATTTTGTTTTACTGTGTGTGATGATACAGTAAATTTGCATTGTTTAATAAAATCACCAGTAGAATACAATGTACTTCCGTTAGGTTGTCAAAAACAAATTGAATGGTTAACATTAAACTTACATGGATTAACTTGGAATGATAAATGCGGTTATACTGTATCGCACATACGTAACCTTATATATCAGCTTTGTAAACAAGATGCAAACTTTTATTGTAAAGGTGCAGAAAAAACACTTTGGATTAAAAATATTTTTGCACTAGCTAATGTTATTGATTTGGAAAGTAAACAGTGTCCACCATTAAACACATTGCATGCAAACGTATTTAATGATTATTGTGCTTTTCATGAACAAAATATTAAACTTGACAAAAATCAGGATGTGCATTTCGTAATGCACAACAGTTATGTTATTGGTGGAAGTTTCAACGTACTATAACATTAACTAATGCATTTGCAAAGTTGTAAAAAGGAAATGATATGTTCTTGTAAATAAATATACAAGATTTTAAATTGTAAATAAAAATTTTATTAAACTAATCTACTTGTTTTTTTCTTTTTCATTATATTGGTTACATGATTGAATACAATTTTATCATTTTTTTAAGATCATTTATTCTGAATAAATTTAAACATTCGTTAAAACTTTTCTTTCGTACAATATGATGCAGAAAGTACAACACAAATTGTCCACACAAGATTGAATTATCATCTTGATATGCGGACCTATTTGTAAAATATATTTTACAATTTTTATTTAAAAAAGTTTTTATTTCTTTTGGAAATGGTAAATCTAAGCTATCGAAATAGTACCCTCTTTGATTTTCATCAATGAATACACACACCCAGTGTGTGCCACCTGAAGATGAATTGCTTAAATATATAATAAGTCCAGCCGGTGGTTGCACAGGTTTTGGTATTTTATCAATAGGATAAATACCATGCACATTTGCAACAGTAAGTTTATCACGAAGTAACACTTTTATTAAATCATCCGTGTACATAACTTTTGTTTTTTTTTAAATTCACATCACTTCACTTTACACCACTTTATACGCGTATATGTTGGAAGACCTAGTGGAGTATATGGAATATTCTCATAAAACGAAATAACATGTTTAAAATATTAATGACAGAGTTTTTTATAACTTTTCCAATAACGATGAATGGTGCTAACGCATAAAAAATACTTTTGACAAACTTTATAGTATGATACCTTGCAACTCTTTGAATAATCAAGCAAAAAATATTACAATATACAATATTTAACACAGTTTGTACCACTAGGGCACATGTAATTGATATGGTTAGAAGTGATCAGTTATACTTCTTTTATTAAAATGATACTTTTAAAAAGTATTATCAGTATATATATTTCTATCTTTATCAATTTCAATTAAAGAATCAAACTGGGCGTATACATGTTATAGGTTCAGTTAAATTTTCAGAAAAGGAAACTTTAACATTTACAGGTGCATCACGCACAAGGTCCCAAGTGCAATCATCTAATGTTGCTGTAGGTGATAGAATAAATGCATAAAGAGTATAGCCGTGTGGATATTCTTCAGGAGTAATAGTATGTGCATCATCTTTATAATATAAACCAGTACCGGAAAACAGAGAATGGTAAATTAGAAGGTACAAATTGTTTTTAAAATCGGGGGTGAGGGGACTGGGAGGAAAAGGTTTTGATCCAACTTGTAGCTGCAGTTTGTTAACGTTAAAGTGTTGAAAATGAAATGGATTTAGTTCAGATTTTCCATTAAATGCCAAATTGGAAACAAATCCGATAACAACACCTTTAGGTACGTTACCCAGGATAATATTATCAAGATTGTATGAATTAACGTTTGCAGGAATAGTATACGATCTTGTTTGCACTCTTGTAAGGGGATATTTTGTTGTTTCATGATTCATATTAGTATTGATTTCCATTGCCAAATGAGGTGCAACATCAATGCGACGTATATGCAGAGTAACATCTTCAAGTTTTACTTTATAAGAAGTATTTGCAGGAGATAATAAACAAAAAGCATCTTTACTACGATGTAATTTTATACGAAGACCTACTTTATTTACAAGTGCTCTTGGTAATCCAGCAATATCTGTATACAGACGACCATACATTTCAAACGATTTACAATTTTTAATATAATTAGCACGTTGTTGAAAACCTACATTAGCATTACCAATGGTATCAAATTGTTTAGCGGTATCTTTATACCACATACCTAATTTCAAATGTGTATCAGAAGCATCACGGGAATAATTTAGTAATGTTTCAAGGTACGCACGATAAGGATAAAATCCTGATGAAGAAGTAATTAATTTATCATTTAATGAAATGTCAATTTGACTAAATAATGAATGTAGGAAATTATTTGTTGGTGCTACAACATCAGTGTCAGCTAATGGTGTGTCATCAGGTTTTGTAATTTTACAACGTACATAAAGATAAAGTTATGCAGTATGAATAAATTCTCCTGTTTCACGAGGAATAAAAAGTTCAATAGGTCCATCAGAACTTAATGTTGAAATTGGACGGTATTCAGCATTAAAGCAAGATTCAATTGCAGATTGTGTCATTGGAGTACTAAATAAATCGAAATCGTTGGTACAGCATTCCACACTGCTTGAATTAAGTAGTGCCATTATGAAAATATATCTGTAACGACTTATTTTTCTTTTTACTTTTCTTTTGCTTTTGCTTTTGTTTGTACGTTTACGTTTTGTTGGAGGTCCAAAACGAACAATTGCCGGAGCTCTACGCTTGCGTGGCCGTCTCTTACCACTTCCAGTTAATAACTGACCAACTTTGTTGACAGCTTTTGTCTTTAATGTTTCACCAGCTTGTTTTACACGTGCACGAACAGATTGTTTAAATGGTTAATCTTCTAATACATCACCCGCTACTTGTATTCCCGTTTGTAATTCTGGTCGACCTAAAGTTTTTGCACCCTGTTTAAGAAATGGTAATGCAAAACGAAATAATCCTTGGAAGAAACTACCTATACCATGTCCCCGTTGATATACAGGTCCTGAAAAGTATGGGATACCATGTCCGTAATGTCGTCTAAATTTCATTTTAAAAAAAATTAATTAATCAATTAATTTTTATTAGGAGAGCGCTTAAAATGAAGTGTAACACTTAGTGTCCCAGAACGAAATGGCAAATTTCGTCCTGCATGGTCTTTTAATAGTATTTCAATACTGTTAAATGAAAACTTTGCAAGTGGAAGATAATGAATATCTTGAAATGTTAATGCTTGCACTTTACCGTATTTTACATTTGATATTGTCGCAATACGTAATAAAGGTGCTTTTGTATCCCCTAAAAACTGATATTGTATGATATCAGTATAAATAAAAATTTGATAAGGATATCCAATATCAACATATGGCTGTTTAAATCCGTGTTTATACAAAACAAGTTCTTTATGTTGACGAAGTCCTAATTGCATTGCTAATGTTGGTGATAATAAGGCTGATTCAACACGATAATTAGTTTACGAGATATGATCATTTAAAGTTATTTTCAAGTTACAATGTTCTAACTTATATCGTACTGTTCCTTAGATCATAAGCTTCCAGCAAATACCTTTCTTTACTTTCTATGACCAATAGTTTGCCGTAAAAAGCGAAAAATAAAAAAAATACTTTTTGATCACCCCTTGTAATAATTCGAAAAAAAAATTGTTCAAGTTTATCATGTAGGGTGTCTTTCTATATAGATTTGGACCTGATAAATCGATTTCAGTAGTCCATTTTGCCCTACGATAATTAGTTTACGAATTATGATCATTTTAAATTATTATACGGAAAAATCTTACTTTTTTAAATCAGCGCCATCTATATAGTAACAAATGTCAATACTAAACAGGCTTTTCTGCGTTTAACATCAAAATTTACCGACCTGGTGTTATTTGTAGGAACGGCAATGCCTCATACGTTTACCGACAAAAATATTTTGTCGCTTCCCGTGTTTTTTTCCCGCCATATTTTAATTGTTCGTATACAGTTCCCGTATGTGCTTCAAACATGGAAAAGGACATTTTCCTTTAGGTAAGTAACAACGTTTTAAAATTTCTATAATCTCCATGTGCTTTCCAGTAGCCAGCATAACAGTATGATGTAGCTTTACATGGGCATATATCATACTCAAAAGCTAATTTTTCCCCTTTCAAATGGCAAACAAATCTTTAAAGTAACGATAAAAAGCTAAAAATATAATCACTCAAAAGCATTTACATATTCACTTACAATCTAAATTTATTCTCAATAAGCCGCTCGCATAATCATATTCTGCATACGCCACTGTTCTCAACAAACAAATTATTCCTTTTCGTTAATTGAACTCAATCATTTACTATTCGTTTTTTTAAAAATATATATCTTCGCTTACAAAACTTGTGCAGTTTTGGTCTTCAAAAAACAACTTGTCTCCCTTCCTTTGGAATGTCTTAAATTCCATCCCATTCACCTAGCAATAAAAGCCTTCCCATTGACGGTAAGACTGTCTTCCCCCGGCTCTGTCTCTCTCACACACACACCAACGCATTTATGCGTGCTTCGAGCATTCACACACACACACAGACACCAACGCGTTTATGCATCCTTGCGGCCATTCTCACACACACACACACGAATACAAAAATACATTCTCTTTCCCCCGCCTCTCTCCCGCTCCTTCCTTCAAACTACAAACACAAATTTGCCCTCCCCGCCCCTTCTACCAGCTCCTACTGTAGCCTACAGTCAAGCAAACTTTTTTCTTTTTTTCCTCTCTCACGTTCGTTCTCTGTTACCTTCCATATTCCTTTACAGTGTTAGGTAACCTGTTTGTCCCATTTTAAACGGCATCTTTTACACCTACCAAACAATTGTTTATATTTATTCTCTCGAGCGCTCTTCTGTACTAACTCACACACAAATCCTATAAAACTATCCAGGAAATACATGGCATTTCAATCTTAAATTTGCAGTAAGGAAATCTCAATGTCTTTTTCGCTCATAACAACGTTTATATCCTAGTTCTCCAATAAATAAAAAAAAACACAAGTCATTTTAATTCATGTAAATACATATAAAATCCAAGTTCAATATTTTTATCATATTTATTTATATAAATGGTAAATTTTAACTCACCTTTACTTCCAGTAATTCCAAATTTATTCTCCAAACCTTTGGCGTGGGAGACCCGGGTTCGATTCCCGGCGGGAGCTCATGTGGTTCGGATTCCACGTTAATCAGTAGGTCCACGTCTCATATAGCCTCGCTGCTGAACGGGACGCTAAACTAAAATCAACTCAACTCAATTATTCTCCAAACAACACACTCACACGAAAATACACAAGCCAAGTTTCCACAACGCCAAAAGCACAGTATTTAATTTCATTTCATTTCAAACTTCCTTATATAGTGCTTAAGCAGCGTGCTTTCATGGACATACAAACACATCTGTTTTTGGCCCTTCCGTTTTTCACAAAAACAACTACAAAAGCTATTCTTTACAGTTAACGAAAATCTCTTCCACAAAAAGGGGTTTTCTTTCTTTCCTTTTTCCTAGTATCAGGGTAGGTAGCATGCTAAATGGGACATTTATCTGTCTAACAAGTCAAAAGATCTTTTTTTCTAAAAAGGTTACATTCAACTCAA
Organism: Thermobia domestica; assembly: GCF_964235325.1. Classification (NCBI taxonomy): domain Eukaryota; kingdom Metazoa; phylum Arthropoda; class Insecta; order Zygentoma; family Lepismatidae; genus Thermobia; species Thermobia domestica. The sequence continues at coordinate 180,305,857 of NC_137460.1, read as the reverse complement.
AAATACATGTGGACAAAACTAACATGACGTTGTCTCCACCGTCAACAATAAATGTCACATACGTTTTCTCAAATAACTTTCACAAACTCACATCTACATGCTAAATGTCACATATATCTGTCTAACAAGTCAAAAGATCTTTTTTCAACTATTTCCATTCTTTCTTTTCTAAAAAGAGGGTCAAAAATACATGTGGACAAAACTAACATGAGCTTGTCTCCACCGTCAACAATAAATGTCACATACATTTTCTCCTTTTATTCGGTTCCATATGTAGCTTTCGCTTTCCATTGCAGTATTTTCCACATCTGCCTCTAGTTGGCAAGGTCCTTAAGAAATACGTAACAAGTCACAACCCCCAATTAAAAAAGTGGTCCTTTACTCCAAAAAGAACATTACAGTTCCCCTGCAATCCTATGTGTGCTCCAACAGTATGTGGCATTCCAATAACTCACAAAGTGACATGACAAATTTAACCATCTGTTTTTAAAAAATCTCTGTCCTTCACAATAATGAGTGCTATTTCTCCATAGGGTACAAGTCACAAGTTCAATTGAAAAAAGGTCCTTTACTCCAAAAAGGACATTACAGTTCGCCCTGCAATCCTTTGGACCACCCAAAATACATTACAGCTGGTTATATTCCTTTCTTTACTTGCCATCAAAGGATTTTCTCCCTCTTTTCAGCCTCCCCAACACATCTTAGCTATCATTTAGCTGTCCTTTTAACAATAATGTATTATCGACATTTCCGCTGTTTCTAACTAGATGCAACTAAGTTATGGGACATGTTCAAATACTCTTTTCTGACTTCCCACGGTTAGACTATTCACACACAACTATGTCACTTTCAGGTGACAGTATCTTCTTTTCCATTAATGACAGAAGGATGAAATTATGTGACAGTTAAAAGAAGCTTCTCTCTTTCGAATACTCTCTATCCATTGTCTTTACCTCCCCCCGTTTTGTTTAGATATAGGACCAAGTAGTTGAGTTGGCAACGATGGGCTAGTGTAGTTGGAGGTGATTGTGTGCTCCCACAATTTTAGTAAATTTCGTGTGTTAATATGACAGTTGATGGATAAAAGTATTGATTTATGGATTTGTAAGTACTGTAGACTTCTTAACAATATATTTTTTTACGTGTTTGCATTTTTAATATATACGAAAGATCGTAATTTCTGATACTCGTATCTATGTTGTAAGAAGGTAAACAAGTCATTCAATCGTCAGGATTGCAAACTTACCTCCTTGTGAATTATACGAATATGTATCAGTGCTGCCAGATACTGGCCGAAAGGAAATTCTAGTAGCATCGGTAGACACTAATTCTTCCAGAAGTGTATGTGAACGATAAGCAAGAATAACCTTAACATCAAAGTCACCTGTAAAGTTTCGTGTGTTGGCATATTCACTCCGTTTAAGTTTACATAAGAAATCATGACTCTTTGTGAAAGGTGTTCAAAGGCAATTGCTAGGTTGGATATCAATCAAAAAATCCAGTGTACTGACTGTAGGAAAATCTTTCATGGTGCTTGTGTGGATCTTAACGAAGAGGATATTAATTTTTACGAACTTCCGATAAAGGGTGGAGGTGTGAGGGCTGTAGTAAGGCAAGGCGTAAAAGTATGAGTGGTGATTCAACCCAAGATATCAATAACTGTCCATCTTCAAAAGAAATTTATGAGTTACTCCTATCTATTAGGGAAGAAGTAAACACACTTAAAGTATCAAATAAAAATGTAGAAAGTCAGTTAGGTAAATCGTTGGATTTAGCCCATGAAAAACTTAATGAAAATTCCAAACTCCTAAAAAATCAGAATGAATCTCTAAAAAATATATGGAAACAATTGACGATCTTCGAAATGAGAACTTGCGTTTGCAAAAGCAAATTGATAAATTAAATACACAATTGGATGATCTTGACCAGTACAGTAGAAGAAACTCTCTGGAAATTCATGGTATTCCAGAACAGACGAATGAAAACACATTTACGATTGTTGAATCAGTGGGGCGTGTGCTTGGGATGGAAATTAATAATGGTATGATAGATACATGTCACAGATTGAAAACAATCAACCTATTCCCGGAATTGTTGTGAAATTTATAAGGAGAGTGGATAGAGACATGGTTATACAAAGACGTAAAATTAAGCGTAACTTAAACTGTAAGGATTTAGGTTATACTGTTGGTGGACCCGTGTATATTAATCCGAGTCTTTCATTAAATAGAAGAATTGTATTTTCCGAAGCTAGGAAAATTAAGAAAGAAAAAAACTTTGCATTTGTTTGGGTTGATTGGGCTGGAAATGTAAAACTGAGGAAGAAAGAAAATGATACATATGTATATACGTTAAAATCTATTGATGAAGTTAGAAACTTAGCTTAAAATGGTATATAATCAATGTGAAATAACATAATTTCAGTTTATTATCTGAATGTAAGAGGTCTGAATACCAAAATAGACGAAATATATACGAGTATTCTTTCCTCAAATTACAGTATAATCATGCTAACGAAAACCTGATTATCTGAAAATGTATACGACGCAGAAATTATTGACAACAGATATTTGGTGTTTAGGAACGATCGGAGCTGCAGGAAGGGTGGTGGGTCAATGATAGCGATAAAAAAGTCTTTTTCTGTTACAGAGTTTCATGTAAATATTAAAGATGTTCAAACTGTATGTATTAAAACAAATGTTGGTACAGTTCGGCTTTTAATAATTTGTGTGTATTTCCCGCCGAAATCCAAAATTGAGATATATAGCTCGTTCTTTGCCAGGGTTAATGAAATAGTAGATACTTTAGCATCCTGTAGAATATTAATTGTTGGTGATTTTAATATTCCAACTATAATAGATTCAAGTTATAACTTATTACTCGGGGATTCAATATGTAAAACCCTCTCAAATTTCTTGGCATTACACGATCTTCGCTCTATAAATGATGTAAAAAACAAAGATGATAAAATTCTTGATCTGGTTTTAACAAATATGAGTGAATCATGTAATGTATATACAAGCGATAATTCTATGGTATTTGCTGATATATTATATCCAACATTACAGCTTGATTTACAAATTAAAAATATGAGGCGGGTTAAATTGAATGATAATATGTTAAAATACAATTATAGAAAAGCAGATTTTTATAATTTTTATAAAGATTTGCAAAAAGAAAATTGGGATCAATTATACACTTATAAAGAACCAAATGGTGCAATAAAATATTTTTATGAAAGAATGTTTAATTATATCGATAGACATGTACCGAAAGTGAAAAGCCATAAAAAGAATTTGTACCCGGTTTGGTTTACTTCTGAGATTATAAGTCTTTTGAAACATAAAGAATATTATAAGAAACGCAAACAACATTCACAGTATAACTTGGAAAGGTTTTTAGACCTGCGCAGGAAATCTAAGACGATGATTAAAAGAGCTTACTCTTTATACATTCAAAATATAGGGAATAATATTAGTAGAGACACAAAACACTTCTGGAGTTTCATAAAAAATAAGCAAAGATGTTTACAAAATCCATCTACTATGTTATATAACGGTGAGTTATTAAAAACAAATAAAAATATTGTTGAGGGTTTCGCTCAATATTTTCATAGTGTGTATGATGAAAGGTCTTCATTCTACGAATGGAGCACCTCGAATATACCCTTAATACCTCAATGCCTGGTTATAAAAAAAAGTGAATGAGGAAGAATGTAAGGAAGCAATAAAGAAAACTCGATCAACAAGATCTAGTGGTGCAGATAATTTACCATCTTATATTTTTAAGGGTTGTGTAGATGTTTTGGTAACTCCTCTTTGCTATATTTATAATCTCATTTTGGTTACTGGGTGTTTTCCTGAATGTTGGAAAATTAGTAAAGTGACTCCGATTTATAAATCTGGGAATCCAAAAGATATTACAAACTATAGGCCTATTTCATTAATATCGATGCCGTCTAAAATATTTGAACACATATTGTACAGTAAGATATTTAATCATGTAAAATCATACATAGTAGAGTGTCAACATGGTTTCTTACCGGGGAAATCCACTACTACGAATCTAACTAACCTTACGCAGTTTATTTTGGACTCCTTGAACGGAAACAGTTGTTCCATTGATGTAATATATACCGACTTTGCAAAGGCATTTGACAAATTAAATCATAACATATTGCTTAACAAATTAGCAAATTTGAGCTTATCAGAAGCGTTATTCACTCTAATTAAATCTTATTTAAGAGAACGTGTACAGTTTGTTACTTATAATGGGCTATGTTCAGATAGATACGTGATTCATTCAGGAATACCTCAAGGGTCTAAACTGGGTCCACTCTTTTTCCTTTTGTTTATTAATGATTTGCCTGGCGTTATAAAATATTCCGAATGTCTGTTGTACGCGGATGACTTAAAAATATTTCGGGCAATAAATAATATGGAAGACGCAAAGAAATTACAAAAGGATCTTGATAGTTGTTACAAATGGAGTATTGACAATAAATTACAATTTAACGTTAAAAAATGTTAGATTATTACTTTTTCGCGACAGGGTGAACCAGCTCAATATAATTATAAAATTTGCAATGAAATATTACAAAGATCAACACAAATTAAGGATTTGGGTGTTACTTTAGATACAAAATTAAAATTTAATATACATATTGATAGAATTGTTAATGAATCCTATAAAGCTTTAGGTTTCATAATTAGAAAATCAAAGGAATTAAACAATGCGGAAGTGTTAGTTAAATTATTTAATTCATTAGTTAGAAGTAAATTAGAGTACGCTTCATTAGTATGGTCCCCTTGTTATGATAATCAAATAAGGAAAATTGAATCAATACAAAAAAGATTTTTAAGGTATTTATGGTACAAGAGATTCAAAATATCTGCGTATGATATGAAAGTTAACTAGTGTTATCCTAAGGGAATTTAATTGTACGTCTCTGGTAAAAAGGAGGGAAATAATGCATCATGTTTTTCTGTTTAAAATTATTAATGGTATTATAGTTAATCAAGATTTTCTGGAAATGTTAAAATTTAGCACTAGTAGATCTTTAAGAGTACGATTACCATTTGTTATACCTAAATCTAAAACAACCTTCCATAAAAATTCACCACTTGTGAGACTTTGTAAGAAACATAATGATATTATAAAATCTGGAATAATCGTGGATTTTACGATGTCTTTGGAAAAGTATATAAAATTGATTCAATTGTTTTTGAACCCTGCTTATGTAATGCAATGATTATGTTATTGCATTCAAAAAGAAAAAAGTAGCCTGCATGAATGTTGCTATTTTAGACTTTTTTCTTTTTTCTGTTCTTTTTCTAATATTTATTTTAATCTAATAGATTATTAGCAATTTCACAATTGTATATTTGAATTTGTATTCACCTGTTGTAATTGGAGCAATTGGCTCTGTAATAGGTGTGTGTTAAATAAATAAATAAATAAATAAATAAGTACTACTGAATAGGCTTTTAAAAGAGAGTTCGGAATTGATCTTCAATTAAACTATTATATAACTACTAATATGTTGTTTATTGAATATTGAAAGCAACATATTTGTTTAAGAAACATCAAATTCATCTGTTTTATTGTGTCTTTGCCGACTTTTGTCTCGTCATTTCCTTCTGGCATGTACTTGCCACTTATGTCTGCTTAGATGTATGCGAAGTTCGTCAACCTTGAGAGTCAGTGGGAGAATTGTGCGTGAAAGAGCATGTTCATTGGATAAAATGAATGAATTTCAAAACATAATACAATAGATGAGAATATCAGAATTTCCTCTTCGCAGCCGATTTGAAATAACATTTCCCGCCAACTGTCATCACTGGTCTTGAATCAGAAAACCCAGTTGATATAAGTAGTCGGCGGGAGAAGGGTGGAATAAGAACCTATGTATCCAATGTAATCTCGTGAATATTACAGATGTTTATTTCTTTTTATGTGGACCGTATACATTGATGTCTATGCTGTCTATTCAAATTCATTTTCTACATTTAGACATTTGGTTGATAGATTTATGGAACTATACAGTTTTTTTCCTTTGTTTAAATTCTCTTTCGGTGAAGTTAAAGGACATTTATTCCACCTGACCGTGTGATTCATGTAGTAAAATGCTTGCTGCTAATCACTTTCGACCACAACACACTATACACAGTTTCTTTGGCGGTCAGTTTATCCATATTTAGATCACCAAGCTGTGGGAAAGAGTTTTCTTTCTTCCTTTATTTTGTTACCTGAGGATGGAACAACATGAGTATTTGGTTATTTCCAACACATTAAATATTACCTATATCTATTTTTATTACATGAATGAGAGAAAAGATGTATAAACACCTCTGCACTCCTGCTTTATACTGTACTGACTGATAATTAAGCCGGATTTTGAGAGGGGCTAGTGGGCCTGGCCCCCCGAGACTTTTCATGGCCTCTCCAGACCTCAATACAAAAAACACAATTTATATATCTGTAATAGAATTTTTAATTACTTTGCACCCCCTAACACATTCATGTTCACCCTACAGCTCTTTGGCTGATTCCGAGCCTTCTGATAAGTACCCTAAATTGAAAATATTATCATGAACGCGTTTCATTCTACCATGGACGTAGAGACCTGCACGGGCCGAAGTTTCGGACCGAGCCCAATCCAGCCCAAACGTACCTAGGCCCGGCCCAGCCCGGGCCCGAAAACTTTTGCAGATTTTCGGCCCGAGCCCGGCCCGGCCCGATAAGTTTTTTTTAAAATTCTTGGCCCTGTTCATCAATTTATACATTATAATTAGCATACACTCATCACATATTGTTATACTATTTATATCTACTATATATTCATTTTCCATATTTCACTATTATTAAAAATCATCTTTATGCCATTGTAATTCGTAGAAAGCTGCTTTAATAATAGAAATTAGATCTTCATCTCAATTCATATACATATACGCATCATACAATAATCTATCGGACACGGTTTCATAAAGACTGTTATCTGATATATTAATTTTACACAAAATATAAGAGTATAAACTACAGTTGGTAAGTCTTCGACGTTTGACCCGAGGCACACATATTTTAACGACACATTTTAATATAATCCATATTAATTCACTCACAAAATGTCTTCTTTACTATATAATTTATATCAGTTTGTTCATCCAATAAAGATTCGAAAAACTTAAATTTCAAGTATATTTTAATTTTAGTATCTAAGGATAAAGACTAGTGTCCAAATTTCCCTTGTACAAATACTAGGAAATGCGCTGAGGTGTAGCTATACAATAGCGGTGCATTACAGTTGGAGGCACTTGAAGTGTTCGAGACACTTCCAGTATTCGATACCTTTTTAATGTTTTAGACACTCTAAGTGTTCGAGACTCTCGAAATTTCAATAGACTTGAAATGTTCAGGATGCTACATATTCGAGACACTTGAAGTGTTCGATATTGGAAATATTTGGGACACTCTAGGTGTTCAAAATTCTAGATATATTCGAGACATTTGAAGTGCTCCAGATTCTAGAAATTTTCAATACACTAGAAATGTTGGATATTCTGGAAATGGTTGAGACATTCGAAGTATTCGAGACTCTCGATATGTTCGAGATACTAGAAGTGTTCGAGATTCTCGAAATTTTCAATACACTAGAAGTGTTCGAGACTCAAAATGTTAGAGAAACTTGAAGTATTCGATACTATGTAAATGTTTTACACACTCTAAGTGTTCGAGACTCGAAATTTTCAATACACTTGAAATATTCAGCATTCTACATATTTCGGACACTTGAAGTGTTAGATACTGGATATATTTGAGACACTCTAAGTGTTCGAGACTTTCGAAATTTTAAATACATTTGAAGTGTTCAATATTCTCGAAAATTTCAATACACTTGAATTGTTCGAGACACGAACGCTGCTCGAGACACTTGAAGTATTCGACACTATGGAAATGTTTGAGACGCTCTAAGTGTTCGATACTTTCGAAATATTTTTGAGTCTCGTATTGTCTGAAACAGCCCCATAGCCAGGTAGGACTAGAGGAGACACTGCCCCACTTAAATTACTTTTCTTTCCCTCTAAAAGTGACGCTGAAGAGAATTTTCAAACTGACTCAAAACCAAATACATTCTTCCGATTATATTTACAAAATTAAATTCAACTTTACGAATTCTACTCATTTCTGTGTAAAGTCATATGTTTTTCGCTAGATACCCCAAATATCTTTCATTGTCTTTATCAATTTCAAGACTTTGCAACAGTAACCTACTATTGCTACCATGACAAGCATGTAATGATACCAGGTACACTTGAAAACAACAGTATCATAGCCCATAATGTTAGTTGTGAATATTAATAAACTGCAGTGACCCACTTGCCTTGGAAGGTAGAAAATTTAGTGCAATCGTTGAATAAAAGATGTTTCTATTTTGAATTTATATACCTAAAATTGATTTAATATAATTTTGTTGTAATGTTAAGAAATAAATACTTCCTTTTTCAATATTGATATGAAACAAAGTATCTCACAAAGAGCTTGTATTACACTCCCAAAAATGAAACAAAAAATTACAGTTGCAATAATTTAAAAATAAACACAGATTCTGTAAATAATAAATAAATGTACGATTTTATGGTGTTCTTTGATGTCTTTGTCATTGCCTCTTCAGTTTTCATTTCTTCAATCCCCGTAATAAAGCATGCTTTCTACGGGCCTAGTTTGAAAGCAGCAAATACTAGTTAAGTTGGTCAGGACACTTTCAAAATTTCACAATCTGACTATGTGAATCGTTCCTACTGAAAACTGCTAGAATTTTTACATTACTGCTAGGTGAACAACGCCGTTATTAACTTTCAAATGTTCCGGCCAACTTGACGTCACCGGTCAACTTGATGTGAAGTTGGCCGGAACTTAATTTTTACCATTTAAAGTTTCGTAATCTGAATGTGTGAATCTTTTAAGTTAAGGTGAGTTGATTTTGGGCTTAACGTCACGTTCAGCAGCGAGGGTATATGAGTTGTGGATCTTCTGATTAACGTGGAATCCGAACCACACAAGCTCCCGCCGCGTTTCGAATCCGAGCCCCCCACGCCAAAGGCGCGTACGCTAACCGCATAGCTCCCGGCGGGAGCTCATGTGGTTCGGATCCCACGTTAATCAGTAGGTCCACGTCTCATATAGCCTCGCTGCTGAACGGGACGTTAAACTCGAAATCACCTCACCGCTAACCGCATAGCCACAGAGGACCTCTGTGAGTATTTGAGTTTGGATATTTTGTTCTGATAGGAATAGCCTTTTCCAGGAGAACAGAATGTTGGTCACTACAATAATAATAATAATAATAATAATAATAATAATAATAATAATAATAATAATAATAATAATAATAATAATAATAATAATAATAATAAAATGTTTCCACAATGGTTTCTTCAATTATAGGTTAATACTCACTTTCTACTCTTTTAGCGAAAATTTGAAATTGTGGGTTAACCTAGTCTTTCAACACCACTCAATTTCAAGTGCAGAAATGAAGGACTAACGTTAGGATTTGTAATACTAAGAAAAACTAAAGAAGTATTGACAATGATAGTACTGTATGTGATTGTGAATACTAATATGCGATGAATCTGATTCTTCGACGTGTTTAAGTAAATAACTAAAATCTAATGTCTCAATTTTCCAATATTATGACTATGTCTATAGCCCTACTTTACCAGTCTCGATTGTCATTAACTTTTAGTTTCATTTGAGCGTTTTGTGAATTTTTCTAAATTTTTAAAAGATACAAAAAGCCTTTTATTTCTGTTGTTATCAGATAAACAAAGGAAAATGCGACTTAAAACAAATTGTTAGGAAGAGGACACTTTTAAACTACATCCTTTGTAGGAAGACTAATTAGATTGGACACATCTAGCGAAGAAACTGTCTCCTTCATAACGCCATAGATGGAAAGATGGAAGGAATGAGAGGAATAGGAAGAAGATTGTAACTGGTCGAAGATTTGAGAAACGGAAGAAAGTATTGGGAGTTGAAAGAGGTAGCTGAAGATCAACAAAGGAGGAGAAAAGATTTCAAGACCCGTATCTGAGGAAACACACACACACATCCAGAAACACGCACAGAGGAACACACAACTAGTATTAGTCCCAGGACCTGACGACAGGCAGAATATTTAATAATAATAATAATAATAATAATAATAATAATAATAATAATAATAACATTAATAAAACAAAACAAAATGTAATTCATTCATTCTTAAATAACCTACCTTAAAATAAAGTACACAAAAAAAGTTTCATCAACCTTAAATTTCACGTATTTAAATGGCGTTTTTCGTAATATACAAACCAACGTAACCCAGATTCCATTTTCAACATCTTTTCATGTACGACAAAATGTAAGAGTGTTGAGAACACAACACAATAGAAATTATTAGACTTCCAAACTATGCTATACATAAGTATCTAAGGTGTTCTAGAAAGACTATGTTCGTTCGTCTGTCGACAGGTATCATAGCAGAAACGCTGATAGCTATCATCTATTGGTTCTCGTGAGTCGATTCAGCGTCTAAAAAAGTTCTATCTACTCCGACAAACCGGAAGTAGTAGAAATAGAACATCACTGATTTCAACATGCACCGCTAAAAATCAAACCGGTGACAGCTGTGAAAAGCTCATTTTAGAAATAATTTGAGTGTTTGCAGACAATATATCACCTCCATTTCTATCTTTCTAGGAAAACCGGAAGTGGTTACTTCATAACTACTTCCGGTTTCAATATTGATTTTCATAGAACTAAAATGGTAAAAGATATGAAGAAGTGGATTTCGGAAATCGATTCAGCGTACCAAGAACAGGTTTCGCCTTCTTCGGAAAGGTTGCTTTTAAACCGGAAGCCGAAGAAATCGGTCATATTCGATTTCAGCATTAGTGGCCACAAGTAAAAAGTGTAGAAGATAACGAAAAGCACTTTCCAGAAATCAACTAAAGGTCTCAGGAACAAAACAACATCTTCATGCTCATATCTCTGTTAAAGCTGGAAGTTGCACATGTCATTACATATAAAGATTTCCAACATTAACTCTTTTCTATATGTTGTATCTTAAATGAAGGTTGTACTGGTGTGACCCCTGTAAACGTATCTCCATTAGTTTTGTCCTTCATGAAAATTCAGCTGTGTGAAGACACCTACATAGCCTACATAGCCCACTTTTATATGGTGATAAACTGAAAGTCGGGACCCTGTAGATGAATATAAAATTAATAGTTTATTAGTTTTGAACATGGCAATGTGCGTTCATAAGCTAGCTATCAGGGAATATTTCGCTCATCATTATCCGAAAAATTAGTGTTCTTTCTTCGTACATATTTTAATCAGATGTACATAGCCCACTTTCGTATGGTAATAAACTGAAAGTAGCGACCCTCTAGATGAATACAAAATTATTACTTTATTAGTTTTGAACATCGCACTCTGCGTTTATTCGCTTCATATGAGGGAATATCTTGCTCGTCATTATCAAAAAAGTGTTCTTTCTTCGTGCATATTTTAATGAGATATATGTAGCTCAATTTTATATGGTAATAAACTGTAAGTTGGGACCCTGTAGATGAATATAAAATTATCAGTTTATTGCTTTTGAAGTTGACACCGCATTTGTAAGGTTGATATGAAGGAATATTTTGCTCATCGTTATCCGAAAAATTAGTGTTCTTTCCTCGTACATATTTTAATGAGATGCACATAGCCCACTTTTATATGATAATAAACTGAAAGTAGCGACCCTGTAGATGAATATAAAATTATTAGTTTATTAGCTTTGAACTTCGCACTCTGCGTTTGTTTGCTTCATATGAGGTAATATTTTGCTCAACTCCACTCAAAAATTAGTGTTCTTTCCACGTACATATTTTAATGAGATGTACATAGCCCACATTTATATGGTAAGAAACAGGAAAGTAGGTAACGTGTAGATAAATATAAAATTATTAGTTTATTAGTTTTGAACTTGCAACTCTGTGTTTATTCCTTTCATATGAGGGAATATTTTGCTCGCCATTATCCAAATAATTAGTGTTCTTTCCTCGTACATATTTTAATGAGATGTATGTAACCCACTTTTATATGGTGATAAACTGAAAGTGGGGACCCTGTAGATGAATATAAAACTATCAGTTTATTAGTTTTGAAGACTCTGTTCGCTTGTAAGCTTGATATGAAGGAATATTTTGCTCATCGTTATCCGATAGTGTTCGTTCCTTCGTACATATTTTAATGAGATGTACATAGCCCACATTTATATGGTAACAAACTGAAAGTAGCGACCCTGTAGATGAATATAAAATTATTAGTTTATTAGTTTTGAACTTGGCACTCTGCGTTTGTTCGCTTCATATGAGGGAATATTTTGCTCAACTCCACTCAAAAATTAGTGTTCTTTTCACATACATATTTTAGTGAGATGTACATAGCTAACTTTTATATGGTGATAAATTGTAAGTGGGAACCCGGTAAAAGAATAAAAAAATATTTAGTTTATGAGTTTTGAACTTAGCACTCTACGTTTTTTAATTTCATTTGAGGGAATATTTTGCCTATCATTATCTGAAATATTACTGTTATTTCCTCGTACATAGTTTATAGAGATATACATAGCCCACTTTTATATAGTGATAAACTGTAAGTGGGGACCCTGTAGATGAATATAAAATTATTAGTTTATTAGTTTTGAACTTGGCACTGTACGTATTTTAGCTTCATTCGAGGGAATATTTTGCCTAACTCTTCCCGAAAAATTAGTTTTCTTCCCTTGTACATATTTTATAGATATACATGGACCATTTTTATATGGTGATAAACTGTAAGTAGGTACCATGTAGATGAATATATTTTTATTAGTTTATTAATTTTAAAGTTTTCACACACCGTTTTTTAACTTCATTTGAGGGAATATTTTGCCTATCATTATCAGAAAAGTTAATTTTTTTCCTCTTACATATTATATAGAGATATGCATAGCCCACTTTTATATGGTGATAAACTGTAAGTTTGGACCCTGTATATGAATATAAATTATTAGTTTACTAGTTTTAATGTTGACACTTTATGTTATTATTATTCATTGGGGGGAATATTTTGCTTATCATTATCCGAAAAATTAGTTTTCTTTCCTCGTACATAATTTAATGAGATATACATAGCCTACTTTTCTATGGCGATAAACTGTAAGTGGGAACCCTGTAGATTAATAGAAAGTTTTTAGTTTATTAGTTTTAAAGTTGTAACTCAGCGTTTTTTAACTTCATTTGTGGGAATATTTTGCCTATCATTATCCGAAAAATTACTGTTTTCCTCGTACATATTTTATAGAGATGCACATAGCCCCCTTTTATATGGTGATAAACTGTAAGAGAGGACCATGTAAAAGAATATAAGATCTATAGTTTATGAGTCTTGAACATGGCACTCTACGTTTTTTAATTTCATTTGATGGAATATTTTGCCTTTTATTATCTGAAATATTAGTGTTCTTTCCTTGTACATATTGTATAGAGATATACATAGCCCACTTTTATATGGTGATAAACTTTAAGTGGGGACCCTGTAGAAGAATATAAAATTATTAGTTTATTAGTTTTGACTTGGCACTGTACGTTTTTATTATTCTTTTGATGGAATATTTTGCCCAACTCTCCCCGAAAAATTAGTGTTCTTTACTCGTACATATTTTGTAGAGATATACATATCCCACTTTTGTAGGGTGATAAACTGTAAGTGGCGACCCTGTAAGAGAATATAAAATCTTTAGTTTATGGGTTTTGAACTTGGCACTCTACGTTTTTTAATTTCATTTGAGGGAATATTTTGCTCATCGTTATCCGAAAAATTAGTGTTTTTTTTCCTCGTAGATATTTTATAGAGATATAGATAGCCCACTTTTATATGGTGATAAACTGTAAGTGGGGACCTTGTAGATGAATATAAAATTATTCGTTCATTACTTTTAGAAATGGCATTCATCGTTTTTTAGCTTCAGTTGATGGAATATTTTGTCTATCGTTATCCTAAAAGTCAATACTGATTTATATGACAGAATTGACTTTCCTCCGCTAGTTCACCACATGGTCCACTTGCGTCAAAGAATCTCCAGAATCGGAAGGATATCTTTCTAGATACAATATTTACAGACTTACAGCAAGAATCTCCATATAAATACTATTATACACCACTCCGCATCTTGCTTTCACTATACCTTCGCAGTATTCCAGCAGATCATCATCATACCGAGTTCTTCCATCATCACCTCATTCATAAGCATATTACTCATCTTTTTCCATTATAGCACTGTCTCTCTACACCACTCATAAGGGCTCTCCATATGTCTCTCATCTGTCCTGAGCCGCCCCAGGACAGAGAATTAACATGCATTTGTCCATTGTAACATCACTATATTGTGTTTTGGCGTCAAGAGCACCTCATACATCACCATACATTAGTCGTCAATTTCTAACTTAATATATTTCAACAATACTCCGTATGTTCCCCATTTTTTGCTTCTGCACTATTTATTAACACTGTTTTTGCACACAGGTTATTGTTTTGTATGTGCACCTTTGTTCACTAGTTTAATATTAATGTTGTAACATTTGTTTAATATGTTATTATTATTATTATTGTTATTGTTTATGTATTTTCCTTCAAAGCTCATTGACCACCTATAAATTAAAGAAACAAAAATGGTGATCACAAACCCGAGGCCACGAGAGAGGGCGAAACCCTCTAGTGGCAGATTGTAATAACCTCCTTGATACTAGATTGGTATATTACAAAGAATTGCTCTTCCACTAATTGATGCCCCTCAATTTCTGAACAAAGAAATAAAGTATTACCTGCACCTACTCACCTAAAAAAACGAAAAGTTAGTGTTCTTTCCTCGTACATATTTTATAGAGATATGCATAGCCCACTTTTATATCGTGATAAACTGTAAGTGGGGACCCTGTAGATGAATATAAAATTATTAGTTTATTAGTTTTGAAGTTGGCACAGTGCGTTTATTGGCTTCATAAGAGGGAATATTTTGCTCATTGTTATCCGAAAAATTAGTGTTCCTTCTTCTACATATTTAACGAGATATACATAGCCCACTTTTATATGGTAATAAACAAAGTGGGGACCCTGTAAATGAATATAAAATTATTAGTTTATTAGTTTTGAACTTGGCACTTAACGTTTTTACCTTTTTATGGAGGCAATATTTTCCTGTTATTTTCTGAAAAATTAATCGTTTTTGGCATATATATATATATATATATATATATATATATATATATATATATATATATATATATATATATATAAAAATTAAATTAGATAGTACACATGTGTGAATATTAACTTAAAAACGTGAGCCGTCATTAACTTAGCACTAGAAATAGCGTGATTAATTTTCATATTATACATTATACACGGTTTTGAACCGCGGTGACTTTGGCAGACATTTGTCCGCAGAGAAAACGAAAATACACAGGGTTGCCAGTATACATTTTAAATGTATAATATCAAAATTAATCAAACTATTTCTAGTGCTAAGTTAATGACGCCTCAGATTTTTAAGTTAATATGCACATAATATTCACACATGTGTATTATCTAATTTAATTTTTATGTATATATATATATTTGGTCTAGGAATTAATTCGTGCGGGTGGACAAGAGATGGCGCAACGAACGGAGCGTCCCACAGTTCCGTGTATCCACACATGTGTTGCAAACCCCTGTCATCGCGTATCGTTCGTAGTATAGGGCAGTGGATTAAAGCGTCAACAACACCAGTTTGTAGTTAAGTGAACATGGCGCAATTTGTGCCTGATAAAGTGTTTTTGCGGGGTGTCCTGCTGCATTACTTTAACATGCAGAAAAGTGCGACTGAAAGTCATCGTATTTTGGTGGAAGTGTATGGTGACCATGCTCTAGCTGAGCGAACGTGTCAGAAGTGGTTTGCACGGTTTAGAAGTGGTGATTTCGGCTTGGCAGACCAAGAGCGAGCTGGACAGCCAAAAGAATTTCAAGACGAAGAATTGACAGCATTGCTCGAGCAGGATTCGTGTCAAACGCAGGAACAACTTGCAGCAGCATTAGGCGTTGATCAAACAACAGTCTCCAAACGCTTGAAAGCCATGGGAATGATTCAAAAGATGTCACATTGGGTTCCACATGAATTGAAAGACAGAGACGTTGAAAGACGAAAAACCATTTGCGAATTGCTGCTTCAACGACAGAGCAGAAAGGGGTTTCTGCATCGAATTATTACGGGTGATGAGAAGTGGATCCATTACGAAAACCCTAAACGAAAAAAGGCCTGGGTGAAACCAGGTGAACCAGGTCCATCACAACCAAAACGAGATATTCACTGTGCAAAGGTTATGCTGTGCATATGGTGGGATATGAATGGTGTGGTGTACTATGAGCTGCTGCAACCGGGTGAAACTATGAATGGAGAACGTTATCGACGACAATTAATGCGTTTGAAGCAAGCTCTGGCCAGAACACGACCAGAATGGGAGAACAGACATGATAAACTTATTGTTCAACATGATAACGCTCGCCCACATGTCGCAAAACCGGTCAAAACCTATTTAGAAAATGTCGGATGGGAAGTTTTACCCCACCTGCCGTATTCACCAGACGTTGCTCCTTCGGACTACTACTTGTTCGATTGCAGGAACAACGATTTGATTGGACAGCGGTTTCTTCTTCAGAAGATATCGAAACATGGGTCTCTGACTGGATCGCTTCCAAGGATGAGGACTTCTTTCGCCACGGAATCCGGACAGATGGGCGAAAGTGGTGGCTAGCGATGGACAATATTTTTCTTAAGGTATTTATGTATTTTGTGTTTGTACTACAGCTTCAATGTGTGCGCACCAACCGCACGAATTAATTCCTAGACCAAATATATATATATATATATATATATATATATATATATATATATATATATATATATATATATGCAGAAAAACGATTAATTTTTCAGAAAATAGCAGGAAAATATTGCCTCCTTTAAAAAGTAAAAAACGTTCAGTGCCAAGTTCAAAACTAATAGACTAATAATTTTATATTCATCTACAGTGTCCCCACTTACAGTTTATTACCATATAAAAGTGGGCTATGTATATCATGAAAATATGTACGAGGAAAAATACTAATTCTTCGGATAAGTATGAGCAAAATATTCCATCAAATGAAGCTAAAAAACGTACAGTGCCAACTTTGAAACTAATAAACTAATAATTTTATATTCATCTACAGGGTTCACACTTACAGTTTATCACCATATGAAAGTTGCCTATGTATATTGCTATAAAATATGTACGAGGAAAAACACTAATTTTTCGGATAATGATAGGCAAAACATTCCCCGAATTGAAGTTAAAAAAACGGTGAGTTCCAACTTTAAAACTAATAAACTAAAAACTTTATATTCATCTACAGGGTCCCACTTGCAGTTTATCACCATATAACAGTGGTGTATGTATATCTCTATAAAATATGTACAAGAAAAAGAAAACTAATTTTTCGGGGAGAGTTGAGCAAAATATTCCCTCAAATGAAGCTAAAAAATATACACTGCCAACTTTAAAACTAATAATTTTATATTCATCTACCTTGTCCCCACTTACAGTTTATCACCATATAAAAGTGGGCTACATATATCTCATTAAATTACGGAAGAGGAATGAACACTAATTTTTCGCATAATGATAGGCAAAATATTCCCTCAAATGAAGCTAAAAATGTACAGTGCCAACTTTAAAACTAGTAAACTAATAATCTTATATTCATATACATGGTCCCCACTTACAGTTTATCACCATATGAAAGTGGACTATGCATATCTCTATAAAATATGTAAGAGGAAAGAACATTAATTTTTCTCATAATGATAAGCAGAATATTCCTTCAAATGAAGTTAAAAAACGGTTTGTGCCAACTTTAAAACTATTAAACAAATAATTTTATATTCATCTACATGGTCCCCACTTAGAGTTTAACACCATATAGCAGTGGTCTATGTATATCTCTATAAAATATGTACGAGTAAAGAAAACTAATTCTTCGCGGACAGTTAAGCAAAATAGTCCCTTAAATGAAGTTAAAAAACGTAGAGTGCCAAGTTCAAAAGTAAAAAACTAATAATATTATATTCATCTACAGGGTCCCCACTTACAGTTTATCACCATATAAAAGTGGGCTATGTGTATCTGTATAAAATATGTGGGAGGAAAGAACACTAATTTCTCGGATAACGATGAGGAAAATATTCCCTCAAATGAAGTTAAAAAAGATAGAGTGCCAAGTTGAAAACTAATAAACTAAATATTTTATATTCTTTTACAGGGTCTCCAGTTGCAATTTATCACCATATAAAAGGGGGCTATGTACATCTCATTAAAATATATACGAGGAAAGAAAACTAATTTTTCGGATAACGATGAGCAAAATATTCCTTCATATCAACCTTACAAACGCACAGTGTCAACTTCAAAAACAATAAAGTGATAATTTTATATTCATCTACAGGGTTCCAACTTTCAGTTTATTACCATATAAAAGTGAGCTACATATATCTCATTAAAATATGCACGAGGAAAGAGCCCTTTTTTTATAATGACGAGCAAGATATTCCCTCATATGAAGCGAATATACGCAGAGTGCCAAGTTCAAAACTAATAACGTAATAATATTATATTCATCTACAGGGTCCCGACTTTCAGTTTATCACCATATAAAAGTGGACTATGTAGGGTATGTAGGTGTCTTCACACAGCTGAATTTTCATGAAGGACAAAACTAATGGAGATACGGTTTACAGGGGTCACACCAGTACAACCTGCATTTAAGATACAACATATAGAAAAGAGTTAATGGTGGAAATCTTTATATATAATGGCATCTGCAACTCCCAACTTTAGTAGACATATGAGCATGAAGATGTTGTTTTGTTCCTGAGACCTTTAGTTGATTTCTGAAAAGTGCTTTTCGTTATCTTCTACAC
The DNA here is from genome assembly GCF_964235325.1 of Thermobia domestica. NCBI lineage: Eukaryota > Metazoa > Arthropoda > Insecta > Zygentoma > Lepismatidae > Thermobia > Thermobia domestica. The sequence continues at coordinate 180,286,788 of NC_137460.1, read as the reverse complement.
TTTTTACTTGTGGCCACTAATGCTGAAACCAAATATGACCGATTTCTTCGGCTTCCGGTTTAAAAGCAACCTTTCCGAAGAAGACGAAACCTGTCCTTGGTACGCTGAATCGATTTCCGAAAACCGCTTCTTCATATCTCTTACCGTTTTCGTTCTATGAAAATCAATATTGAAACCGGAAGTAGTTATGAACTTCTATCCACTTCCGGTTTTCGTAAAGAGAAATGGAGGTGGTATATTGTCTGCAAACACTCAAATTATTTCTAAAATGAGCTTTTCACAGCTGTCACCGGTTTGATTTCTAGCGGTGCATGTTGAAACCAGTAATGTTCTATTTCTACTACTTCCGGTTTGTCGGAGTAGATAGAACTTTTTTTAGACGCTGAAACGACTCACGAAAACAAATAGATGATAGCTATCACCGTTTCTGCTATGATACCTGTCGACAGACGAACGAACATAGCCGTTCTAGAACACCTTAGATACTTATGTATAGCATTTCTATTGTTGTGTTCTCAACACTCTTACAATTTGTCGTACATGAAAAGATATTAAAAATGCAATCTTGGTTACACTGGTTGGTATATTACGAAAACGCCATTTAAATACGTGAAATTTAAGGTTGATGAATCTCTTTTTTTCATATACTGTATTTTAAGGTAGGTTATTTAAAAATGAATGAATTACATTTAGTTTTGTTTTATTAATGTTATTATTATTATTATTATTGTTAAATATTCTGCCTGTCGTCAGGTCCTTGGACTAATACTAGTTGTGTGTTCCTCTGTGCGTGTTTCTGGATGTGTGTGTGTGTTTCCTCAGATACGGGTCTTGAAATCTTTTCTCCTCCTTTGTTGATTTTCAGCTACCTCTTTCAACTCCCAATACTTTCTTCCGTTTCTCAAATCATCGACCAGTTGCAATCTTCTTCCTATTCCTCTCATTCCTTCCATCTTTTTCTCTATGGCGTTATGAAGGAGACAGTTTCTTCGCTAGATGTGTCCAATCTAATTAGTCTTCCTACAAAGGATGTAGTTTAAAAGTGTCCCCTTCCTAACAATTTGTTTTAAATCGTATTTTTCTTTGTTTATCTGATAACAACAGAAATAAAAGGCTATTTGTATCTTAAAAAATATTAAAAAATGTACAAAACACTCCAATGAAACTAAAAATTAATGACAATCGAGACTGGTAAAGTAGGGGTATGGACACAGTCATAATATTGGAAAATTGAGACATTAGATTTTAGTTATTTACTTAAACACATCCAGGAATCAGATTCATCGCATATTAGTATTAACAATCACATACAGTACTATCATGGTCAATACTTCTTTAGTTTTCTTACTATTACAAATCTTAACGTTAGTCCTTCATTTCTGCACTTGAGATTGAGTGGTGTTGAAAGACTAGGTTAACCCACAATTTCAAATTTTCGCTAAAAGATAAGAAAGTGAGAATTAACCTATAACAGAAGAAACCCATAGTGGAAACATTTTATTATTATTATTATTATTATTATTATTATTATTATTATTATTATTATTATTATTATTATTATTATTATTATTATTATTATTATTATTGTAGTGACCAACATTCTGTTCTCCTGGGAAATACCATTCCTATCAGAACAAAATATCCAAACTCAAATACTCACAGAGGTCCTCCGTGGCTATGCGGTTAGCGTACGCGCCTTTGGCGTGGGAGGCTCGGGTTCGAAACCCGGCGGGAGCTTATGCAGTTCGGATTCCACGTTAATCAGAAGGTTCACATCTCATATAGCCTCGCTGCTGAACGGGACGTTAAACTCAAAATTAACTCAACTTAAACGATTCACACATTCAGATATAACTTTAAAACCTAAACATTATATCCCGGCCAACTCCACATAAAAATGGTCGGTACTTTTGAAACGTTAATAACGGCGTTATTTATTTAAGAGCAACTTTCATTTCCGGGCAGTTTTTAGCAGGAGCGATATATCTAGTCAGATTATAAAATTTTAAAATTTAAGATCATGTCCCGGCCAACTTGACGTCAAGTTGGCCGGAACATTTGAATCGTTAATAACGGCGTTATTCACCTAGGAGTAATGTGAAAATTTGAGCAGTTTTCAGTAGGAACGTAGCAGGAACCTGGTTTCAAAGCATAGTCAAATTGTGAAATTTTGAAAGTGTTCCGACCAACTTGACGCTTATAATATTTGCTGCTTTGAAACCAGTCTCGTAGAAAAATGCTTTATTACGGAGATTGAAGAAATGAAGACTGGGGCGGCAAAAACAAAGAGATCAAAGAACACCATAAAATTGTACATTTATTTATTATTTACAGAATCTGTGTTTATTTTTAAATAATCCCAACTGTAATTTTTTGTTTCATTTTTGGGAGCGTTATACAAGCTCTTTGCGAGATATTTTGTTTCATATTAATATTGAAAAGGGAAGTATTTATTTTTTAACACTACAACAAAGTTATATTAAATCAATTTTAGGTATATCAATTCGAATCATATGTTTTATTCAACGTTTGCAGTAAAGTTTCCACCTTCCAAAATAAGCGGGACACTGGAGTTTTATTAATATTCACAACTAACATTATGGGCTATGATACTGTTGTTTTGAAGTGCACCTGGTATCATTGCATGCTTGTCATGGTAGCAATAAGCGAGAAACATATGATTTTCTAGCGAGGGGCATCTAGTGAGAAACATATGATTTTACACAGAAATGAGTAGAATTCGTAAAGTTGAATTTAATTTTGTAAATATCATCGGAAGAATATAATTGGTTTTGAGACAGTTAGAAAATTCTCTTCAGCGTCACTTTTAGAGCGAAAGAAAAGTAATTTAAATGGGGCAGTGTCCCCTCTAGTCCCTCCCTGGCTACGGGCCTGTTTCAGACAATCCGAGACTCAAGAACATTTCGAGAGTATCGAACACTTAGAGCGTCTCAAACATTTCCATAGTCTCGAATACTTCAAGCGTCTCGAGCAGTTCGTGTCTCGATCAATTCAAGTGTATAGAAATTTTCGAGAATCTTGAACACTTCAAATGTATTTAAAATTTCGAAAGTCTCGAACACTTAGAGTGTCTCAAACATTTCCAGTATCTAACACTTCAAGTGCCTCGAATATGTAGAATCCTGAATATTTCAAGTGTATTGAAACTTTCGAGTCTCGAACACTTAGAGTGTGTAAAACATTTTCATAATCTCGAACACTTCAAGTGTCTCCAACATTTCGAGTCTCGAACACTTCTAGTGTATTGAAAATTTCGAGAATCTCGAACACTTCTAGTATCTCGAACATATCGAGAGTCTCGAATACTTCGAATGTCTTAAACATTTCCAGAATATCCAACTTTTCTAGTGTATTGAAAATTTGTAGAATCTGGAGCACTTCAAGTGTCTCGAACATATCGAGAGTCTCGAACACTTAGAGAGTCTCAAATATTTCCAATATCGGACATTTCAAGTGTCTCGAATATGTATAATCCTGAACATTTCAAGTCTTGAAAATTTCGAGAGTCTCGAACACTTAGAGTGTCTAAAACATTAAAGTGTCGAATACTTTAAGTGTCTCGAACACTTCAAGTGCCTCCAACTGCAATGCACCGCTATTTTATAGCTACACCTCAGCGCATTACTTTGTATTTGTACAAGGGAAATTTGGACACTAGTCTTTATCCTCAGATACTAAAATTAAAATATACATGAAATTTAAGTTTTTCGAATCGTTATTGGATGAACAAACTGATATAAATTATATAGTAAAGAAGACATTTTGTGAGTGAGTTAATATGGATTATATTAAAATGTGTCGTTAAAATATGTGTGCCTCGGATCAAACGTCGAAGCTTTAGCAATTACACTTTATACTGTTATATTTTGTGTAAAATTAATATATCAGATAACAGTCTTTATGAAACCGTGTCCGATAGATTATTGTATGATTCCTATATGTGTATGATTTGAGTTGAAGATCTAATTTTGTATTATTAAAGGAGCTTTCTACGAATTACAATGGCATTAAGATGATTTTTAATAATTGTGAAATATGGAAAATGAATATATAGTAGATGTAAATAGTATAATAATATGTGATGAGTTTATGCTAATTATAATGTATAAATTGATGAACAGGCTGTTAAAAGAGAGTTCGGAATTGATCTTCAATTAAACTATTATATAACGACTAATATGTTGAAGGAACTGAAGGCTGCTAATTGTCTTTCTGCTATAGTAATCTTTACTGTGGGAGTCTCAATCGAAACCAGAACCTAAAATATAACAAACTATAAATTGTAATAACCCTTCTACACCGTCGTGAAAGTTGGATACTACACAACATTTCGAGAATCTCGAACATTTCGAGTGTCTTGAAAATTTCGAGAGTATCGAACACTTAGACTGTCTGAAACATTTGGAGTCTCGGACACTTCAAGTGTCTTCAACATTTCAAGTCTTGAACACTTCAAGTGTATTGAAAATTTCGAGAATCTCGAACACTTCGAGTTTCTAAACCATTTTCATAGTCTCTGAGTTTTCAAATGTCTGCAACATTTCGAGTCTCGAACAGTTCAAGTGTATTGAAAATTTTTAGAATCTGGAACACTTCCAGTGTCTCGAACATTTCGAGAGTCTCCAATGCTTCGAGTTTTCCAATGCTTTCTAGTCTCGAGACGAGTTAGTTGAATGTTTCTAAAATTTAGAACACTTCAAATGTTTAACATTTCAAGAATTTGGAAAGTTCGATAAGTAGATAAAATTATTTCTTTAACCACGAAACCGTTTAGAAAGTTTATTGAATTGTTTTTGATTACTCGATTATCGGAACAGCACTACTTAATGAGACATAATACATGTAGAAAATTTCTCCCTTTGATAATCTTCAAGGGCAACTATGGAATGGTAAAATCGTGCGTCCATGATAGAATGAAATGCGTTCATGATAATACTTTCAATTTACGGTAGTTATCAGAAGGCCCGGAGGGTGGACATGAATATGTTAGGGGGTGCAAAGTCATTAAAAATTCTATTACAGATATCTAAATTGTGTTTTTTGTATTGAGGTCTGGAGAGGACATGAAAAGTCTCGGGGGACCAGGCTCCCTAGCCCCTCTCTAGTTTCCGGCTTGGTTATCAGTCAGTATAGCATAACGCAGGAAGAATAATATTAAAGTTTCATTCAAAACTGTTATTTAATGTGCAGAGGTGTTTATACATATTTTCTCTCATTCATGTAATAAAAATAGATATAGGTAATATTTAATGTTTTGGAAATTAACCAAACACTCATGTTGTTCCATCCTCAAGTAGCAAAATAAAGGAAGAAAGAAAACTCTTTCCCACAGCTTGGTGATCTAAATATGGAAAAACTGACCGCCAAAGAAACTGTGTATAGTGAGGTGTGGTCAAAAGTGATTAGCAGCAAGCATTTTACTACATGAATCACACGGTCAGGTGGAATAAATGTCCTTTAACTTGGGGATGCGGCACAGGATCGACACGACATACGACCGACAATTCAGCTCAGAAACCTGTTTCGGTCTTGTGCCGTGTCGATCCTGTGCCGTTTTGCTCTTACGCCGCTGCTTTGAAATAATTTAACTTTTAATCATATGCCTAAAAAAATAATATTTTTATTATCTTTTTAATCTTTGCTCTTACAAATTATAAACTCCTGTCGATTCTATGCCTGTGCAAGTTATATACATAGAATACGTACGATCGAAACGGCATAGAGCCGACACGGCATAGGACCGAAACGGCACAGGTTCGACACGGCATAGGACCGAAACGGCACCGGATCGACACGGCGCAGGACCGAAACGACGCACGATCATCGCCACTGCATAGGATCTGTAAAACCAAAGATTTATTTCTCATAAAAGCAATCAGAGCCCTGTCAATTGATTTTAAAATATAAGAATTATAAGATATTTACTATATGAATATTAATAATTGTGAGTGACAAAAGGATGATAGTGCTAAATGGACAAAATGTAATATCTTGTGTGCTTGGTCAAAAGCATTTCTATATGTATGGAATACTTATATTTATTATTATTATTATTATTATTATTATTATTATTATTATTATTATTATTATTATTATTATTATTATTATTATTATTATCATTATTATTATTACGTTTTAACTCGTTTTGAAATCATGGCCTGAGTACACTGGAAAGCGAAAGGCATGAGAAATGTAAGCTAAGTAGTAATATGGAATACTTTTAATGTTGCTCACAAGAGGAAACACTGCTCGCATGTCTTCTCGTCTCGATATCGAGACCACAAGAGATTTTTTAATAAGAAGCTGAGTTGGGAAGTAATAACTGAGCCGATGGCTCGAGCCGGCTCGCTTGGGGTGAACCATCGGCTCGAGCTGGCTTGGTTGAGATGAGCCATCTGCTCGGTTCGGCTCATCTGGGCCGAAGGCTCTAGCTGACTCGGTTCGGTGAGCTGTTGGCTCGGCTCACTTCTCGGTTCGGGTCGATAGTGAGTGAGCTGTGAGCCGAGCTGCTCAAGTTGTTGACAATTGTAAACCCGGGCCGAACAGTTTTGAAGATATTTGGCCAGTGCCCTATAACGTTTAACAATGTTTGGTTCGTGCCCGAATACTCAACCTAAACCCCCAACCCAAATTCAGAAGCTCGTGAACAATATCCTTGACTTCTAGACTTCACGACTACCGAGGTTGGCAATCAACTAGTTTCTTAGTATTCAAGTACACACCGAGTATCTTTCATGTTTAAACACAGTGTTATTATTATTATTATTATTATTATTATTATTATTATTATTATTTATTGTTACTATTAATAATAATAATAATAATAATTGTACTAGTAGTAGTACTAGTATCATTGATAACCTATATTGTCTATGCAAGATACTTGAAGAGAATACTCGAAACTACACACCAGATTTGGCTCGACTCGACCCGAATTCGAGTCAAGTTGGAGGAAATTTTTCGAATCGAGTTCAAAGATGTATGTTTTTAGTCGAATCGAGTTTCAAAGAATACTCGCTCGTACTCGCTCGTGCCCATCGTAGGATGACCACATTCTAACAATCGAAAAGAAGGACACAAGTATAATAGTATATGATATCTTACTGCGTCGGCAATACGCATATCATTATTTAATTTAATGTTAACTTAAGTTAATAAACATTTTTGTTAAAAAGAAGCACTGAACAAAAGTATTAAAGGAATTAAACACAACTCCAAATGCTTTGATGAATAACAAATTGGTTTATTTTATGAACGTACAGTCAAAGTTCGTGTTGGGCTAAAAAAAAATAATAAATTTCAAAGCGTGGTATTATTTTAAGAAATGAGAGAAAATTTAGACCGGCACAAGGGAACTTCTATTTAACTTAGTTAGCATCACTGTCATAAGTTCAATAAGAAACCTTTCCTACTTTATCGATATCTCAACAAGCTCTTCTCAGTAAAAGCGATGTATTGTAGAAAATGGTTTGTTGATTGTTCCCCATCCCTAGTCTTTTCAGGAGTGTTAAAAAACACAGCGGTCCATCATTCAGGAAAAGAGTGTGTTTGATTCGAAATATTGTGAATAAAGAATGAAACATTAAGATATTGCAAATAAATTAACTCTGGACATTTCGCAGGACATTTTAAAGAAGGATATTTCTCGATTTCCTAGGCATCTTCGCAACACGCAGGACAGCTCTTTGAAAAACAGTACTGTACTGCGAAAATCAGTACGTCTGGTTACCCTAGCTCATCCCTACGAGAAACGCAGTATGGCATTTTAGCCAATGTTCCATTATATGAAAATATTCATAACTTATAGCTGTCAAGTAAAAATTTGTCCTTGCATTTACATAAAGCGATTCAGAACGCGCAATAATAATAATAATAATAATAATAATAATAATAATAATAATAATAATAATAATAATAATAATAATAATAATAATAAAAGCGATAGTAATAGTAGTACGGAAAATTGAAGTTATAACATTTTTTCACATATTCTAAGTTTCGGACCTAAAAGTAACGCGTTAGTAACGCGTTACTTTCGAAGTAAAGTAACAGTTATTTTTTGGGGGCAAGTAACGCGTTACATTTTAGAAAAAAGTAAAGTAACTTGTAACGCGTTACATTTTTACATGTAATTTACCCAACACTGTTCATGGGAAAATTGTTCACTGCTCGGGCCAAGGATTGTTTCTGATTGTCGACAGATGGATGCCGTTTATGGCAGACTTTGCCTGAGGGACTGCCCAAAGTTTGTAGTCCAATGGGTTAAGGTCCGGGCTGCTAGAAGGCCAATCAGTAGTAGAAATGAAGTGAGGGACGTTCCGAGCCAGCCAGTCCTAAGATTTTTCGCTGTGTGGCCTGGAGCGGAATCCTGTTGGAAGATTCACCTTTCTCCAGGGAACATGGTAGCAGACAGTTGTTACACTATAGGTGTTAGCACTGTGTCCTGATATACCTTGGCAGATGTTTTAACACCTTGTTCGCAAAAATACAGCTGGGTTGTGCTTGAGTAGCTCACTCCCCACCAAACCATCACTGAGGCAGCATGATGTGCCGGGTGTCATCCAGAAGTCCTAAACGGCAGAACTCCTAAAGATATAGGCACTAGACTTAAATTTTAGGACTTCTGCAGTTTAGGACTTGTGTCGCGGTATGATTTTTAGGACTTCTGCCGTTTAGGACTTGTGCCGCGATATGATTTTTAGGATTTCTGGCGTTTAGGACTTCTGCCTTTTAGGACTTGTGCCGTTTAGGTCTTGTGCCTTTTTCATTCACTTGCTTTAGTTCTGAAATTTGCCACCACCACACGAAATTGCGACGATGCAGCAACTAGTTGGCAATAATGTTACGAACGTAGCTAATTCCAACAATAACAGCTATATTTGTACTACTATGATTATTATTATCACTATCTGTTTTGCACTTATACACGAATTACATAATACAACCTATTTCATTCTAAGAATTAATTACATAATTAGTTAAGAAATTCGTTTCTTTCGAATGGAGATACGAGAATTCCAAGACAAATTCCTAAAACAAAAATAAATAAGTAAAAAATTTTAAAAAATGTTTAAAAAGCATATTTTACCAGACTTCTGAAACCAAGCAAACATTCAGAATTGCAATATATACTGTGGGGAGTGTATTCTATTAAGAGTAGGACAAAAATTCACCAAAGTTTACTTAATTAGAACAAAAGCTCACTAGACATTTTACGAGTGAACATTAAATACCAACTGTGTACACAAAGAACGCAGTAAATTTAAAACTGAACAAAGAACATTTATTATGCAATATACTGGGTGACATTCATGTCTTAAACGGCACAAGTCCTAAAAATATAGGAACTAGACCTAAATTTTAGGTTCTGTGCCATTTTTGCAGAAATTACTATATAGTCATTTAGGGGTGTAGCTTTCAAATTTTTCTAGGGAGGCCATGATTTTTATATATTAAAAGCAAATCAAAAGTTTATTTCCAGATTACGAAAGCTTCAATAAGACAATAAATTTATACATATTACACATGTACACAAATACATAATATTATTATATTTCCAGTTAGTTCCTTTTTAAAACCTGAACCTTGACAGAGCGTAAACTTAAAACCACAGCTTGTGAGAAATGTACGAATAAGTTAGTTATAAGAAATCAGAAACTGTTCATGGAAGTCCATTTGTTTGACTGTATTTATCTTCTGTACTCTTATATAAAAGAGTAAAGATGAGTGATTTTTGGGCATACTACTACAAGTAGAGTCGTTAAATTTTAATTATAAAATATAATTTTCTTATGAAAGCAGGACATAAGAAAGAATTTTTGGAAATAAGTATCGTAAAAAGGGTGGGGCAAGAAGTTTTAAAGGGTAGTGTATCTCGCAAGTTTCTAAAGCTAGTAAAATGAAACTTGGCATATAAACTTTCCTGTTTTAGAAAACTGAAAATTGAACACATAAAAGGGAAAGAACAAAGGGAGCACTCTTTTTTGTTCGAATTCCTCATTACTTACTCAGAAAATATGTAAATAAATTAAGGAAGGATTTGTTTAAGCTAGATGCGTGAAACTCGGTATTTGAACTTTTAACTAAAAGTAATAAAATACTATATGTTTCAGCGTCTTGAAAATTACACTTCTAAGGGAAAGGAGGGTCAATTTCTATAAAACAGACTAACCCCCGGTCCCGGCCAAGAATGTGTTTTTGGGGTTAAGCCATCATTTGCCGTCCGTAACATAACCTTTGATTTTAACTTCACGTACTATCAAGACTCAAGTCTCAGAAATGTAGCGTATATGAAATATACTACTACTACTTCTTCTTCTACTACTACTACTACTACTACTACTACTACTACTAATAATAATAATAATAATAATAATATATATATATATATATATATATATATATATATATATATATATATATATATATATATACTTCTGAAATACTATGTATCTATGAGCTATTAATTCTTTCATAATCTTGAAAGAAACTTCTGATTTGTTTTTAGTTTGTAAAAGTAAAAAGGCCTTCTAAGGCCCTCTAAGGAGTTTGTAAGGCCCTCTAGAATAACTTGCTGGCTACTCCCTGAATGACTATGTATTGGTTTCTGTACATGTATTGTGTTATCACTTACTAGTCTAGTGTTATTTGTAGAACAAGACAATGGTTCTTGGCTTGGAATATTACTAGTTTGGTTTGGTAGTACAGTGATAGAGTGTGACCTATGATTTAATTTCCCTGTAGGGTATGCTATCTGCAATGCAATAAACTATATATGCTTCTTCCTAACAAGGCTGCGCAATAAGCCCCTGCAATTCCATTACAAATAAGGACGAAATTATTTTATAAACTACTTGGTGAACCTTTGTTAATATAACGCTATTAGTTCTTACAACATTTTGTTAATTTTATTTAACAATTGCAAAATGGAATAAGAGGGAAATATATAATGATGATGATTATTTATTTACATAAGGTATACATACAACAAAAGGGAATCTGTTGGTCATTACTGCGTATTTGCTAAACCAGGGTCAAACTCTGTGTGTTACAAAAGTTAGTTCAACAGAGTTTAAAATAATATATATTTTGTTTGACTTACGAAGATTATCATATTAGCAAAATGATTTGAAATAACACGCCAGGCATAGGATAAGCCTTGGGCTATATCGCTTAGAACTGTTTTAAGAGTAAATCTATCATTTATGCATTAAATTTCATTACTGGCTATTTACACGTTTCGGCCTCGTATTGGAAGTTAGCTTCTGGTGCCCTTTTCATATCCCACGATAACTGTTTTAATTGCACACTCCGCCAAATTAGCTTTCCGACCTTACAATACTTTCTTGTAAAGCTGCGGCTAACATATATCACCAGACGTTTCGAAACCCGACATCCTTTACTTCAGGGTACAATGCGTTATTTAGCACTTCACCCAACACTTCACAGTTACCATCATTCTCCACTTTCGCTTCTCTTCACCTTATATCACTATACTCTACCACCGTTAGATGCCGCTTTACTTATCATCGCCGATTACGTCATTCATGAACATCTTCCTCTCATTCACCCATCATTTCCAGCACAGTGATTACCATTATTTACTAACATGGGCCTCATTCGTTTTCATCATTGAATAGAGCAGCCTCTAGACTGAAGATAAGCTCATTTGTCTAACTAACATCACCCACGTGTTGTTCTGTGTATGCACCTTGCCACATCATTCATGCCCATTACTATATCATACGTATCGTGCATGCTATACCTAATCCTTCGTTATGATCATTAATGTTCTTTGCTTATACTATACTGTCTGATTATTTTCTTATTTATTTTCTTATTAATAACAATCATATATATATCTAAAGTAACATTTCTTTTCATCTATTTATATAATCTATCTCATCTTACCTTTCGCACTTCTATTGTTCTCAGTTTTGCTTTGTTTCCTCACTGATATATATATTTCTATAATTACCATATTTATATTTATGTTCTATTCAATTATACTCGTTATTATGTTACTGCTCTTATGTTATTAAAACTACACCCACCATTCAAGTATGATTATGATCGAAAAGATCATAATGTCCTAGTTCTAGTAATAAATAAACAAATAAATAAATTACTCTTAGCCCACCCATTCCTTACTTCTTTACCATAATACCTTCACTTCTCCCACCTAAGAGAGGGTGTAGCCCTCAAAAAGGGAGCTAGCCTATGGCGAGCACTTAAAAAAACGCTTTTAATTACTATTGTAACATTTTAATAGATAGATGTTGTAAACAGTTATCTGTTTGTGGACAATCCTTTCGACAATGAGATCTCGGAAACTGCAGGCTCTAGAAAGATGACGTTTCCACTGATCGATGCAAATTTCATGTAGATTGTCCAGTTCTAATTGAATATTTAAAAAACATGGACACTATTTTTTATTACATTTTTACGGGTACATTGGAAGGGTTGAAATTAAAAAAAACTAAAGCATCACATCCTACGAATTATACATTCCAACACCACATAGTTGTATATAAGGGTTGTATATGTCTCAGGCGTTTGTTTCATGACCAAATAATAATGGAAAGTCAAGGATAACCATTTCTCCAGTTTAAGATGAACCTTTATTTTTGGAGTGTTCTGCCCAACGAACACCATTTATAATTGACATTATAATTAATTGTGTATGTAATGTATTGTCTTATTACATACTGCATGCAAGAAGAAAGAAAGCACTGGTCATACATGAATTAGAAACTCCAACCGGAAGTAGGCTCAAATCTTGCAAACAGTGCGAGATATTGAGAAAAAATAATTTTAAAAAATCCCATTTATGATACCCCTTGGATTAGTTAAATCAATACGTCTTTCACTTGTGTCTGTAAAAGGACATGTACAGATGTTGTAAGGAATGAATAGGAGATTTATGCTCATATGCGAATGATGCGCTGTGTAGAGAGCGCAGGTTATGCTAGTAAATAATTAATATGCCTGGAACTTTTACCCAAATTGACATATCTTAAAACTAACTTCACCATTGTCTTCCTACGTAATTAAATTATAGCCCGAAATTATGTATCGTATTACCTATTCCTATTTAAAAAAACTTGGCCTTAATTCAAAATGGCGGATTTCAAGATGGATGCTGTCAAGGTCATACCTACCATACGACTTCCCCCTAAGCTTTATATATATATATATATATATATATATATATATATATATATATATATATATATATATATATATACATTGTTGTTTTTTTCATTAACGCACTCCGTTTACAAAGGGTAGTAAGGAAATTCTGCAGTAATCTCTAATAACCACATCACAACTCTTAAAAATTATAAAAAGTAGAAACATGCAGCACTGCAAATATTTCTATCATCACAAATAGTGCATACATGTCCTTCAACAGAAAAAAATCATTGAAATCACAGCCGGACAATTGAGTGATGTCCTTTGTTAGATTTAAAATCAATCAAGAACGATGGAGTGGATTCCACCCCACCCCACTGCGACATGTTTCATACTGTGTTCGATTGATTGATTAATAAATTAATTGAGATTTAACGTTCGTTTTCAATACTATTTTTACATGAGCGAGTTAAGCACCTTCCTTTCGCTTAAATCGATATTATACATGGCAATTGTAATAGAATATTTCTTTGTTCTATCTACAAAAGTTATAATTCTGCCATTTCGAGATGTATAGCAAGAAACCAGTGAATTATTCTATTTGTCAAGAAAGCATTGAGGAATGATTTTATGTTATAAATCAGAAAGTAATAGTTGATTAATTAGAGTTTAGAAATGGTTAGGACTCCACGCTAATCAGTAGGTCCATGTCTCTATATAGCCTCGCTGCTGAAAGGGGTGTTAAACTCAAAATCAACTCAATTAGAGTTTAGCGTCCTTTTCAGCAGCGGACCTACTTGAGATATGGAAACACAACTCAACGTAGGACCCGCACCGCGTATGCTTCTACCTATAATCGAAATCTGGTGCCTCGCGTAAGAAATTACGGTAATACCGTTGAAATAGTGAAGATATTTACTATCCTGTTTTCAGCTACGGCATTTTACATTTACAGTTCTTATAATATGGTTTCCTAATCAAATTTGAAACGAAAACACTTCAATTAAGAATTACTTTAAAAAATGTTCTCAGACTCCGGGTAAGTTAGAAAGAAAATTTAAAAAATCAAATATGACTTTCTCCATGTCTTGAACACACGATTAACAAATTATTCATCAAACTTTTGGACTATTGTGTAAGCTACTTTAGGTTTATTTTTTGTAAAGTGGTTTTCTGTTCCACAGCCAGATACTATAGAATTTGCGACAAATAATTGGAAATTACAATTCTTGCAACATGTTGTATTTTCCTGTTTCGCCTATTTCCGCTTCGCCGAATGTCTTTGCCGACTTAATTATCGCACACCTGTGCAAGCGGCCATGTTCGACGCATCAGCACTTCCTGTTATCCCGAAAACTAGTTAAAGGGAATTTATACCCACAACGGAGGGTCATGAAGTGGCTCCGCTGAGATCCGAACGAGACAATTGTGTTTGCATTTGATATGTTATAATAACTAGACGAATCCCAAAGTTACACGTGCCACCGGGCGGGATATCTTGAGTTACAATATATTTTTTAGTGTAAAAGCTACAAAACTACCAGAATATTTGGAACCCGGTAATTTGTTCGGAAACGGTTGGGTAAGTGGAAAACTCGGCAAACACGAATCCCACCATTTTCAAGGGCACACAGTTTGGGGTAAAATAGTATGTCTCAGGGTCCCCCACAGGGTCCCAGACGGGGTTCAACTCAAAAGTTTCAAATAACAAGGGGAGTTAAGTAGCATATCATTTGAAAGCTGTTGTTAAGTGAAAGAAAATGGAGCAAGTCTCGACTCTCTAAAACAACCCTGTGCAAAATGGCGGCGGGTCAAAATGTAAACAAAAAATTAATTGAAAAGTCTATGGTTACCCCTATAATTCGGAAACGGCGAGGCAAATTTGAAAACAGGAAAGGACGTGTGGCATTATTTGCAAAGTGCGGCAATATATTCAAACGATTTAAGTTGAAATGTCTTGTCCCAGGACTCCCACAGGATACCAGGGAAGGTCCAATTCAAAAGTTTCAAATGGCAAGGGAGGTTAAGTAGCACATCTTGTTGACAGTTCGATAATCTTGTGGAACATGGCGGCGGGTTAAAGTATAAACACAAACCAAATTGAAAGGACTATGGCTACTTTGAATCCAAGATGGCCGCTTAAAACCTATGTCATTCATAACAGTACAAATCTAAATCTGTCTTTTTTTTTAATTATGTATTTAGAAACAATAGGAAGACTAAATAACAACTGAATTTCGATTCACTTCAACTATTATTTCATTCCGCAACAACATATATATGTTTGTTCCTAATGCACGTTCGTCACGGTTCTCTCGATATCATTTGTGTTAATATAATGAAAGTAATGTAATGAAATGTATCAAGCAATTATAAAGCATTGCTTACTGTATTATCCAATTTGTATTCGGTGTAGAGCTTCAATTTTCTCAAAGTTTCAAATAAGATAATGAAATATGATTTACTATCGAATCGGAATTCGTGTCAGGTATTATTATTACTTTTATTGGTGTTTTACTTTCTTTCAATTGTTAAAACAAGAAACTTCCTTGCACTGTCATAAAATATGTGCTCTTTTCCAATAGCATAATAAGCGCTCATATAATTTTAAACTTTGAAATTAAGAATTGAATCAGTACAAGAAGTACAATTTGGATAACGAATGATTTATAATTGATGTTAGTGGCGTACTGAAGGAAAGGGATTTCGGACTTTGAAACCCCCCTTGAGCAAGGTATTATGCAAAACTAAGTACGTTTATGGTTGTTGTTGATTTTAGTTTAGCGTCCCTTTCAGCTATATGAGACGTGGACCTACTGATTAACGTGGAATCCGAACCACATGAGCTCCCGCCGGGAATCGAACCCGGGTCTCCTTAAGTACGTTTATCATATTAGCACGTTTATATATATAAACACTTGATATTATATAAACTTATGTTCCTAAAGCTCCTGAATACCCTAAACATTTGCGTAGAGTACTGATTATGTTTCTCTTATTATTTTAACCGTTTTATGCTTTGAACGAAATTTGAAGTGCAGGGACCCTGTGAAGGTGACCATCTTTACTATCAAAAAATTACATTATAAAAACATCAGACAAATAATATTATTTATTCGGTATTGAAAACCTCTAATCAACTATTGGAGTTATTTAGCGTCATTTTTTTAATATCACAAAATTAAAGGTGTGGGACATGGATATATTACGAACAGTATTTTTATACAATTTGTATATATATATATGGGTGCGTCATTTATAATGTCAAACCTTGATGACGGAGAAACCAAAAGAGAGAGAGAAGCGAAACTTTGCACGAAGCAACTATACAAAGGGACACATTGGTAGACATATTATTTGACATCACCGGATGAACAGTGTTGCCAACCCAATATAAAGTTTTGATTTTTTAAATGGAACGACCTAAATTGTATTTCATAATTGAATTCAACATTAAAAATTAAGACGAAAGATATACCACCCGCAGGTTAGTGTTGCAAACTTCTCGAGAAATAACGTTAAATATGTGTCACATTTAAACGCCTTTTGCACACACAGGGAGTGAGGTACACACTAGTTCTGCACAATAATTTAAATATTGGCCAGAACGGTTTAAATTGACACCAAGTTTAGATGAGTCCGTTAAACAGTGTTGACATAACAGAAAAGACAAAAGTCGAGTTTGGATATGGTGCAATAACTCGAAAAAGGCCATAAATACATTACGGTTTAAAATTTATAGGACAATTTGTTATGTCATAATAAGCATTCTCACGTTTATTTGAAGTCGATAAGTCAAGTACCTACCGAGATATTCGGAATTTTGTAAAAGCTGAGAATTTTGTGCTGTAGAAGTTGGTAACTCTGTCTCAAATTCCCACTTTTCCCTCAACGCTGAGGAATTCGTAAAGAAGTGGTTGAAAGAAAATAAAACATTAATAAACACACATACGATGAAAAAGAAACTTTTTTCAGTACTTGAAATGACTAATTAAGCGTAATTTACTGGATATGAAAAAAAACGTAAGGAAGTAAAAGGACTTCATATGACAAGATAATACAAAGACGTAGAAGACATGTAGGTACCTAGTAGCTACTTTCGCACGATGAAAATATTTATCCTCTTATAAGTTTGGGACACCAATATCAAAACAATCCAATACTCACTGTATACATTACCAGCATGTTACCAATTTCTGTTAACAGATACAAGGAAAAAGTATTCAGCATGTCAGGAGTCACACATTATTAAAAAAAAGTACAAAAGAATATTCCACTTCAAAATGAGAGGGTAGAATCGTGAATACCTTGAAAAACAGTACATGTACTCATAAAAGAACACATCTGGTAACCCCACATATCAGTATGTGCAAATCTTTCAAACATATGATACATACCTTCGTAGCTCAATCCAGATTTGTCACAGTAAAGCAGCTTGACCTGTCGTATCGTTTAGGGTGCGAGTATTGGATTGTTTTGATTTTGGTGTCCCAAACTTATAAGAGGATAAATATTTTCATCGTGCAAAAGTAGCTACTAGGTATCTACATGTCTTTTACGTCTTTGTATTATCTTGTCATATGAAGTCCTTTTACTTCCTTACGTTTTTTTTTTTCATATCCAGTAAGTTACTCTTAATTAGTCATTTCAAGTACTGAAAAAAGTTTCTTTCTCATCGTATGTGTGTTTATTAATGTTTATATTTTATTTCAACCACTTCTTTACAAATTTCTCAACGTTGAGGGGAAAAGTGGGAATTTGAGACAGCGTTACCAACTTCTACAGCGCAAAATTCTCAGCTTTTACAAAATTCCGAATATCTCGGTAAGTACTTGACTTATCGACTTCAAATAAACGTGAGAATGCTTATTATGACATAACAAATTGTCCTATAAATTTTAAACCGTAATGTATTTATGGCCTTTTTCGAGTTATTGCACCATATCCAAACTCGACTTTTGTCTTTTCTGTTATGTCAACACTGTTTAACGGACCCATCTAAACTTAATGTCAATTTAAATCGTTCTGGCCAATATTTAAATTATTGTGCAAAACTAGTGTGTACCTCACTCCCTGTGTGTGCAAACTGCGTTTAAATGTGACACATATTTAACGTTATTTCTCGAGAAGTTTCCAACACTGACCTGCGGGTGGCATATCTTTCGTCTTCCTTTTTAATGTTGAATTCAATTATGAAATACAATTTAGGTCGTTCTATTTAAAAAATCATAACTTTATATTGGGTTGGCAACACTGTTCATCCGGTGATGTCAAATAATACGTCTACTAATGTGCCCCTTTGTATAGTTGCTTCGTGCAAAGTTTCGCTTCTCTCTCTCTTTTGGTTTCTCCGTCATCAAGGTTTGACATTATAAATGACGCACCCGGTATATATATATATATATATATATATATATAACTCTATGGCCTATGGAACCCGGAGGTTCAATGCCGCGTTCACAAAAGCTCTCCACTGACTTCTATCCTTAGCTAATTGGACCCAGTTTCTACTTTGTATTCCTATCTCTGCGAGATCCATCTTAATATTATCCTCCCATCTGCGCCTAGGTCTTCCTAATGGTCGTTTTCCTATGGGTCTACCAGTCAAGACTTTGAAAGCGTTTCTACTTTCTTCCATTCTAGCTACATGACCTGCCCACCTAAGCCTCCTAGACTTGACGACCCTAACAATGTTGGGTAAACCGTATAAACTATGTAGTTCCTCGTTATGAAGCTTCCGCCATTCCCCATACCCGTTCCTCTTGGGTCCGAATATTCTTCTCAGGATCCTGTTCTCAAATACTTTCAGTCTATGTTCTTCCCTCAGAGTAAGCGACCATGTTTCGCAACCATACAGAACAACAGGCATGATTATAGTTTTATATATTTTAAGCTTCAAATTCCTCGACAGAATTCGCGACAAGAGATTTTGAACCGAATAGTAACACGAATTCCCTGCTTTTAGTCGACATTTAATTTCTTCGTGAATATGATTTTCGTCTGTTAATATTGATCCTAAATATTTGAAAGTATCCACTTTATCAAAAGTATTATTTAATATTTTAACGCCTCCACAATTTGCCGTATTACGGTCCCGACGAACTTCCATGTGTTTAGTTTTCTCTCCATTTACTTCTAAACCCATGTCCCTGCAAGCGTTTAATAATATCTCTGCATTTATTTCTACTGTTCTCCTATCATCCCCTATTAAATTTACATCATCAGCATATGCCATTACCTGGTGAATGCCGTTCAACTCTAGGCCCTGGTTGCTATCTTTGATTTTCCTTATGGCGTATTCCAGCACAAAGTTAAATAATAATGGCGACAACGCATCTCCTTGTTTCAGGCCATTTTCGACGTGGAAGCTCGTGGACAAAAATTTTCCTACCCGCACTTTACTTTGGGATTCACTTAAAATATCTTAATTAATCTAATTAGCTTTCTCGGTATTCCAAGCTCTGTAAGAACGTTGTATAATGTTTCTGTCCTAACCGAGTCGTAAGCCTTTCTAAAATCAATAAATAGTTGATGTACCGGGGTATTGTATTCCCATTTCTTTTCGAGTATTTGGCGAATGGTAAATATTTGGTCGATAGTTGATCGATTTCGTCTAAATCCGCACTGATAATCTCCAATAATTTCATCTGCGTATGGGGTCAATCTTGCTAACAGAATATTTGAAAGGATTTTATAGGATGTTGACAGAAGAGAAATGCCTCGATAATTATTACAGTCAGTTTTGTCGCCTTTCTTGTGAATTGGAACAATGATTGACTCTTTCCACTCTTGTGACAATTCTTCCTTGTTCCAGATAAGGAGAATGAGTTTGTGTATCTTGTTCCACAATTTTTCGCCTCCAGCTAAAATTAACTCAGCCGGAATTTCATCTACACCCGGAGATTTGTGTTTCTTTAATTTCTTTATAGCGGCTTCCACTTCTATTCGATTGAGTTCTGGAATATACGGTTCTGCGGTGTGTATCTCCTTTTCTCCACGCACATTAGTTTTTGGCTGCGTGTTCAGCATATATATTAATGTAGGCCGTTTAGAATTATTTATCCTTACATTTTTTTATATCCCCAAATTCAAGGTGAGGGATATGCGATATTAATATATTCAGAAAGTGTTGACTACCGTACAGAATGTCGGTCGTACGCTGTTTCGGTCCTATGCCGTGTCGATCCTACGTCGTGTCGGCCCTACGCAGTGTCGGTCCTGAGCATGTAACTCCTTTAACTTCACCGAAAGAGAATTTAAACAAGGGAAAAAAAAGAACTGTATAGTTCCATAAATCTATCAACCAAATGTCCAAATGTAGAAAATGAATTTGAATAGACAGCATAGACATCAATGTATACGGTTCACATAAAAAGGAATAAACATCTGTAATATTCAAGAGATTACATTGAATACATAGGTTCTTATTCCACCCTTCTCCCGCCGACTACTTACATCAACTTGGTTTTCTGATTCAAGACTAGTGATGACAATAGGTGGGAAATGTTGTTTCAAATCGGCTGCGAAGAGGAAATTCTGATATTCTCATCTATTGTATTGTTCTGAAATTCATTAATTTTATCCAATGAACATGCTCTTTCACGCACAATTCTCCCACTGACTCTCAAGGTTGACGAACTTCGCATACATCTAAGCAGACATAAGTGGCAAGTACTTGCCAGAAGGAAATGAGACAAAAGTCGGCAAAGACACAATAAGACAGATAAATTTGATGTTTCTTAAACAAATATGTTGCTTTCAATATTCAATAAACAACATATTAGTAGTTATATAGTAGTTTAACTGAAGATCAATTCCGAACTCTCTTTTAACAGCCTGTTCATCAATTTATAAGTTATAATTAGCATACACTCATCACATATTATTATACTATTTATGTCTACTATATATTCATTTTGCATATTTCACAATTATTAAAAATCATCTTTATGCCATTGTAATTCGTAGAAAGCTGTTTTAATATTAGAAATTAGATCTTCATCTCAATTCATATCCATATAGGCATCATACAATAATCTATCGGACACGGTTTCATAAAGACCGTGTTATCTGATATATTAATTTTACACAAAATATAACAGTATAAAGTGCAATTGCTAAAGCTTCGACGTTTGATCCGAGGCACACATATTTTAAGGACACATTTTAATATAATCCATATTAACTCACTCACAAAATGTCTACTTTACTATATAATTTATATCAGCTTGCTTATCCAATAACGACATGAAAAATTTAAATTTCATGTATATTTTAATTTTAGTATCTGAGGATACAGACTAGTGTCCAAATTTTCCTTGTACAAATACTAAGTAATGCGCTGAGGTGTAGCTATACAATAGCGGCGCATTACATTTGGAGACAATTGATGTGTTCAAGACTCGAAATGTTCGAGACACTTGAAGTATTCGATACTATGTAAATGTTTTAGACACTCTAAGTGTTCGAGACTCTCGAAAATTTCAATACACTTGAAATGTTCATGATTCTACATATTCCAGACACTTGAATTGTTGGATATTGGAAATATTTGAGATACTCTAATTATTCGAGACTCTCTAAATGTTGGAGACACTTGAAGTGTTCCAAATTCTAGAAATTTTCAATACACTAAAAGTGTTCGAGACGTTCGAAATTTTCAATGCAGTAGAGGTATTCGAGACTCGAAATGTTGGAAACACTTGAAGTGTTAGAGACTATGAAAATGTTTTAGACACTCTAATTGTTTGAGACTCTCGAAATGTTCGAAACACTCGAAGCGTTCGAGATTCTCGAAATGTTGGAGACATTTGAAGGGTTCGAGACTCGAAATGTTAGAGATACTTGAAGTATTCGATACTATATAAATGTTTTAGACACTCTAACTGTTCGAGACTCGAAATTTTCAATACACTTGAAATGTTCATTGTTCTACATATTTGTGACACTTGAAGTGTTAAACACTGGAAATATTTGAGACACTCTAAGTGTTCGAGACTTTCGAAATTCTAAATACATTTGAAGTGTTCAAGATTCTCGAAAATTTCAATACACTTGAATTGTTCGAGACTCGAACTGCTCGAAACACTTGAAGTGTTCGAGACTATGGAAATGTTTGAGACGCTCTAAGTGTTCGATACTCTCGAAATGTTCTTGAGTCTCGGATTGTCTAAAACAGGCCCATAGCCAGGGAGGGGCTAGAGGGGACACTATCCCACTTAAATTACTTTTCTTTCCCTCTAAAAGTGACGCTGAAGAGAATTTTCAAACTGACTCAAAACCAATTAAATTCTTCCGATTATATTTACAAAATTAAATTAAACTTTAAGACTTGTACTCATTTCTGTGTAAAAGAATATGTTTCTCGCTAGATACCCCAAATATCTTTCGTTGTCTTTACCAATTTCAAGACTTTCCAACAGTAACCTATTATTGCTACCATGACAAGCATCCAATGATACCAGGTGCACTTGAAAACAACAGTATCATAGCTTATAATGTTAGTTGTGAATATTAATAAACTGCAGTGTCCCGCTTATTTTGGGAGGTAGAAAATTTATTGATTTAATATAATTTTGTTGTAATGTTAAAAAAAATAAATACTTCCATTTTCAATATTAATATGAAACAAAGTATCTCGCAGAGGTTGTATTACGCTCCCAAAAATAAAACAAAAATTACAGTTGCAATAATTTAAAAATAAACACAGATTCTGTAAATAATAAATAAATGTACTATTTTATGGTTTTCTTTGATGTCTTTGTCATTGCCCCCTCAGTTTTCATTTCTTCACTCCCCGTAATAAAGCATGCTTTCTACGGGCCTGGTTTGAAAACAGCAAATACTATAAGCGTCAAGTTGGCCGTGACACTTTCAAAATTTCACAATCTGACTATGTGAATCGTTCTTGCTACGTTCCTACTGAAATCTGCTCGAATTTTTACATTACTGCTAGGCAGGGGTGAAGCCAGCAGGTTTATGTAGGAGGGGCCCGTTGTTTTTGAAGGGGGGACAGCTACAATGTACAAAAAGAACGTTTTGCAGTTAGTTTTTTTGAGGCCTGAAAAATACCGGAAAATTTTGGTTTCCTTCAGGAAAAATAAAAACAGCTTTTTAGCTTTTTCTCCTCCTCCTCCTCCTCCTTTTTCTTTTTCTTCTTCTTCTTCTTCTGCTTATTATTATTATTATTATTATTATTATTATTATTATTATTATTATTATTATTATTATAAAACTAAACGTACGTATGAAAATTTAATAGTAGTATATATGTATACTTGAGAATTTTAAGAATCCACGTTTTACAACTGATGATGATGCACTGCAACTATAAAACGCTTTAAGTATCAAAATATTTAAATAAGCTACGCACACGGTTTTATTTATGCTTGTTCTCCATAAATTATATTCCAGCCACTTTTATCATGTTTAACCAAGAACTACTGCCCCGGACCAAACATTATACCTTTGTGCATAACTATTTCAATTTAAGCCCTTATACACAGAACCTATCTATAAAGGTAACGAAGGAAGTTATATATTTCTTACCCACCACTTTCGAACATCTATAGGTCACCTAAGGGCTAAGACGTTCCTAAAAGATCAAAAATAGTCCCCATCAGCATCGATGATCTTCTGCCAACGTTCTGGGAGGCCATGGATTCCTTCGCGGTAGAATTTGGTGGACCGTGAAACGAAGATATCAAGTGCATTTTGTACCTCTATTAGGGATTTGAACTGGCGTCCTCTAGGGTGACTGTCCAAAGAATGGATCAGGTAAGAAACGGGCGTTACAATGTCCGTGAAGTATGGCTAATGCAACACTGTTTCCCATCCAAAGCCTAGAATGGTGTCCCGGGTCATCCTAGCTACGTGGGGCTTAGCGTTGTCCTGTAACAGGAGGATCCTTTTGTGATTAAGAAGTGCTGGCTCCAGAGTTTTGAGTTTTTCTTCAACACGGCTCAACTGAACGGCAGAACACAGGTGCACTGATGCCCTGACCAGCTGGTAGCAGTTTCTGATGCACGATGCCGCGAGCAGTCCACCAAACACACAGGAGGACCTTTTGGTGCGGTCAGGAAAGTGCGACAGGAGGACAGTGCTAATTTCGGCTGTTTTGGAAACTGTTCATGGGGTGCTAATGATGACGAGGCCGTAGAGGTTCGTACAGGACCCACTTCTTATCACATGTCAAACCTTGTCCACACATAGCTCCTTCCTCAGACGAAAGAGCAAAGAAACACAGGTGTCTACTCACGCAGCCTTCTGGCCCGGAGTTAAATCATGTCAGACCCATCGACAAAACTTGTAGTGTTTCCCAAGTTGATGGAGGTGCTGCCGAATTTTTCTCCACTCATACTGAATTGTAGTCCCAATTCCTCACATGTCTGGCTATTGTTCGCTTCAATTGGCGTCTGAAGGAGTGTGACCACTCAGGGAAAATGTTTCGTACTAACTTAGGTAGAAAAAAGTACTAGATCTGGGGGAAAAGTACTAAAATTTTATCTGCTCCTCTTTCATCCTTTTTATGACATTTTACGATATTACTATCTTATTAGAAGGTTACCGGCAGCTCTCCTCCCCTGTGGATGGGGAAGTGACTCCCATCATTCTTGAATGAACCGCCAACTTTAATGTTTTTACAGTCAAAATTCGATGCAAACCACTTACAACCTCCCAATTTTGATTTTACATTCCCAAACTAAAAATCCTGGCGGAATCCTTGCTTAATTGGCGTATTAGAACTCACTGTAAAAACACTAAAGTAACACAAGTGCCAATATAGAGGATGTCGGGATAAAACAAGAAATATCATAAAATTGGCTTATTGAGAATATCGAGTTTTAATTCCTTAATAGCCTACTGTTTAAACGGATCACCAAATATGTAATATTGTTTACTGTGGTCATTTGTTAGTTGGAGGAGGCGACCGGACGGCACCTATGTCCCGCTCTTGTAAATACCACTGTTGAAAAAAAAAGAGAAGAAGAAGAAAGTTGCCAGGAAGAGTGAAATTTTCGTACATTGCCAAATTTTCATGAGATTCCTTTGTGTTTCCCAAATTATTTATCAGAAAAGAAGAGGAGGAGAAAAGTAATAGATTTGTTGGTGAACGTACTAAAACACTAAAATATTATAAAAGGTACTAGATCTATTACGAAAGTACTAGCAGTGGTCACACTGGTCTGAAGATCATTTTGCACATGTGTTGGTCTTCCGGCACGCGGTGCGTCTTCGAATGTTTCGTCACCATCCTTAAACTTGTTAAATTACCGCTGCACTGTCCACGTAGTCACGACACCCTCGCCAGAGGCCTGCAATATCTCCCGCCCCGCTACACGAAGTTTGGTCCCAGTTTGATCTCGTACAGCATACACGCCCTTATGACTCTCTGTGGAGGTCCCATGTTCATTCATCCTTACGCAAGTTCACGGTGTAACTGAACTGCCACAACCAGGTAGTATGTTGGATATACCCACCAACAACTGGCCTCCTCCTTATCTTCTGTCACATTCAACTCACTGGGTCAATGGAACACAGTCCTCAAAAAAAAAAAAAAAAAACTAGGTTACCTTTATACATAAGACTGATTTTCTTTGTAATTTCTCTTAATTCCTTTAAGATTTCTAGACAAAAATATTCCTGACAAAAAACAATTATTTTATTAACAGGTGTATCTCACTTCCTGTTTTACACCAAGTAGCATTAAAAAGAGAGAATGAAATCCTAACTGAAAACTGAAAAAGGAAGTTTTTTTAAACCAAATTTTCCATCTGATAAAAGAAGATTTTTAAAACACTAGCTACAGTATATAAAACATATAACGTTCTTAGTAATTAGTTTAGTACTATTGTTTTATGGTAGTATAAAGGTAACCAAGAAAGTTCTGACGCTTTCTGTGTAGGTCAGTATTCACTAGGCCCCTCACACCGTCAGATGAATGCGAATGAAGATATGGCAAAGGTCAGTTGTTGGTGTGGGTATATCCAACGTACTACCTGATTCTGGCAGTTCAGGTACACCGTAAACCTGCGTAAGGACAAAATGAACAGGAGACCTCCACATCGCGTCATAAGAGCGTTTGTGCTGTACAACTTCTAACTGGGTTCAAACAGCGCTGCAGCGGGGCAGAAGTTATGCCAGGCCTTTGGTGAAAGTATCGTGACTACGTGGAAAGTGCAACGGTGGTTTAAGACGTTTAAGGACCATGACGAAACATTCGAAGAAGCACCACGTCCAGGACGACTAACACATGTACAAATGATGATCTTCATGCAGCAATTGAGGTGAACAGTGGCCAGACATGTGAGGAACTGGGGTTACAATTCATTATGAGTGGAGAAACCATTCCGCAGCACCTCCATCAACTTGGAAGGCACTACAAGTTGGGTCGATGGGTCTGCCATGATTTGACGCCGGGCCAGAAGACAACGCGAGCAGACACCTGTGTTTCTTTGCAGTTTCGTCTGAGGGAAGAGCTATTTCTGGACAGGGTATTGAATGCGATGAGAAGTGAGTCCTGTACGAAGCTCTAGGGTCCCTCCATCGTTGGTTAGCATCTTACGAGCAGTTTCCAAAACAGCCAAAACTAGCACTACACCAGAAGGTCCTCCTGTGTGTTTGGTGGACTGCTCGTGGCATCGTGTATCGAGAACTGCTATCAGATTGTCAGAGCATCAATGCGTCTGTGTACTGTCAGCAGTTGAGCCGTGTTCGAGAAAAAACTAAAAACTCTGAAGTCAGCACTTCTGAAATCAAAAATGTCCTCCTAGTACATGGCAATGCTAGGCTTCATGTGGCTAGGATGACCCGGGTCACCATTTTAGCCTTGGATGGGAAACACTATTGCATCTACCATATTCCCGGGACATTGCAGCGTCAGATTATCACTTGTTCCATTCATTGGAGAATCACGCTAGTTCAAATACCTAGTAGAAGAGCAATAAATGCACTTGGTATCTTCTTCGCTACACGGCCCACCAAGTTCTACTGCGATGGAATCCATGGCATTCCAGAACGTTGAAAGAGGGTGTTCTACGCTGATGGGGACTATTTTTGATCTTCCAGGTAGTCTTAAATGGCATATTGATGTTCAAAGCTGGTGGATGAAAAAGTGACAGAACTTTCTCGTTTACCTTTCTATTTATAGTACCTTGTTAAAACGTTTGTCTTTCAAACTGCCAAATATAAATCGCAGTGAATTGTGTAACCTGCTGTCACAAAAAAGTATACCACACCATTTTCCGATCGGTATAGGGAAGATATATACCATACTATTTTTCCATTGGTATGGTAAAATAGTATTTTTCCATACTATTTTACCGTAAATTATTAATTATATGTAAACTGTTTTTTTAAATGACTTGAAGCAAGGTAATATTACGATGAGGTTTCAAAAGTTGGTCATTTGGGGGGCCTGGCTCAGATGAGCCCCTATTGGCTACACCCCTGCTGCTAGGTAAATAACGCCGTCATTAACGTTTCAAATGTTGCAATTCACGTAGTCAGACAATCTGACTACGTCAATCGTTCCTGCTGAAAACTGCCCGAACATGAAAGTTGCTCCTAAATAAATAATGCCGTTATTAACGTTTCAAATGTACCGGCCATTTTGATGTGGATTTGGCCGGGATATAATCTTAAAATTTCCTAATCTGACTACAAAAATCGTCCCTGCTGAAAACTACCCAAACATAAACGTTTCTGCAATAAATAAATAAATAAATAAATAAATAAATTAAAAATAAAAAATAACGCCTGCCATTAATGTTCCAAACGTTCCGGTCAACTTGATGTGATGTTGGCCGGAACATAATGTTTAAGTTTTAAAGTTTCGTAATCTGAATGTGTGAATCGTTTGAGTTGAGTTAATTTTGAGTTTAACGTCCCGTTCAGCAGCGAGGGTATATGAGAAGTAGACCTTCTGATTAAGGTGGAATGCGAACTACATAAGCTCCCGCCGGGTTTCGAACCCGAGCCTCCCACTCCAAAGGCGCGTACGCTAACCGCAGAGCCACGCAGGACATCTGTGAATATTTTGAGTTTGGATATTTTGTTCTGATCTGAATAGCATTTTGCAGAACAGAATTGTTGGTCACTACAGTAATAATAATAATAATAATAATAATAATAATAATAATAATAATAATAATAATAATAATTGTCATTAATTTTTAGTTTCATTTGAGCGTTTTGTAATTTTTTTTATATTTTTAAAAGATACAAAAAGCCTTTTATTTCTGTTGTTATCAGATAAACAAAGAAAAATACGATTTAAAACAAATTGTTAGGAAGGGGACACTTTTAAACTACATCCTTTGTAGGAAGACTAATTAGATTGGACACATCTAGCGAAGAAACTGTCTCCCTCATAACGCCATAGAGGGAAAGATGGAAGGAATGAGAGGAATAGGAAGAAGATTGCAACTGGTCGATGATTTGAGAAACGGAAGAAAGTATTGGGAGTTGAAAGAGGTAGCTGAAGATCAACAAAGGAGGAGAAAAGATTTCAAGACCCGTATCTGAGGAAACACACACACATCCAGGAACACGCACAGAGGAATACACAACTCCTTTAGTCCCAGGACTTGACGACAGGCAGGGGGGGCGCGGTGGCTCAGTGGTAGAGCGTTCACCTCTGGTGCTTGGGGTCCCGGGTTCGATCCCAGCCCCCGCCAAGTGAACTTTGTGGTGGACAAACACCGTGCTCGTGGGTTTTCTCGGGGTTCTCCCGTTTCCTCCCACTTTCTTCATTCCACCATTTCACTCATCTCTCATCATCACCGTCTCCTTTAGCCTAATCGGCATAACCGTGGGACGTAAAACTTAAAGATTTCATTTCATTTTTTTGACGACAGGCAGAATATTTAACAATAATAATTATAATAACATTAATAAAACAAAACAAAATATAATTCATTCATTTTTAAATAACCTACCTTAATATACAGTATATTTAAATGGCGTTTTTCGTAATATACCAACCAATGTAACCCAGATTGCATTTTCAACATCTTTTCATGTACGACAAAATGTAAGAATGTTGAGAACACAACATAATAGAAATTATTAGACTTCCAAACTCTGGTGTACATAAGTATCTAAGGTGTTCTAGAACGGCTATGTCCGTCCGTCTGTCAGCAGGTATCATAGCAGAAACGGTGATAGCTATCAACTATTGGTTTTCGTGAGTCGATTCAGCGTCTAGAAAAAGTTCTATCTACTCCGACAAACCGGAAGTGGTGGAAATAGAACATCACTGGTTTCAACATGCACCGCTAAAAATCAAACCGGTGACAGCTCTGAAAACCTCATTTTAAAAATAATGAGTTTTTGCAGACACCTCCATCTCTATCTCTTTATGAAAACAAGAAGTGGATAGAAGTTCATAACCACTTCCGGTTTTAATATTGATTTTTTTAGAACTAAAACTGTAAGAGATATGAAGAGGCGGTTTTCGAAAATCGATTCAGCGTACCAAGAATAGGTTTCGCCTCCTTCGAAAAGGTTCTTTTTAAACCGGAAGCGGAAAAATCTGTAATATTTGGTTTCAACATTAGTGGCTAAAAACAAAAAGTGTAAAAGATAAGGACAAGCCCTTTCCACAAATCAATTAAAGGTCTCACGAACATACACCATCTTCACGCTCATAGCTCTACTAAAGCTGGAAGTTGCAGATGCCATTTAGTCTAATGCCGTTTAAGTCTTATGCCGCGTCCCCTAATCGGCTACCACAGTCGAAAGTAATGTAAGTTTGCTGAGAATCAAAACCAAACCATAAGCATAGCACCCTCGATTAGTCGGTATAATATTAATGTATTGAATATTTCAAAGTCCAGCATATCATGAAAGTTAAAGAACTAGTTTTTGAATATATTAAAACAGGTCTCAACAAAATCAACATATTTTGTATACAGTGCTTATAACATTAACTTTTATCTATATGCTGTATATTAAATGCAGGTTGTACACGAGTGACCTCTGTATACCATATCTCTATTTTCGTCCTTCACGAAAATTCAGCTGTGTGAGTACAGGAACCTGTAGATGAATATAAAATTATTAGTTTATTAGTTTTGAACTTGGCACTCTGCTTTTATAAACTTGATATGAGGGAATATTTTGCTAATGATTATTCGAACAATTAGTGTTCTGTCCTCGTACATATTTTAATGAGATGTACAGAGCCCACTATTATATGGTTATAAACTGAAAGTGTGGACCCTGTAGATGAATATAAAATCATTAGTTTATTAGTTTTGAACTTTGCACCGTACGTTTTTTTTAGCTTCATTTGAGAGATTATTTTGCTCAACTCTCCCCCAAAATTAGTTTTCTTTCCTCGTACATATTTTATAGAGATATACATAGCTCACTTTTATATGGTGATAAACTGTAATTGGGGACCCTGTGAATGAATATAAAATTATTACTTTATTAGTTTTGAACTTTGCACAGTGCGTTTATTAGTTTCATAAGAAAGAGGGAATAATTTGCTCAACCCTCACCGAAAAATTAGTGTTCTTTCCTCATACATATTTTATAGAGATATACATAGCCCACTCTTATATGGTAATAAGGTGTAAGTGGGGACCCTGTAGATGAATATAAAATTATTAGTTTATTAGTTTTAAAGTTGGCACTGTACGTTTTTAGCTTCATTTGAGGGAATATTTTGCCTATCATTATCCGAAGAATTAGTGTTCTTTCCTCGTACATATTTTAATGAGATATACAGGTGGTGATCAGAAAAATGGAAACACCTGTAGTTGGTAACACGGCAGATGTATGAGTTGGCAGTGGTGTCGTGGCGCCCACAGCGCCGGACCTCTGGTGGTGGTTTGTTAGGTCGGTCTGCATACTACGTCAGGCGCAGTGGAACAGCAGTGTCCAGTAGCTGCCATAGACGGAAGTAGTGTAAAATGGGAGATCTCTCAGATTTTTAAAGAGGGCAAATTATTGGTGCGCGGTTGTGAAGTTAGTGTGACGCCAGTGGCTACTGCGTTAGGTGTGTCGCGTGGGACAGTGTCGAAGATGATGACGGCCTACACAACATACGGGAAAACCACATCGGGGAAGCGGAACAGTGGGTGGAAGAAAATCATGAGTGACAGGTCACGCCGGGTATTAAAGCGCATTGTCACCAAGAACCGTCGTGCCACTGCGGAGGAAGTGACTGATGAACTCAATCAGCACCTCCCCCATCATGTTTCGGCAATCACAGCCCACCGCAAATTACATGACATGAACTTACGGGGTCGTGTTGCACGGGCCAAACCGCTCATCAGGGACCATAACGCTTTCGCACGCCGCAAATGGTGCCGTGACCATGCAACTTGAACCGCTGAGGACTGGAAACGTGTGATATGGTTGGATGAGTCATCCTTCACCCTATTCCCAACCACGGGTCGTGTTTATGTGTGGAGAACGCCCAAAGAAGCTTATGATCTACAGTGTCTCCGCCCAACTGTGAAACATGGCGGCGGCTCGGTGATGCTGTGGGCCGCCATATCATGGTTTTCATTGGGTCCGATTGTCACACTTAGCGGACGAATCACTGCCAACGTTTATGTCGCAATTTTAGGAGACCACTTGCATCCTATGGTCTAGATGTTGTTCCAGGACAATGACGACATCTTCCAGGATGATAATGCACCCATTTACACAGCTGGCGTTTTTGCAGCGTGGTTTGAGGATCATCGTGATGAAGTTCAACACCTCCGCTGGCCCGCCCAATCCCCATATCTCAACATAATTGAACATCTGTGGTCCGTGTTGGAAACACGACTCCGGCGACGATTTCCACCTCCAACCTCTCTCACAGAACTGGCCGACGCCCTGCACGAGGAATGGTGTAAAATTCCACTTGCTGTCATTCACGACCTCTATGCCTCCATCCCACGTCGCATCAAGGCTGATCTGAAGGCGAAAAGTGGCCCGACACCATATTAATCTGGTAAGTTGCAATTTCGTTCAGGTGTTTCCATTTCTCTGACCATCATGTGTACATAGCTCACTTTTATATGCTGATAAACTATAAGTGGGGACCCTCTAGATGAATATAAAATTATTACTTTATTAGTTTTAAAGATGGCACTGTACTTTTTTTAGCTTCATTTGAAGGAATAATTTGCTCATCGTTATCCGAAAAATTAGTGCTCTTTCCTCGTACATATTTTATAGAGATATACATTGTCCACTTTTATATGGTGATAAACTGTAAGTGGGGACTCTGTAGATGAATATAAAATTATTAGTTTATGAGTTTTGAACTTGGCAATCTACGTTTTTAATCTTTATTTGAGGGAATATTTCGCCTATTATTATCCGAAATATTAGTGTTTTTTCCTGGTACATATTTTAATAAGATATACATAGCCCACTTTTATATGGTGATAAACTGTAAGTGGGGACCCTGTAGATGAATATAAAATTATTAGTTTATTAGTTCCAAAGTTGGCACTGAACGTTTTTTTAGCTTCATTTGAGAGAAAATTTTGCTCATCGTTATCCGAAAAAACTAGTGTTCTTTCCTCGTATATATTTTATAGAGATATACATAGCCCACTTTTATATGGTGATAAACTGTAAGTGGGGACCCTGTAGATGAGTATAAAATTATTAGTGTATATATGGCCAAAAGCGATTAATTTTTCAGAAAATAACAGCAAAATATTGCCTTAATAAAAAGTAAAAAAACGTTCAGTGCCAAGTTCAAAACTAATAAACTAAAAGTTATATATTCATCTACAAGGTCCCCACTTACAGTTTATCACCCTATAAAAGTGGGCTATGTATATGTCTATAAAATATGTACGAGGAAAGAACACTAATTTTTCGGATAACGATGAGCAAAATATTCCCTCAAATGAAGCTAAAAAAAACGTACAGTGCCAACTTTAAAATTAAGAAACTAATAATTTTATATTCATCTACAGGGTCCCCACTTACAGTTTATCACCATATAAAAGTGGGCTATGTATATGTCTAAAATAACATAATATATATGAAATAATATATAAAATAAAATAATAATAAAATATAATAATATATAAAATAAAATATATAAAATAAAATAATATATAATATATAAAATAATATATATGAAAATTAAATTAGATAGTACACATTTTAGCATATTATGTGCATATTAAGTTTAAAACGTGAGACATCATTGACTTTGCACTAGAAATAGCGTGATTGATTTTGATAGTATACATTTAAAATGTATAGTGGCAACCCTGTGAATTTTCGTTTTATCTGCGGACAAATGTCTGCTAGAATCACCGCGGTGAGCTCAAATGAGCGCGAGCCCAGTTGAGGAAAGTGAGCGCGAGCCCGAGTGAGTGCAAGCTCAGTTGAGAGAAGTGAACGTGAGCCCGAGCGAGCGCAAGTTAAATCGAGTGCGAGTAAATTAAATCACTTCACACTCACGTGGACTCATTTGCTTTAGAGTCAAAAAAAAAGAGCAAACTTATTCTATGTGCAGAATTGTGAAGGAAGAATGAAACAACTTTACAAAAAGAAAAAGCACATACTTGAGGTCTGAGCTGTCATTTTAGTGTCCAGAGGACTTGAAACATCTTTCGACAGAGAACCGACTTTTTCATGGCTATTGTGGAAGGATATTATTTGTGTGAGGCAAGTATTTGTTTTTGTTGTTTTACTAACAACTTCCATGACTCAAGTTTTTTTTTGTGAGGTCATAGAGTAAGGAAGCTACTTGACCTTGCGAAGTAGGAAATTTATTTACTAGCAACTAATGAAGCTGTGCATTCATAGAAAAGTCGTGCGAAATAATTATGTATTATTTAATTGTAGCTTCTTTAAATCCCAATAAACAAGAGTAGCTCTTAAGAATGTTGATAACTTGCACCATTATGGTTATTCACCCATTAGTTTATATGAGGAAACATTGTTTTAATTTTTTGAAATAAAAGAGTTTTATACTGTTAATTTTACTGACTACTTCTTCTTGAGATCTTTAAATGTATTCTATGCGAAATTTTACTATTGTATTAAGTAATTTTAATATATACCGATATAAATAAAAACTAAAACAATATTACATTGAACAGTGATGCCCCCGTTATGTTCATGAAGCACCCCCCCCAATTGTCTATCCGTAGATGTTCTTCCATGAAAAAATCTTCTTTTTGATTAATTTATCCCCCCCAGCAAACATATTTATATAGATTTTTACCCCCCCCCAAATATTTCAATGACGCAGTTTGCGTCATAGCCCCCTCTTGTGGGCACCCCTGCATTGAATGTTTTTAAAGCAAGGAATTCTTAAATAGCCCAGAAGAAGAAATTAGTAAATTTGTGTGATTAAAATCTCGTTTATTTAAAAGAAAAATACTTCCTCATATAAGTCAATGGACTATCAAAAAAAAAAAATATAGCAATTCAATATCCAAAAAAATGACACACACACACCTCCTTTCATTAAGGTCTTTTTTCGAAAGCTACCCTGAAACGATGGCGTGTCGTCCGTTACAACCAGAGTTAAAAGTGAGGGAAAACTCGAGGGACGTCATCCCCTCTTCCAAAAATATCTATGGCGTCCCTCCACTTCTTAAAAAATATAGTGGGCAAAGATAGGCACAGGGGACGGCATGACGTCATGCGTTCCCCAACCTTTTCAGATTCATTTTTGCCCCTGGTTACAACTCGATTTTGATGTTGTTTGACTCAATATTTTCATTGCGGATTTATCAAATCTTATTATTGTGAAGATTAGCACATACCTGACGAAATAGCTAAAGGTCCAAGCTAGCAAACCACACTTATTCATATTGATTCACTGTGAATAAGTGGTGAGTATTCTCATCTTCCAGACGAGCGAGATCTCATATAACCACACTGATGAAAAAGAATATTAAACTCCAAACAAACAAACACAAAACATTCTAAATTTCACGATAGCTTCGTAAATTGACATAATTACATTTCCTCTTTTAACGTAGTCCTTAATATGAGCTTTCATTAACTTCTAATTTTCTTTGGTGTTGTTTTAACAAAACACAGGCTATAATCAACGCATACTTTCAAATTTTCAGTTTTAATACTCTTAAACTTGGCTTAAATTAAGAAATATTCATATTTAATGTATTTTAGCAGAACAATATTGTAAAATTTCTTGGGTAGAGCAATAAAATGTACTCGGGATTTGGACTTTTCCCTTCACCTTTTTTATTATAAAAAACTTATGTGCACAAATTGTAATAAGAAATTCCACTAATATTTAGTAGGAGCCCGGTGACCAAGCGTCGTGGGCTTTGAGGTGAGGTACTCTCGGTGACGAAGCGTCGTAATAGGGGTGTACATTAGGTATATCTCTCTCGGTGACCGTGCGTCGTAAGAAAGAGGGAAGAAACCCGGTGACCAAGCGTCGTGGGTATAAGGATGGGTACCTCTCGGTGACCAAGCGTCGTGAGAGGGGTTTTAGGTGTTTAGATCAATCCGGGAAGATTGATGTTGGTTGAGGCGTGCAGGTCCTTTTTATCCTGTCTTGTCGGCTTCCTTCGTTGATTCTCGTCCTTCCGACTGTTGGCGATGGTGATCGACTCCTCTTCGGGACCGTCGTCTGTTTGTTTTTATTAATAACACATGTAGTTCACACGTGGTTATTGCATGACGTGTAGACATGCGGAACCTTACACCCCCGGGGCATAGAAAAAAAATAAGACACTGGATTATTTTTTTGTTTGTACCCTCATGTGGAATTTGCATATTGGGCACAGTATACACTGTAAATGCACTATAACACTGAAACACAAAATCAAAGTTAAAAAACACTGGTCACTGATATCACTGTTTGAAACACTAAAGTTTAAAATGAAAGTTGAAGTTGGAGCACTGACAGTTTGTCTTCTTAATCTAAACAGGATCAGTATAGTACGTCATCTTCCTCAAAGGAGAGGCTGTGGAAGCTCTGGTGATTACAGTTAGTATACATATACTAGATCGCTTATAGTGAGGGCCGTAGCACATTTTGGTGATGGTAACACTGTCTGTGGCACCGACTGGGACGAGGCCATCGGTAGTGGATGTGAGATCTCGATGCGAGGGGAGAATGTTAGGGCTGGCCGTATCCTGAGGCGGCGGTATAGAATATGTAGGAAGGCGAAAAATAGAAGAACTATGGCGGCCGTGATAATGATTGGAAGAAGATGATACATACTGGAAAAGAAGGAGGTTGTGAGATTAGCGATCGTTCGTAAGCACGCGCTAGTATAAATAATAAAGAAAACATCCAATTCCAAATAGTAATAAAACAATTAAGGCCGCGATGATTATTAGTGTCCAGGGGAAAGTTGGCGCAAGATGAAAATCCGAGAAATGGTCTGGGAGAAAGTTCTTTTCATGTTGTAAGAAGAAATGCATAGATGTTATGGTTCGTTGGAAATTTTGAAGATTCAGGGTAAAATTGATATCGTCTTGATTAGGCAGGTGCCGAAATTCAATTGTAAAATTTGCCGTATGACGTGAAGGCGAATTCAGTGTGTCAGTAAGTACTCTTTCGAAATCCTCATATTTAAAGAAATATGTAGATGATGTACTAACGCCATCTGCAGTGATTATATGGTTCCTATGCCTGTTAACTTTAACAGATTTCCTAGTCGTCAGATGGAGACTTATAGGTGAGTATAAGTAGAATTCTTCATTTTTGGAAAGAGTAGAGATCAAGTGGCAATTAGCTGTCGAATTTCGGAATACTAAGTTGTAGAGGCAATCAGTTCCCTGAGAACGGGCTTGAGACTGTGTCTTGCAGATAGAGTACATCGTGTGAGGTTGACATATAGAGATATCTAATTCATAGATTCCTTCGGTGGTCCATATAGCGTGACTTGGCAATATAAGATGGATATGGGCAGTATCCGTTAAAAATCCATTGTTGTAAATTTTATAGAGCATATAATGATCCTTATTATGTATAATAGGAGTCTGGATAATGATATCCAAGTTTGCCAATGACGAGTCAAATGTGATAAGGTAAGTCTTTGAACATTGATAGAACAGACCTAGGTCGCGTTCTACTAGTAAGCCCCGTAGATTTTAATTATTAGCAATCATTTTTCGGGAGAGATCTGGCTTTATTAGAGCATCATTGACGGTATTTTGCAGTAAGCCCTGTATAAGGGAGTCAAAATGTTGCTCTATAATTTGAAAATGTAGTAATTAAAAATCGTTAGTTTGTAGTGGTTGTACACACAAGTTGGAGAAATTACTAGTCTGTGTCTCCGCTATGATTTTGGCATCTAACAGCTGTTGTATCTGCTTATCAATTTGATCTCTTATCCCTAATGGAATTGGTGCGGAACGGTGATGAAATGAAGCACTTTTATCTATACGAATTTTGTGAAAAAGTTTTTAAGTCCGTTTTTTCGTTAATAAAAAGAGCGCCCCGTAGGAAAGTCCTTTTAGTGTCTGTAAATAGACTCCGACGCATCTATCATGTAAAATTTCTTGGGTAGAGCAATAAAATGTACTCGGGATTTGGACTTTTCCCTTCACCTTTTTTATTATAAAAAACTTATGTGCACAAATTACAATAAGAAATTCCACTAATATTTAGTAGGAGCCCGGTGACCAAGCGTAATGGGCTTTGAGGTGAGGTACTCTCGGTGACCAAGCGTCGTGAGAGGGGTGTAGATTAGGTATCTCTCTCTCGGTGACCGTGCGTCGTGAGAAAGGGAAAGGAACCCGGAGACCAAGCGTCGTGGGAATAAGGATGGGTACCTCTCGGTGACCAACCGTCGTGAGAGGGTTTTTAGGTGTTTAGATCAATCCGAGAAGATTGATGTTGGTCGAGGCGTGCAGGTCATTTTTATCCTATCTTGTCGGCTTACTTCGTTGATTCTCGTCCTTCCGACTGTTGGCGATGGTGATCGACTCCTCTTCGGGACCGTCGTCTGTTTGTTTTTATTACTAACACATGTAGTTCACACTTGGTTATTGCATGACGTGTAGGCATGCGGAACCTTACAATATGCTTTCAAATACATAATTAAAAGTAGAGGTTTCTCCTGAGGTAAGTCACAAAGTTAAAAAAATTAAGATGTCCGATCACAGCGAAATTAAAATACCGCTAATTTACAGAATTATGTGATATCTTCAAATAGATAAAAGATAATCGAAATGTGGAAAAAGAGCGCCCTAGAGAATATCATTTTACAGGAGATATCCTTATCACGACTCACTTATCTCCTTTCGATTTCCAGCCATTTTGAAAATCGGCATTTATTTTCGCGTTTCTAAATGGCTGTAAACAAAAAGCTACTATGTGACTCGTGATAACGATACCTCATGCAAAATAATATTATTTAGGGTGATCTTGTTCCACATTTCGACCATCTTTTATGTATTTCAAGATATCACATAATTACTGTAACATTAGCGGTATTTAAATTTCGCAGTGATCAGGCCTCTTGAAGTTTTATTGCTTCAAAGTAAGAGGAAAAAGTAAATGGACTTAGAAGATGCAGGCCCGAATGGGAACAGTATTGTGGGGCTCTAGATTCCAGAAAAACATGTAAAGAAATCGCATTAAGACTATATCATCCCGGTATTCATGGAAGTGTCATATCACTTAATAGGTCTATTTTTTCATACCTGGGATTTACTAATTTTGCTGTACTTACTAATTCATGCAGTTCTTGAGCACAAAATTATCATCGACCGAAGTCGATTTCCGCTTCACTGACTCGGGGTTGGATAGTTGGTTTCGTAACATTGGAGATGGGTCGGGGGAGGGTTAACATTCTTCAGAGCGCTAACACTTTCACTTTGAATGCCTTGGTAACAGGGGTTCAGAAAATATATACTGGATTGTGGACCACAGAATGGTTCACTACTTGCCCTATCACATTCACAATCAGTATATCATACTGTAATTTGGACATCTTCGTTACGCTGACTAAACGATAAAAAAATTACCTATAATTTATTCCTAATAAAAATCATTGGACAACAGTAGAGTGGGGACACTTGGTGCTGTTTTTTCCTACTGCGCATGCGCAAACCCCTTGACGCTGATTGGCTGGCGCAGGTCACGTGACCCCGCCCCTTGGCCACGCCCTTGACCCTGATTGGCTGGCCACGCCCCTTTACGCTGATTAGCCGGAGCCGGCCACGCCCCTTGACGCTGATTGGCCGGCCACACCCCCTTCACGCTGATTGGCCGGCTATACCCACGCTCTTTCATGACATTCATTTTAGGAGTATCTACTGCAATGACTGGCTGGCGGCGGACCCCCGCCGATTGGCTGGCGCAGGACCCTCCCCCTTAACGCTCATTGCCTGGCATCGGACCTCGCCCCCTTTACGCTGATTGGCTGGCGTCGGCCACGCCCCTTGACGCTGATTGGTCGGCGCCGGACCCCGCCACCGCACATGCCACATAAGATTCGTTCCCTTTTATGAGCACTTTTAACATAGCACATAGCAGAGGTGTACTCGTTCCCTTTTATGAGCACATTTAACATAGCAGAAATTACACAACATAGCATATATAACATAATACTATCTAACATAGCAGGGGTGTACTCGTTTCCTTTTATGAGCACTTTACAACCTCATCGCAGAGCAGATATCACATTCTCCATCCACCTATTTAACATAGCGCATAGCAGAGCTAATAAAAGAGTATGGCTTATTTAACATAACATAGCAAAGATTCATTCCCTTTTATGAGCACTCTTTTTAAACATAGCAGAGAATAATGGGGGTGTATTCGCCCTCCATTTTGAGACCAATTTTTGAACTATTACGCATATGCGCAAAACTGCTCCAATTTCGCCGGAGCAGATTGTCGTTCTCTCTTACGAGATTAAAAATAACAACACACACACACACACAGCAAACCGCAGACTGTTCCAGTTCAGGAGCAGATTACGGCTATGCGCAGAAACATAAAATAAGACATAACACCCCCGTTCTCTTTTACGAGCACTTTATAGCAACATAATAGAGCAGAGAATATAAAAATAACAACACACACACACACTTGATTGCTTATGTGCAGTAAAATTAAATTTCCAATTAATTGCACATTGCACGCATGCCCAGGAAAATTACAGCCACATAACAAACTGTTCCAGTTGCAGTGCCAGTTCCGGTTCAGGAGCCGATTACGCAAACTGTTCCGATTCATGTTCCGATTCCCTCGGAGTAGACTACGTGCAACAAGTAGGTCGTAAAAGACTATGACATACTATTCATTCCCTAAATAACATAGTATACACACACACACACTTGGTTGCGTATGCCAAATCCAATTTAGTAGAAATAACACGCATGCGCAGAAACATTTACATTTCCGATTCGATACGCCCTTTGAACCGATTTGGATAAAACTAGGTAAATGGGAATTTTCGGACATGCTGGTCACGAATACCATTTCTATTTCTACCTGGGCCTTATAGTTTATGTGGGATACGCCCTTTGTAAGACACATAAAACCCAATCACTCGTAAACGGCGCCACATATTCAGATGGTGTTTCCAC
Organism: Thermobia domestica; assembly: GCF_964235325.1. Classification (NCBI taxonomy): domain Eukaryota; kingdom Metazoa; phylum Arthropoda; class Insecta; order Zygentoma; family Lepismatidae; genus Thermobia; species Thermobia domestica. Next base: position 180,246,123 of record NC_137460.1, on the reverse strand, counting down.
ATTTAGTAATTTGTCATCAACTGCCACAAGTTCCAAAATAATGACCATCGAGGTCAAAGGTCAACATACTTAAAACCTAATAACTCGAAAACGGAGCCACATATTCAGATGGTGTTTCCACATTTAGTAATTGGTGATCAAATACTACAAGCTCAAAAAATAATTACCATCGAGGTCAAAGGTCAAAATACTTAAAACCTAATAACTCGAAAATGGAGCCAAATATTGAGATGGTGTTTCCACATTTAGTAATTGGTCATCAACTGCTACAAGTTCCAAAATAAAGACCATCGAGGTCAAAAGTCAAAATACTTAAAACCCAATCACTCGTAAACGGCGACACATATTGAGATGGTGTTTCCACATTTAGTAATTGGTCATTAACTGCTACAAGTTCCAAAATAATGACCATCGAGGTCAAAGGTAAAAATACTTAAAACCTAATAACTCGAAAACGGGGCCAAATATTGAGATGGTTTTTCCACATTTAGTAATTGATCATCAAATACTACAAGTCCATAAAGTAATAACCATCGAGGTCAAAGGTCAAAATATTTAAACGCGAATAACTCTTAAACAGAGCAACGTTTTGAAGTGGTTTCCAAATCTAGTAATACGTCATCAACTACTACATGTTCCAAAACTACTGACTATCGAGGTCAAAGGTCAAATATTTAAGCTTTAATAACTTTAAACAAAGCCTGTGTGACCTATTCAGTTTTGTACCAAGCAGAGAGAAGTGAAGAATGAATAAATATGACTGGCTTACTAAGAGAAAGAAAGCAAAGATACACAGTTTTAATTAGCTAAGAATTCTACATCATCTTGTACTATTTAAACAAACGAAAGGATAAATTTGAATGGCCTATTCAATTTTCAACCAACGAGAAATGCCTTTTATCTAGCTCATAATTTTATATCATTTTGTACTACGCCAATAAACGAAGGAATAGAATATTTCAGTTTTGTACCAACTACAACAAAGTGAAGAATGTATAAAATTTAGGTGGATTATTTTCTTTTGTACCAACCGGAAAAGAGAAGAAGAGCTACTTTAACTACCTCATTATGTTCTGTTTAAAGAAACGAAAATTGACTATTTTAACTAGCTCAGAATTTATGTAAGAATAATTTCGATGTTCTACTTTTTTATACGAACGAGAAAAAATGAACTAGCTAAATATTTTATATCATCTTGTACTATTTGAATATACGAAAGAATAAATTTAAGTGACCTATTCGATTTTGTACCAATGAGAAATGCCATTTTAACTGACTCAGAATTTGAGTGGTCTAAAAAGGCGAAGAAGGACTATTTTATATAATTTTACTACTCAAATAAGCAATGGAGTATTTAGTTTTCTAGCACCGAGAAAAACAAAAAATGCACCATTTTGGAGTATTCAAATAAACAAAGGACTTATAATTTCCGTCAACTCAAAATCAATTAAACGAAGTAATGCATTTGAGTGAGCTATTTAATTTGAAACACCGAAGCAGGATCATCTTAACTAGCTGAGTATTTTATACCATTTTGTATTATTTCAACCAACAAAGGAAAAAGCAAAAAAGGACCACTTTAAACTAGTCTAATAAATGAAGACATAAATATAAGTGAGACCAGAGAATAACCGAAGAAGGCCCATTTTAACTAGTTTAATACTTATGTACAATTTTTTACTACCCAAATTTTATTTTTGCACCAATCAGAAGAAAATCAAAGAAGAGCAATTTTATACTTTTTGTACCATTAAAAAACCGAGGATAACTTGAGTAGTCGAAGTTTTTGTACTCATTCGAAGAACCATTTTAAGTAGCTCAGCTTTTTCATAACTAATGTTGCCATGCATATAAGGAAAGGGATAATAAATATGGGTGTCCTAACCACTTATATCAGGCTTAGATTTTTATGCCTTTTTTGTAATATTTGTACCAAACAGAAAAAAGCTACACAGATAAACAAAGGAATAAATTTTTAATAACAACAAAAAGCGAAGCTCAGCTTGATATACCATTTGAGTGACCTATTGAATTTTGTACCAACGAGAAATCTCATTTCCAGGTCATGTTTTACTATTTAAACAAACGAAGGGGATAAATTTGAGAAAGCGGACATGGACTCAGAATTTACATCATTTTGTAATACTCAAATTTGGATGGATTACTTAGTTTTGTACCAAGCAGAAAAAGGAAACAAAGGTATAAATTTGTACTGACCGGAAAAGCGAAGAAGGATCAGCATTCTATACTTTTTTGCCATTTAAAAACGGGTGTCCTATTTCCTTTTATACCAACGAGAAAAAAGCCGAGAAGGATCGTTTTATACCAAACCGAAAAAAAGCAAGGAAATACCATTTAACTAACTAATAATTTTTGTGCTAACCAAAAAGCGAAGAAAGACCATTTTAACTAGCTCAGCATGTTATAACTTTTTGTGCTATACATTTGAGTGGTCTACCCAATTTCTTGACCACGTTGTACTATTTAAACAAACAAAGGAATAAATTTGTACTAACCAGACTCAAATTTTTATCTCATTTTGTAATACTCAAATGGACGAAGGAATAAATTTGTGTGGGGTAAGCAAAGAAGGTCAATTTGTACCTTTTTGTGCTATTAAAATAAACGAAGGGGTTAAATTTGAGTGACCTATTCAATTTTGTACCAAGTAGAAAAAATTGATGAATAAATAAATTTTGTTTGCAATTAAAAAAGCGGAGAAGGTCTATTTTTAAATAGTTCAGTATTTATGTACATTTTATAGTACTCAAAAGCAGAGAAAAAACAAAGAAAGACCATATTCTACTACTCAAACAAACGAAGGAATAAGCTCAGAATTTTTAAACCTTTTATGCTATTCAAATAAACGAAGGAACAAAGAATGATAATTTTATATCCTTTCGTACTAATCAAATAAACGAGGGAATAAACCTATTCACTTTTATAGCCCCTTTTAGTTTTGTCCCAACCACAAAAAAGGGAAGAAGGCCCATTATAACTAGCTCAGTATTTTTATACCATTTTATATTACTCTAATAAATTTGGGTGGTCTATTTCATTTTTATAACAATCAGAAGAAACGTGAAGATGATACATTTTCTCTTTGTGAAGGATTAAAAAACAAGTGGTTCATTTAGTTGTGGTGCTACATTTTGTATATTTTTGTATCATCCAGATCACAATTTAAATTGCCTCTCCCGTCATTATATTGGTATTGACGTGTGTTTAGCGAATTAGGTTGAGAAAATACTAGCGGCGACGCTAAAGTCCAAAAGTTTCCCGATCACTAACAACATATTTGAATGTAAGATTTAACCAACCAGAACTGCCATTCGTTAGAGACGAGAGTTGCGTCATAATTTGTAGAACAGACTCCATAGCAATTAGCATTCTAAAGAAAACTGATGAAGGACGACAAATCATGACTTCATGATTGGTCATTTTTGATCACAGCAGAAGGAATCATATCAAAGTAAAAATCAGCTCACCAAGGAAATCAAAAGTTTTCAAAGTTCCATGTTGCACACCATCTATAAAGAGTGCTGAATTATTCATTCTGTTGCTTGAGATATTTATTCAACGTTACGAATACGTTACCTAACATTTGTATTGCTAGTATAGTGAAGGTCCTAAGGTACTACCTATTGCTCGACGATTCAATTAATTTTTAAACTTTTTTCCTCGTCTAAGGTAAAATATATATGATACTTATTAAGTCCAAAAAGACAAATATACATTTTTGCATTTATGTATTTTATTATAATGGAATATAAGTTTATAAAGTGTATTTGGAAAATAATAGAACATACATCATGACGTTATGTTAACGAATTATTGCCTTGAAACATATTATGAAACACGGAGAATGCATAGAATGCTTTTATTGTTGGTATATAAGTAGATGTGTCACACTTGAATAAACTATTTATTAGATTTGTTTTGCTGAAGAGCAGAAAAATGACCAGCATAGAAATTGCTTATGTTTCACCTAGAGAAAAAGAATTCAGCATGAAAACGAAAACCCTATACTGTTAATCCAGCCGTCTGACCCCGATTTGCCAGATGAATTACGTGATAAATTGAGAATCATATATCCAACACAAGAAATAGAAGAAGTGTATTATTTTAGACGCTATAATAGATATAATGGTGAAATACTCCCGGAAAGTGATGATGACAGTGTTATAAATATTACCTGTTTTGAAGTGGAAGTTAATGAGTGCGGGTGTATTAGATAAACTATTAGTGATACATGTGTTATACAATAAATTAATGAGTATACACCAAATTTAGTATTATTATGTGAAGCATGTTCTGAACATAATGAAAATGAAAAAGATCACAACCGTTTGCTGCAGTATGATTACGAATTATTACAAATGGTTTGGACGATCTTAATTAAATGTGAAATGAGAGAGAAAATCTATAAACTTTATTTAAAGAAGCATGTTAAACGTTGTAATATTAAGAACACATACTTTGGAGAAAAATTTAATCTGGTATATGAATACATTACAGAGTGTGATTATTATATCAAAGAAACAGTAGAAATGTTTTTAGAAAAAGATAAACAATTATTTAATTCTGTAAATGAACACTGAGACACTGTAGCATATGCATTTGATTGTGTATGAATAGACGAACATATTAGAGCTAAATACTTTGTTCTAAGTTGAGAAATTACAAAGGGTTACAGAGAAATGGACTGTTAAAATACTGAAATACCGGCAACTGAATTCTCAGTGAGAGTAATGTATTGTTTTCTTTAAAAGAAATAAACTGATCTGGATGACACAAAAATATACAAAATGTAACTAAATGAACCACTCGTTTTTTTAATCCTTCACAAAGGTATAGAACAGCGTTTCCCAACCTTTTTCAACTTGCGGCACACTTCAGGGTAACTTGAATTCTCGCGGCACACATATTATTATTATTATTATTATTATTATTATTATTATTATTATTATTATTATTATTTGAAAATATAAAATACTGTAGTATTTTTTTTCTGATTACTGACATCCTTCTCACAGAGAAGAAAGCTAGACCACTGTTTTTTCCCCGTGGTAAATCATTATGCTTATTTTTCATTTTAATTTAAAAATAGAAAACAATTACAATCAGATATAGGGCTCAAGTTGTTAAAAATACACTTTTTTTTCGAAAACTGTATCCAACCTTTCATTAAGAAGGAGGATCACTAAATAACGAACGAACAAACGAATCTCTTTTACTTTTAAAACACAAATATAGGTAATTCGTATGCATGTTTACTTTGCCGGAAGGATTGAATAATATTTTAAAATTTCAAGTTACGAAATAGTCTGCAACAATAGAGAAGCAATAATGGTCATAACAATGATAACAAATACTTTTTTTCAAAATTAGAAATGTACAGAAAAATGTTCTACAGAAAAGTAACACAGTATGAAACTTTAAATTTTAGATTCATAGTAGTAATTTGAAATACAAATATACTTTTTTCTGTATGTCTTGCAATTTGATTGCTAAAGAATTAATAATTTTGTTCCGATTTCCTCGCGGCACACCAGCGACCCATTCGCGGCACACCACTGTGCCGCGGCACACCGATTGGGAAACGCTGGTATAGAATATATCATCTTCACTTTTCTTCTGATTGTTACAAAAATGAAATAGACCACCCAAATTTATTAGAGTAATATAAAATGGTATAAAAATACTGAGCTTGTTATAATGGGCCTTCTTCCCTTTTTTGTGGTTGGTACAAAACTAAAAAATTATGAAAGTGAATAGGTTTATTCCTTCGTTTATTTGATTAGTACGAAAGGATATAAAATTATCCTTCTTCGTTCCTTCGTTTATTTGAATAGCACAAAAGGTTTAGAAATTCTGAGCTTATTCCTTCGTTTGTTTGAGCAGCAGAATATGGTCTTGTTTTGTTATTTCCCTGGTTTTGAGTAGTAAAAATGTACATAAATACTGAAATATTTAAAAATAGACCTTCTCCGTCTTTTTAAATTGCAAACAAAATTTATTCATTCATCAATTTTTTTCTACTTGGTACAAAATTGAATAGGTCACTCAAATTTAACCCCTTCGTTTATTTTAATAGCACAAAAAGGTACAAATTGACCTTCTTTGCTTAACTCACACAAATTTATTCCTTCGTTCATTTAAGTATTACAAAATGATATAAAATTTTGAGTCTGGTTAGTACAAATTTATTCCTTTGTGTTTAAATAGTACAACATGGTCAAGAAATTGGGTAGACCACTCAAATGTATAGCACAAAAAGTTATAACATGCTGAGCTAGTTAAAATGGTCTTTCTTCGCTTTTTGGTTAGCACAAAACTTATTAGTTACTTAAATGGTATTTCCTTGCTTTTTTCGGTTTGGTATAAAACGATCCTTCTCGGCTTTTTTCTCGTTGGTATAAAAGGAAATAGGACACCCGTTTTTAAATGGCAAAAAAGTATAGAATGCTGATCCTTCTTCGCTTTTCCGGTCAGTACAAATTTATACCTTTGTTTCCTTTTTCTGCTTGGTACAAAACTAAATAATCCATCCAAATTTGAGTATTACAAAATGATATAAATTCTGAGTCCATGTTCGCTTTCTCAAATTTAGTCCTTCGTTTGTTTAAATAGTACAACATAGTCTGGAAATGAGATTTTTCGTTGGTGCAAAATTCAATAGGCCACTCAAATGATATATCAAGCTGAGCTTCGCTTTTTGTTGTTATTACAACTTTATTCCTTTGTTTATCTGTGTAGCTTTTTTCTGTTTTGTACAAATATTACAAAAAAGGCATAAAAATCTAAGCCTGATATAAGTGGTTAGGACACCCATATTTATTTATTCCTTTCCTTATATGCATGGCAACATTAGGTATGAAAAAGCTAAGCTACTTAAAATGGTTCTTCGAATGAGTACAAAAACAGACTACTCAAGTAATCCTCGGTTTTCTAATGGAACAAAAAGTATATAATTGCCCTCCTTGATTTCTTCTGATTGGTGCAAAAATAAAATTTGGGTAGTACAAAATTGGACAGAAATATTGAACTAGTTGAAATGGGCCTTCTTCGGTTTTTCTCTGGTTGCTACAAAATTAAATAACTCACTCATATTTATGCCTTCGTTTATTAGCCTAGTTTAAAGTGGTCCTTTTTTGCTTTTTCCTTTGTTTGTTGAAATAATACAAAATGGTATAAAATACTCAGCTTCGGTTTTCCTCTGGTTGTTAGAAAATTAAATAGCTCACTCAAATGCATTACTTCGTTTCATTGATTTTGGGTTGACACAGATTATAAGTCCTTTGTTTATTTGAATACTCCAAAATGGTGCAATTTCTTTGTTTTTCTCGTGGTACAAAACTAAATACTCCATTGCTTATTTGAGTAGTAAAATTATATAAAATAGTCCTTCTTCGCCTTTTTAGACCACTCAAATTCTGAGCCAGTTAAAATGGCATTTTTCATTGGTACAAAATTGAATAGGTCACTTAAATTTATTCTTTCGTATATTTAAATAGTTCATTTTTTCTCGTTGGTATAAAAAGTAGAACATCGAAATTATTCTTACATAAATTCTGAGCTAGTTAAAAGTCAATTTTCGTTTCATTAAACAGTACATAGTGAGCTAGTTAAAGTAGCTCTTCTTCTCTTTTCCGGTTGGTACAAAAGGAAATAATCCACGTAAATTTTATTCATTCTTCACTTCTTTTTTCTAGTTGGTACAAAACTAAATATTCTATTTCTCCGTTTATTGGCGTAGTACAAAATGATGTAAAATTTTGAGCTAGATAAAATGGCATTTCTCGTTGGTTCAAAATTGAATAGGTCATTCAAATTTATCCTTTCGTTTGTTTAAATAGTACAAGATGATTTAAACTTCTCAGGTAGTTAAAATGTATATTGTTGCTTTCTTTCTCTTAGTAAGCCAGTCATATTTATTCATTCTTTACTTCTCTCTGCTTGGTACAAAACTGAATAGGTCACACAGGCTTTTTTTAAAGTTATTAAAGCTTAAATATTTGACCTTTGACCTCGATAGTCAGTAGTTTTGGAACATGTAGTAGTTGATGACGTATTACTAGATTTGGAAACAGCATCTCAATATTTGGCTCAGTTTTCGAGTTATTAGGTTTTAATTATTTTGACCTTTGACCTCGATGCTTACTATTTTGGAACTTGTAGTACCTGATGACCAATTACTAGATTTGGAAACACCATCTCAATATGTGGATCCGTTTTCGAGTTATTAGGTTTTAAGTATGTTGACCTTTGACCTCGATGGTCATTATTTTGGAACTTTTAGTACCTGATGACCAATTACTAGATTTGGAAACACCATCGCAATATGTGGCGCCGTTTTCGAGTTATTAGGTTTTAAGTATGTTGACCTTTGACCTCGATGGTCTTTATTTTGGAACTTGTAGTACCTGATGACCAATTACTAGATTTGGAAACACCATCTCAATATGTGGCCTCGTTTTCGAGTTATTAGGTTTTAAGTATGTTGACCTTTGACCTCGATGGTCATTATTTTGGAACATGTAGTACCTGATGACCAATTACTAAATGTGGAAACACCATCTCAATATGTGACTCCGTTTTCTAGTTATTAGGTTTTAAGTATGTTGACCTTTGACCTCGATGGTCATTATTTTGGAACATGTAGTACCTGATGACCCATTACTAGATTTGGAAACACCATCTCAATATGTGGCTCCGTTGTCGAGTTATTAGGTTTTAAGTATGTTGACCTTTGACCTCGATGGTCGTTATTTTGGAACTTGTAGTAGTTGATGACCAATTACTAAATGTGGAAACACAAGCTCAATATGTGGCTCCGTTTTTGAGTTATTAGGTTTTAAGTGTCATACAAACGACGTATCCCACAAACTATAAGACCCAGGTAAAAGTAAGTGTGGTATTCGTATTCAGCATGGTCGAAAACCCCATATGCCAAGTTTCATCCAAATCGGAAATGTAAATGTGTTTGCGCATGCGTGTTATTTCTACTAAATTGGATTTGTCATACGCAACCAAGCGTGGGTGTATACTATGTTATTTAGTGAATGAATAATAGGTCATAGTCTGCTTCGGGGGAATCGGAACAGTTTGCGTAATCGGCTCCTGAACCGGAACTGGCACTGCAACTGGAACAGTCTGTTATGTTACTGTAATTTTTCTGCGCATGCGAGCAATGTGTAATAAATTGGAAATTTAATTTTACTGCGCATAAGCAATCAAGTGTGTGTGTGCTTTTTTTATTCTCTGCTCTATTATGTTGCTATAAAGTTCTCGTAAAAGAGAACGAGGGTGTTATGTCTTGTTTTATGTTTCTGCGCATAGCCGTAATCTGCTCCTGAACTGGAACAGTCTGCTGTCTGCTGTGGGGGGTTGGAACTGCGCATCAAGTGTGTGTTCTGTTACCATTGATAAAGAGAACGGTAGTTCTGGGCATGCGTGTAGTGTGTAATAATTTCGAAATTTAATTTTACTGCGCATAATCAATCAAGTGTGTGTGTGTGTGTGTTGTTGTTTTATTCTCTGCTCTATTATGTTTCTATAAAGTTCTCGTAAAAGAGAACGGGAGTGTTATGTCGTATTTTATGTTTCAGCGCATAAGCAATCAAGTGTGTGTGGGGGGGGAGTTGTTATTTTTTAAACTCTTCTCTATTATGTTGCCATAATCTGCTCCGGCGGAATCGGAACAGTTTGGCGCATATGCGCAGTAGGTCAAAGCTTGGTCTCCATCTTGAATACAAAATGGAGGGCGAATACACCCACATTATTCTCTGCTATGTTGAGAAAAGTGCTCATAAAAGGGAACGAATCTTTGCTATGTTAGGTTAAATAAGCCATAGTCTTTTATTTGATCTGCTATGTTACATAGTATTATGTAATTTCTTCTATGTTTAAATAAGGGATGGAAACTATGCTCATAAAAGGGAACGAGTCTTATGTATTATCTGCTATGGTATGTGTTCGTAGTCTCCACTACAATGTTGATAATAAGCCATGCTCTGCTATGTGCTATGTTATATAGGCAGATGGAGAATGTGTTATCAATCTGCTATGTGTTCGTAAAGTGCTCATAAAAGGGAACGAATCTTATGTATTATCTGCTATGGTATGTGCCATGTACGCGGGGTCCTGCGCCAGCCAATCAGAGCGGCACTCCTAAAAGACCGTGCGCGTGGGCAGCCAATCAGCGTCAAGGGGGCGTGGCCAGCCAATCAGCGTCAAGGGGCGTGGACAGCCAATCAGCATCAAGGGGGGGACGGGGTCCCGCGCCAGCCAGTCAGCGCAGTATAAATACTAATAAAATGGAGGTCGTAAAAGAGCGTGGACGACGCTATGTGCAGGGTCCGCCGCCAGGCAGTCATCGCAGTAGATACTCCTAAAATGGATGTCAAAAGAGCGTGGGTATAGCAGGCCAATCAGCGAGAAGGGGGCGTGGCCGGTACCAGCCAATCAGCGTCAAGAGGCGTGGCCGGCGCCGGCCAATCAGCGTAAAGGGGCGTGGCCAAGGGGACGGGGTCACGTGACCTGCGCCAGCCAATCAGCGTCAAGGGTTTGCGCATGCGCAGTAGGAAAAAACAGCGCCAAGTGTCCCCACTCTACTGACAACAGTATTACAAGCCCTCCCACTGGTCTAGTGGCTAGTGGGCGCAGTAGCTCAGTGGTAGAGCGTTCACCTCTGGTGCTTCGGGTCCCGGGTTCGATCCCAGCCCCCGCCAAGTGAACTTTGTGGTGGACAAACACCGTGTGCGTGGGTTTTCTCGGGGTTCTCCCGTTTCCTCCCACTTTCTTCATTCCACCATTTCATTCATTTCTCATAATCACCGTCTCCTTTAGCCTAACCGGCATAACCGTGGGACGTAAAACTTAAAGATTTCATTTTTTTGGTCTAGTGGCTAGCACACGCGACTTTGATGATCGATTCCCTGGGAAAGTATTGAACGACAGTGGTTCAGATTAGCCGTTAAAACTATAAGTCCATGTCTCATATAGCCTCGCTGATGAAAGGGGACGGTGAAAGATAATCAATTAATCAATCAACAGTATTTCAAATTTCAGCTGCATAAACAACCTGTGACTTGTAGGACTAGTTCATTTTGTTAAAGCAGCTGTTTTAAGGAAGTTTAGTATTAACGTGTCAGGTATTTCTATGAGATAAGAAAAAAAACATTATTTTGTAACTAAATGATAGTTCTATCCACGTAGATTCTGCAAACAGAAACAATGAAAATCGATATAAAAGTGACTCACATTATTTTAACAAAAATCGATTTAGATAATAGTTTGGAAAAAATAGGAAAAGCTAGAAAAGCCCGATTAATTGTAACAACTCCATCAGGAGTTGAAATTGGAGAGGACATACGCCTAAAATCAGCCCATTAAGGTGTTCAAGCTCGCGAGCATGGCTCTTGCGCGCAACTGGGCTCGTGCTCAATAATTGAGCCCGAACCTCAATGAAACAAGTCAATGCGAGCGCAACTCAAAGAAGTGAGCAGGAGTGCAAGTGAGCTCAAACCCCAATGAAATACGTAAGCGCGAGCCCAATTAAGGGAAGTGAGCCCGAGCACGAATGAGCGCGAGCCCAATTGAGAGAAATGAGCCCGAACGCGAGCGCAGTCGAGAGAAGAGCGTGAGCCCAAGTGAGTGAGAGCCCAGTTGACACAAGTGAGCGTGAGCCAGAGTGAGTGCGAGCTCAGTTGAGAGAACTAAGCGCGAGCGCGAGCTCGGGTGAGTGCAAGCCTAGTGGAGAGAAGTGAGCGCGAGCCTGAGTGAGTGCGAGCCCAGATAAGATCAGTGAGTGCGAGCGCGAGTAAACGCGAGCCCAGTTGGGAGAAGTGATCGCGAGCGCTAGTGATCGCGAGACCAGTTGAGACAAGTGAGCGCGAGCCCGGGTGAGTGCAAGCCCAGTGGACAGAAATGAGCGCGAGCCCAGATAAGATTAGTGAGTGCGAGCGCGAGCTCAGTTGAGACAGGTGAGCGCGAGCCCGAATGAGTGTGAGCCCAGTCGAGAGAGATGAGCGCGAGCCCGAGTGAGTGCGAGCCCAGATGAGATTAGTGAGTGCGAGCGCGAGTGAGCGCGAGCCCAGTTGGGAGAAGTGATCGCGAGCGCTAGTGATCGCGAGTCCAGTCGAGACTGGCGAGCGCGAGCCTGAGTAAGTGCGAGCCAAGTTCAGAGAGATGAGCGCGAGCCCAAGTGAGTGCGAGCTCAGTTGAGAGAAGTGAGCGCGTGTGAGCGCCGCAAGCCCAGTGGAAAATGGCCATCTCTGTTAGAAACTATTCTTACTTCTAATTCTTTAACTTGGCGCTGGATCCCAAATACACTCTCTTCTAATCGTTTATGCATTCCTTGCATCTCTTCCTTTATTTCAGACTTCCTGGAGGTTGTTTTTCATTTCAGAACGAACTTCTTGGAGATTGCTATCGAGTCCTGTCATCAAACTTAATAATTTCTCTAGTTTGTCATCTTTTACCAACTTTTCATTGTGTGTCTTCTTTCATACATTCGTATCATTTCCATGGAGTATCTGGTTGTGAATAATAGTCCTGCTCCTCTGCACTCATCTTTAAACACTTAAAATGATAGTATTTATTACAAACATCATAACCCATAAAAAGTCCACTATCGTCATAACAAACAGCTTCCGTGCTCGTGTCCAACATTGTTATCAAAATAAACGTGGCCACTTAAATCTGAAACACTATAATTGCTCAAACACTATAACATATGGAAATAGCTCACCTTTCCACAGTTCACAAATGTCATGAATGCCACCCAAACCAATACGCACTTTTGAATCACGTCGAGGTCACCAATTTGCAATGTTCCTTATTCTTTATCGAAAGGAAAATGTCTTCTGTAAAATGACTCCACTAAACTTCTTTTATATAAATCTCTTTCGATAGCACACTATAATAAAAGCTCGTATGGACGAGCAAACATTAATTCGTTTGTATGTTAAATTGTTGCTCATTAATATATTATATAATTATAGTTTGGCGTTAGCTATTACAATTGTTACAATGACGCACGGACGTCTTAACACTAGGATCGTACCTCTCCAACTAACTTATTGAACTAACTTTTCACACTCAGTGTATCCGACTACAATATAATATTACTAAGTCAATTTTTATGCATACAAAATAATTCAACTGATCTTTACACAATATTAAACACTGCAATATTATTATTATTATTATTATTATTATTATTATTATTATTATTATTATTATTATTATTATTATTATTATTATTATTATTATTATTATTAGTTGAAGTGTTAAGTTTAAAATGAGGCGAGGCAGCATTTACGTAAACTAAATGATAATTTATTTTATAATATTCACTAGTTCACCATACATTTGCGAGAGTTAGATTTGGGAAATGAAATGTATACAACAGAAATATGTATGAAATATGAATAGAAAAAATATTACAATAAAAATAAATTATTAGAAATATTGATTAAGTAATTGGAGTTAAACATGCCTTTTCAGTAAGAAGCGGATTTACTTTAAAGTGCAATCCACGAATGTTCGAGTTTTAATCCGACTAGAAATCGATAACTTACACGATATTTACTTCATTACTTCTATAATTCTTTATTCTTTTAAGTATTATAATTCTCTTTAAATTGTGACTTTTCCGTTTCAAAACGTGGAACGAGAAATAAATGTAATATTCTTTTTGTTAAGAGAACCTTTCAAACAGTGATGATTTCAGGGGATTATCTGAGGGAGAATTTCAGACCCTGTCAACCTAAAAGTTTCCCCCTTAGGGGTCATATCTTCGATCATGCTCAAAATTCTAATTTTTTTCCGTCCTTCATATATTGACAATCCCCAGGGAAGATTCTTCTGAAACCACCAATGCTTATAAATATTTTTTCATTACAAATCAAAGGATAATAATGAAATATTGAACATGCTGATTATTTTGTTTTCAGCTATGGATTTTAGATTTGCAATTCATATAATGTTCCGATCTAATCGAATTTGAAAGTAAAGTGGTTGCCAAAGACTTATTTAAGGAAATGTTCCGAATCCTCTGATAAAAATACTAACACACTTTCAAAAAAGAATACTTTTTTCAGGATTTGAATACATAAACTTCTGATTGACAGACTATTGATCCAAACCGCTCGACCATTTCGCACGCCTTCAGGGAGCCTCTTTTGACTTTTGTGTAAAGTGGTTTTATGCTCCACACTCGCTTTTGTTCATGTCGGTACGACTATGAGTTTGTGGTTGATATTTGGACGTTACAAGTCTTTTTCGTATAAATTACATTTGATTTTACGTCCTAATAACTTATATACAACAGATTGAATCTGTGAAATGATTGGGGTTGGAGTGATCGTAAATGTTTTCATAGTTAGTAATCTGGATATGCAAACCCGTTTAACGTGGGGACTTACTTATATGAAATTTGTTATGAGTATAATAGACAACTAAACTTCTATTTGATTCAAAATAAAGGAGTTCTGTATTTTGTTTTTAAAAAACCTGTAATGTTGATAATTTAGTGAATACCTTCTGATTCCTCAATTACGTATTCCTGTTGTTTGCCAATCAATTTGATCAGTAACAAGCAACTATTTTGAACGAACTGAAAGGGCTCTGTATATAGGCAAGCCAGAATAAGTAAGGCTTTAAATGAGTGTTTAGTGTTGTGGTTACGTAATCTGCGGGTCCGGGTTCGATTCTCCTCCTCGAGCTTCACAATTTTTACAATGTTTCATTTACAAGGCTGAACTCCAATCGGATGCTGCTAAATGAAAGATAATCTCCAGTGGAGAAATTTCATGATCATGTAATCGTGGAAATAAAGAAAGAAAACTTAATAGAGAAATCCAGTTACAGAGTTAATTCTGTCAATGGTTGTATATTTGATATTATCGGTTATTTTTGTGCATTTTTAAATTGTTGTTTATTGACACTATATTCTTCACCTTTCTCTTTGTGTCTCAAGTGTAAATTTTCCCAAAAATTATACAAATCATGAACCCCTAGTTATATTTGCAACCTTACAGGAAATACGTTAATACGGATAAGTTCTCCAACTCTTTTCAGTATTATTGAATTTTGCACTTTAATATTTAGAAATAAATTACTTTATGCCAATAGATAGCATTTTCAAAAATCATTTAACAATTAATAAAATCGGTCAATTTCTTCTTTCGAAGTATTATTATTTATCAACCAGTGGCGCCGGAACCTAGTAGCTCAGGCCCTGTTAGACCCCCAAAATTTTCATTGGGTATTGGGTTCTTGCCCCCAAATGATCCATCCATATTTTTAATTGATTTGCTGTTAGGATCCAGGTGGTCTAGGGGGCGGGCCCTATTAAATTTTTGCTGGCCCCGCGAAATATTCACGGTAGGCTTGCAAATGAACTATAATATGGTTGGATCGGGCTCCCCTAACTTCAGCCGGCCCCCCTTACATTTTTGGCCTTGCTACCGGTCTGCTTAGGAGTACCGTTAATCGTTTCAAAACTCAGCGCAAAGCTTTTTGTTAGTTAAAAAATAACCTACCACAGTGGCGGCGATTGGACGTTAAAAGTGGGGGGGCAAGACATAATCTGAATATTTGTATATCAATCTTAGTTTTCCTGGTTGTTTCTAACACTTTGTTTCACGAAAGGTTGTATAACTAATAGGATACTATATTTTTAAGTCAAAATACTGTATATCGTATTTCATATTTTATTAAGTAAATTGACAAAACCAACGCAAGTAGGTACTAGACCTTTATACTCTGAAATAACGAAAATGTAAGAAGAGATTTGATTCCTTGCTCACGAACATCTTAAAATTCTGTCTGGAAAATTGTGTAATCAGATTATTTAATAACAAATTTGAAAACCAAATAAATAGAAATAATAATATTAATCATAGTAATGAATAAGTTGTCTTGCTTTGTAGATGCTATACTGAAACTGGGGATAATTGAACAACTTAATTTTTAATTCCACACATGCTATTAAATGCGTGTTATTACTCTTAGAAAATGAAAGACAGTAAATACAACAAGCATATGCTACGACATTTAAAGCAATATTTGCTTTTGCAACTTCCCGAAACATGTTCGTTGCCACTAGGTGCAATTTTCACTTTCTTGGAACACATCAAAAGACAACAATACTTAGAATCACTCTACACTCCAGCTATACAAAATAATCCTAAAATCTAGAATTATGTTGAATTCACTAAATTTAATTGTATATACAGTTACACCCCTAAACACACACCGCTTCACTCGTATATTACATTACAAAACAATGAAAAAGGTAGAAGTTGTTTCTTGTTACGCTCTTTTTAATCAATATTCCTTACTTTAGAAAGAAGAGAAGACATTAGTTTCAAAGCGGCTGACTAACATATCGAGCCCTTGTAAGAAGGAGGTATAGAAGCAAAACCTGCTAAAACCATTTTTGAATTTTGTTTGGGAACGACAAAAAATTGACGCCCTCGTGTTTTCTGAATTGTTGAACAACATTTTTTGTTTAATGGTTGATTTCACTCATTTGTATTAAGTAGGGACCTCTAAACAAGAAAATTGTTAAACAATTCTGAAACATAAAGACATCACTTCTTCGTTTCCTGACAAAACTGAAAATGGATTTAGCAGGTTTGACTTCCATATCTCTGGATTGAAAGTATGCTCGAATTGTTGTGCTCCAATAGGTTGATTTTTGGGTTAATTTCCGTCGCATTTAAAACGCAATTCCTGTAGCTTTCTTAACTTCACGGGAAGACAACCAATACGTACTCACGCAACGGCAAATGTTACATAGCACCATTTTTCTTATGAAACAGTAACACACACATAAACTTTATATTTCCAAATGAAACTACGGTATATACATTAATGGGTTGCTTCAAAAAAGTGGGGGGCAACTGCCCCCCTTTGCCCCCCCTAATCGCCGCCCATGACCTACCATATATACCGCATAACCTATCCGTATATTATTTGATATGCGGATATGTAGGCCTATAGTTATTTGAACTAAGTAAACTTGTTTATATGATCCCTCCTTTGAGTTAATTATTAGATTAACTAAGTCCCTCGACTGTTATCTACTCATCAGCGCCTCTGGTATCCGTATATTTTTTTCAAGTGGCTGTGTATAATTTTACGTGTGTATCATACAAACAAGAATTACTGTGAGTACAAGTATCCAAAGACTCCCTTTGTCATTTCGTCAGCCAGCGTTTTGCTCCACTTTTGCACAAAAATACCTTTCACGATTTGTGCTTTTAACAGTTGGAGTCAAATTCACGCTGCTGTGCTAGCCACTACCAGGCGTAATTAATCTTGGAGCAGGCGATAGTTGGGTTACCAATCTAAGGATTTTAACCTCAAGAATTTATGTGGCCCACTGTACGTATAACGATACAACATGCATTGAAGTTTAAATTAATTTCAATGTTACTTATTTTCAAAATAACAGGGATAACATAAGGAATTGCTTAGTAGCACTGTTCTGGTACATTTTGATCTTTTTCTATCGTCAATTCTTCTTGACGCTTTGTTTCCATTACACTTTAAATCTTGTGAATGACATACCTGATATCGAAATATTGCGTTCCGTTTTTGTTTTTGTTTTAGCTCTCTTGACATCTTCCTATTAATTGTATCTATTGAGCTGTACAGGATGCATGGAAAGAACACTAAAACCTCTGGAACAGAAAAGTTAGAAAACATATGTTCACTTTCAAATACTACGTTTAATCAAACATATAATTTTCTTTTTAATTTCAACAGTTTATTATGATTTTTCTACTCCATAAAATACTGTATTTTATTCTTCATTAAACTTTTGGTAGAACACATTCACAGTGGAGAAGCTCATGGAATGTCTGTCAACCAACTGGATGGCTCAGACTCGATTCCAGGAGGAAAGAAAATTCATTTGTCATTCAATTTCAGAGATCACTCATCGTCTGTAAAATAGGTAGCTGATGTAAGCTGGCAGACTGCAGGAGTTTTGATTCTGACTATATTTCCTCTTGTATGTGCTGAAATCTTGTGTGGGAGAATTACCTCGATCCATCAGTTGGGTATCATACGGCTTGTCAGGGTTGGGCACCCATTATCTTTTGTCTTCAGTTTTGGTAAAATACTAAAAGGTTTGCTAATTTTTGATGGGCTACAATGCTCCGTTTATGCTCCACATCAAATTTTGCATTAGTGAAATCTCCGACAAGTAATAATGAGTGATCCTTTTTATCCGAATTCGATCCCAAATTTCGTTCTGGAGTGATTCTTTTTGAAATTTTCTGATAAATTTTCGGCTGGTCATAGCGCCAAAAGGATATATTTCTACACCCAAGTAGATTCTTTTTGTTCCCTATGCCAGCTGTAACGTATATCCTGTTTCTAAATATAAATTTATATTAGTACTACAATTATTTTGGAAGGATATTAACACGTTACACGCGCACCTGCCTCCGCAAAGACAACTTAAACGTGCACGCTGGAAGGAAGGAGAATTGAATTCCCCCACTAAAAAATAAATTATGATTATGTCGGTATAGTTCAAGTAACTGAACAAAAGTGGGAACTTATTAAATCCAATAGCTACTAGTAAAAATACTCTCATAGCACGCCAGGTAAACTAAGCTCTACATTAGTCAAATAATAGAGTTAAATCGGATATTATCAACTTTATATCTGTAAACTCGAACAATATAATTAATTGCCAAATTTTGAGAATACAAAAAATAACACAAAATGAATTTAATTTAGATCACAAAATTGAGAACTCAACTATAAAACTCATTATCATTCAAATATCGACCAGCGATAGCAGCATAGAAACAACCACAATGTTAAATGGCGTACTAACTTGCCAAGAGAAATTCTAGAAAATAATTTACTTACAGTAGGTATTCCAGTTATAAACCAAAGCTTTTTCAGCAATAAACTCACATATTCACAATTTATCAAATACACTATCAACACTTAATTTAATTTAGAAGCCGATTAGGTTGAAACATATTCAATTTTGACACCAAATATAATCGTTTTCCTTCCTATTTGATAGCTGCCTGTGATCTGACGATCCCAGGTAGCGCTGCACTTGAACAAAATTATCATTCCAAAAAGTACCACCAGAGGTCATTGAGAACCATAGCTTTTCTTGAAATGATTTAAATCTCAGTTAGGATACTATGATTATTACAATTTACAATTATTATTTTAGAAAATTCAAAACCTTGACTATAAATGACATATTACACACATCCTGCCCTCCCGAATTAAAAAGTTAACCTTTTTAATATAAATGTTCCTAAATTATAATCCATTTAATAAGCAATTGCCATAAGGTAACTACTCATAATATCTCCGTTAGTTGATTTGAATCATCCACTCCATCATTCATACCTAACCCCCAAAAAGAAAAAGAAAAAAAAGAAAAAGAAACGAACTAAACAAAATCAAATACCAAAAATAACCAGAATCATCCATCGCCATACAAAATTCATTCACTCATGGACCTCTACTTCTAATCCATCACCCGTTAATAATTATGGCAATTAACTCATTAATAAATTATAATAATACAGCCTAAATTATTTTTCAATATTGTCTAATATCGTATAGATTAATTTCAAATCTTATTCCTCATAAGCATTATCAAACTAATTATCAATACTCAAATTAAACAATTTTTTTTTTTTTTTTTTTTTTTTTACAGATATTGGCTCTCCAAAACATCCATTTAGGCAATAAACAATAAAAACATACTACTTACATACAGCTGACAAATTCTGCAATAATTGACAATATCCGAAACCAAACTTATTCATGGACACATACATACATCAATGGTAGTCGCGACAATACACAAAACACGGCATTGCAGGCCTGCAATAGAAATAACAATTACCATTTGATCAAAACAAATAATACACAAACAAATACACAACCAAACTAAAACTGTGGTAAGCGGTAACACTCTGACTGAGATACTCTAAATTAGCCGGATTTTTTTTTTTTATGTTGCAGTTATATCTCTTCTCTCTCGATACTTTTTAGTAAGGGCTACATGTGACCTACGAACATCATTAGGATTAGCATCAGATCTAATTTGAACACTGTTCTGACCCAGGAATTTGACCAATGTGTATGGGCCCTCCCAACGATAAGCCAAGCTCTTATTAAACTTGTCCACCAATGATGACTTAACTTGCGATTTTATTAATAATTTATCCCCCACCTTATAATCAACAGGAATTCTCTTTTTATCATATAACGCCTTCCTCCTCTTCCACGCTAACTCCATATTACGCATCGCCGATGCCCAAATTTCACCTTTATTCTTATCCACAAATATTTTATCCACATTCCACTTAGTGTCAAGAGGGTCACACACATTATACCCGTATACCATATCCACTGGACTACACTTTAGTTCTGTGTGGATCGAATTATTGAGTGAAAATTCAATTTCGTGTATGCCCTTATCCCACTGTTGTTGTTTATCATGGAAAAATATCTTTAACCCATTTTTCACAGAACGTATGTATCTTTCACTCAAATTCGAAAACGCTGCGTAAGGGGAAATCCTGATATCTTTGATTCCTTGACTATATAAAAAGTCCGTGAACAATTTAGATACAAAAATCGAGTGACAATCATGGGCGAAAGCATGTATAAACCCATGCCTACACATTAACCTATACATCTTATTTATAATACTTTGGCTGGACAAAACTTTAATAGGTTCCAGATAAACGAAACGTGAACAGCCATCTACTATAATTAAACAATAACGTCCTGATTTTGATCTTGTTATTGGCCCAATTACATCTCCATACCAAAGACCGTTTACAGTCTTTTCATATTCTGATACTAGCAACCCCATCTTTTTCCTATTTTCGGCTTTTGCTAATTGACATTCTTTACAAGTGGTTACGTATTCCTTAATATCTTTCAAGATACCAGGCCATGTATAGCGCGAGGCTAATTTCCCAATCGTACGGCTCACCCCTCCGTGACCACCGGGCAAAATTTGTCCATGATAGAATTCCAACAATACTCTCCATAAATTTTTGGGAACACAAACCTTATAGGGATTCTTATATGCTTTTGTTTTCTTACAAAGTATTCCGTTTACCAATTTATAACCTTCTACCTGTTGTTTGCTTTCCAATTTTTTAATTATTTCTGACAGAAAAGGATCTTTATACTGATGCTCCTTAATAGATAAAGATGCATAGGGCATATCCCACATATTTACCATACATAGGTTTTGCATTTCCTCATCACTAGATTGTACATTCTCAATCAATTCGAAATCATGGGTGTTATATACTCTAGAAATAAAATCAGATGTTACATTTAAATTTGACGATATGTGCTTAACATCAAAATGAAAGGCAAACAACCTATGCAATAAGCTACCATATTTTTTTACACGTTTAATATTCTTGAGGGCATAAGACAAACTTTGATTATCTACTAATAATTCAAATTTATTATGTAAATAGATTTTAAATCGTTCTAGAGTCTCCACTACTGACATCAATTCAAGCAAATAAATGGGCTTACTATAATCATAAGGACGTAATTTTCGACTGAAATACGCTACAGGTCTCAAGTAGCCTTCTGAATCGTACTGTTGGATCACCCCTCCAAGACTTTTTAATGATGAATCGCAACACACTATAAACTTTTGGTTTAAATCGGGTAATTTAAGCACTATGTGGGATTCGAACATTGCCTTGATATCATCTAAGGCTTTTTCCTGGGCGGGTCCCCAATGAAATGCCACCTTAGGAGATCTCAATTCATTTATTGGATGCATTATTTCATGAAAACCAGGCACGAACCTTGAGTAATATTGCAAGAATGAACATAAACGCAACACCCCCCGACGATTTTTTGGTGCTGGTAAGTTGCGTATAATATCTAGGCGAGCAGGATCCATTTCAAATTTATTATATTCAATAATATGACCTAAATAAGAAATTCTGGTTTGAAACATAACACTTTTATCAAGTGACAGCGTAATACCATTTTCACGAAAAATATTCAACACTTTTGTCAACAATTTCTTATGCGAAACAATATCTTTAGAAACCAGTACGACATCATCAAAAAACCACTCCAATCCTTCCTCTTTTAAGGGATATAACAAGTCTGTCATAAGTTTTGACAACAAGTAAGACCCCACAGATAATCCGAAAGGTAAATAACGAAATTGAAAAAGGCCTCTGTGCGTCAAAAACGCAGTATACTGGCGCGAATTCTCAGATATCTTCAGTTGTAGATAAGCTTTACGTAGATCGATCACACTAAAGATACGCCCTTGAGATAATTGTGCAATAACATCCTCAATAAGCGGAGTATATTGAGAATTAACCAACAGTCTGTCATTCAAACCTTTGTAATTGACTACTAATCTTCTTCTTCCACTCTTATTTTTAACCAAAAATGCAGGAAAAGCCCAACAACTATTACTTTTTTCAATAATGTTCTGTTCTAACCAATCATCAATAATTTTATCCATCTCCTTCTGTTCACTACGTGAAATCGGATATGCTTTATTTCGAATAGGGGTTTCATCAGTCACTTTTAATTCATACTCAAAGTTTTTAACTGTTCCAATACGATCACTGAAAACGTCAGAATAATTAGCAACCAATTCATTTACATACCTTGGTAAATCAGGATCTTCATTCACCAACTTGGGATCGACCAAAACCTTGGTAGCCTGCCTATTAGGAGTTCTCGTATCCTCTCGTACATTGGATCCATCCCCCTGTGTACCAGACTGTTGAAAATTATGTACCACCGCCCTGGATGTAGCTCTGCTGTTTGAACCTGTTTCTGCTTGCACACCATCGCGAGACGCCTGATGTTCCACAAACCATTTAGAAGTCGGAACCTTATGGAACCTGGAATGATTAGTTTCTGCGGCAGAATCATTTTTCAAAAGAGTAGGGGTATTATTTAACCTTATTGGAACTTTAACTTTTCCACCATCTATTATAAATTGTTTCTTGTTAATGTCTATTGCTCCTTTAAGAAAACTAATTCCGTCTATTCCTATAATAAACTTAGGTGACAAGTTTTTATGCAAAAAGAATTTAAGTTTGTAAGTTAAATCACCAATTTTTATCGGTAGAACAACACATTGATCTAAATAAAGCACTTCCTTTCCAATCCCCACTCCACGAAAAGTATCTTTAATATATTGCACTCTCCAGTTAGTGTTTTGCTCCCATTCTTTAAAAGAGTCTATATCACAAAGATTCACTGTACTGCAAGTATCTAAGGCTCCTTCTAACTTTCGTCCCAAAAAATACGCATCGATAAATGTAGCTATAGGTTTCCTAATATCCTCGGTTGACGTTCTATTCATCAAGGCCGCCTGTTGTTTTTGTTGTTGCTTTTTATACATACAATTTATAACCTTATGATCCCCGCCACAAAAATAACATTTTATTCTCTTTTTACACTCAATAGAAAAATTTGACCCGCACATTTCATCATAGACTAATTTTGATCTTTCATAATTCACATATTTAACAACTTCCTCATATAGTTCTTGATAAGTTGATGGAATATTATATTTAAAGATTGCGTATCTAATATCTGGTTTCATACCCTGTAAAACATTCACTTTAATACCCTCTTCATTTAGAGTGCCTTGAAACACCACATAAGCATCATAAATATTGCTGATATATTCTAATATATTTTCATTCTTGCTCTGAATACGTTCAACAAACAATCTATTTATTTCTCGTAAGCCTAATGGTGTCAACAGAGAAGTTCGTAAGGCACGACATACCTCCAACCAGTCATTAACATTGCCCAACAACTTAAGTAATTCTGTATTTAATAACCCAGTAGTTTTTCCAATAGCCAACATCATAATACATTCTAAGGGAAACAACCTCAGTTTATTAATTTTATAAACAGAAAGCAAAAACTGAAAGAGTTCTATATCTTTGCTTCCATCACAAAAGGGTATATTACGAGCAAAATCGTTTAAAGATTTTTGTGCTGAATGAGTTACAAGTTTACTTAAATCTGTTCTCAAAACAGAAGCATTAGTATTGCATGTGAAATTATTTACAACTGATTCTGAAGGAAATATCTGAGTTCCAGCCAAGTGCGAACGAATTGCTCGTATTTGTGCTGATAAGCTACCACCAGCTGTTGGAGGTGAACGGCCTTGACCGCCACCTGACACCCCCGGGCGACTAGGCGAAGTCTTAATACAAACGTTATCACTCTGATTTTTATTGCCACTTGCAATAACAAATGAATCATTTTCTACCGTATTATTCTTTCCAGCGTCACTCAAAACACCAGGATCACTAGCGTGATTTTCCACACTAGGATTTGTCAATTGAGTTGGGTTAATTACTAAAACTCCAGTATCACCATTTTCGAAATGATCAAGTTCAAGACGTAGGTCATGATTAACAGGTCCGGTCGCCATCTTACGAACCACTCGGTGACGCTCAATACAATTTTAATAACTTACTATTTAACTATAATGCAACCCTTTTACAGAATAATCCGGCTCTATCTATCACATAACAAAAATAATAACATATTTTACATTCCCACTCACCAACTGAGATCACAGGCAGCTATTTAGATTTGTAACGTATATCCTGTTTCTAAATATAAATTTATATTAGTACTACAATTATTTTGGAAGGATATTAACACGTTACACGCGCACCTGCCTCCGCAAAGACAACTTAAACGTGCACGCTGGAAGGAAGGAGAATTGAATTCCCCCACTAAAAAATAAATTATGATTATGTCGGTATAGTTCAAGTAACTGAACAAAAGTGGGAACTTATTAAATCCAATAGCTACTAGTAAAAATACTCTCATAGCACGCCAGGTAAACTAAGCTCTACATTAGTCAAATAATAGAGTTAAATCGGATATTATCAACTTTATATCTGTAAACTCGAACAATATAATTAATTGCCAAATTTTGAGAATACAAAAAATAACACAAAATGAATTTAATTTAGATCACAAAATTGAGAACTCAACTATAAAACTCATTATCATTCAAATATCGACCAGCGATAGCAGCATAGAAACAACCACAATGTTAAATGGCGTACTAACTTGCCAAGAGAAATTCTAGAAAATAATTTACTTACAGTAGGTATTCCAGTTATAAACCAAAGCTTTTTCAGCAATAAACTCACATATTCACAATTTATCAAATACACTATCAACACTTAATTTAATTTAGAAGCCGATTAGGTTGAAACATATTCAATTTTGACACCAAATATAATCGTTTTCCTTCCTATTTGATAGCTGCCTGTGATCTGACGATCCCAGGTAGCGCTGCACTTGAACAAAATTATCATTCCAAAAAGTACCACCAGAGGTCATTGAGAACCATAGCTTTTCTTGAAATGATTTAAATCTCAGTTAGGATACTATGATTATTACAATTTACAATTATTATTTTAGAAAATTCAAAACCTTGACTATAAATGACATATTACACAGCGAAAAGCCACCAACCGTTAAAAAATTGCGCCTTCTATGGGTACAAGAATATTTAAATAATTTACTGGAGTACAATTATTTTCGATGGGCTAGGGAATGTTCGTATAGTAGGAGCAGGATGTTTTATTTTATTTCATGAAATGGGATTTAGATCTTACTTTATTCAGGTTCTATTTTATCATTCGTTTGAAACAAATTAAAATGGAAGTGAAAATTAGGAACATGAAGTGCACTGTCACAACACAACACATAGGTGAGAGTTAGTGGAACAAATGAAAGTTATCTTCTGTCCAGGGGCAATTCTGAACATGATGAAGACAAACGGATGCCCTGTGAAGACATAAGATTCTTACTGTGCAGAAAATGAAGGTGCTATATAACGAGAAATGATGGATTATGAAAATGCTACAACTGCGTCTATATCCGCGTGGTCACGAGGGAATGTATAATGGTAAAGTGCAAAGAGAAGCGACAAAGGCGTAGATATTCCAAGTAGATATTTACTGTTTGTCTTATTTTGGTATCAGAAATCAAAACCCGTGAGCTTTTGGTGTTATTTTCGAGCACCATATATATTTTATTTAATTGAGGTTTACGGTCTATTAACAACTTTCTTTGAATTTTTTGTTACTGTACCTCTTTTCTACGGAATTTGTCATAAATTTTTATCGTTCTAGATCCCAGAAAAAAACTTCCTATGGATACTACACACCCATTAAATAGAATCATTGGAATGTTAGATCCGAGGTTTGCTCATAGTCAGGAAGATTTGACATCTCAGAGAAAGAAAACATCAGCAAATTATGTGCACGATATCTGTGGTGGAGGAGCTAAAAAACGTGAGGACGGAGATATTATCCACTATGAAGGATTAATGAGAGAGACATGTGACCATCCACAACGAACTGATGGCTTACTCACTATTGTATTAAATGCTGTAGGTATGAATGATGCGAAGCTGAAAAAACTGGACAGTGCTTTGCGAAGTTTTAGTGACTACAGTGACACTTTAACTGTTGTTATAGCTTCTAGTAGCAATCAAACGGAGCAAATAGCCAAGCAATTTAATAACATTCAATTGGTAACATGTGGGAAAGACAAAATACACTCTGGAAAGGTATTAAATAAAATTATAAGAAATGTGAAAACACCTTATACATTGATTTCAAGAGAGATAATTTATTTCAATTCGTACACAAATCTAGACAGATATATTGAATTAATTAAATCTATGCCATTGGTCGGAATAGTAGGAGGATCATTTAGAAATATTAGTGGTTATTGGAAGGTAGGTTGTTATCAGACTGAAATAAAAAACTATTGTCTTAAATATTTTGAAGGCTATCGCTATTCAGGTCACGGATGTATGTTTTGTGATTATTTAGAGGGACCATTCATTGCAAAGACTTCGCTGTTGCATGATGTTCCTTTCAGTGAAGAACTACCGTCAGAAGTAGTTTTAGATGATTGGTTTCTTCAAGTCAAGCAAGCCGACGTTTTAACTCTGAATTGTCCAGATATTATGTATTTTACGTGGGGCGTACCACAGTCACTACAAACTCGAAGAGAAGCATGGGTTGTGTTGGCTCGCCACTGGGAAATTAGTCGAATATATCTTCCTCCAAATACGTTGCATTTTTTCTCATGCAAGGAATTAGGATTTACGTGTAAACCAAGTTCGTGGACCAATTCGTTTTTGTTACCTTCTTGTTGTTTTGTACAAATTGCCAGAGCTTTTAAAGCGATTGACATGTTTGCTAAAGAGAAATACCTCCGCTACGAGATAAATTCAGGATCTGTGCTTGGTGCTGTGAAACTTAGAAATTTCATGCCGTGGGATCTAGACGGTGACGTTGGATTCGAGACTAAAGATTATATTACATACTACAAAGCACAAAATCGATTCATATATAAAGGATTTAAACTAGATAGCTTCATTGAACCTTCAAATAAAACTCGGGGTTATTTTTTGTTTCGTACACCAGAAGTATATTTTGAAATGTGGGCTTGTAGCAATTTTAGTATGATGTTGCTACCTGATGAGCTCCTTCAAAATCCAACCAAAGGTAATATTCACGACGTGTGGGTAAATACACAAAGTAATCCTGGTCTTTACGCTCGAAATCGGTATGGTCTTAATTATTTAAAACATTCACAATCTTGGCTACATCTCAGTATGAAAACTAGCTGGGAGCGATATAAACCAGGCAGGTGGTTACCTTGTCCTAAGAAATATCACCATGCTTGCCTCGACCATTATTCTACGGATGGAAGTATTGACTTTATATAGCAGTTTTTGCATTAAGGTAGTGATTGTAATGTCAGGATAATGTGAGAAAGTTGATATTGATATAATGTTATCCTTGCGTTTGTAAAGGCTAATTCAATAATCTTTTTAGTATAATCTAAGATTTTCCTTCTATTTGTGTAGGCATTATGCGTATGTATATATTTGCATTGTATTTTCTATTGCATATGAGTCGTCCAGTTTCAAAACGTTTCTTTTTCATTTACAGCAAATCCTAGAAAACTTAGAAAAAGTGTCGGATCTGCATATTTTTTTAGAACTGGAACTACTTCAGTATGTTCATGTCAAAAACTTGAAGATCTTGAAATATTTCCAGTTCTTCAAAACGCGTCCGTCCTGCAGTCTTACTCGGTTTTCTGGAATTTGGTATAAATGAACAAGAGCCTTTTTGGTGCTGGAAGACTCATATGTAAAAACATTGATTATCTAAAGAATATAAGGTGGATTGTAATGTATACTGTATATGTATGTATATATGAAAATACCAGAACAACTTTATGTCTTTTTAATGAGATACCACTTATCTTTCTCTGTTCACTTTTAATAAAATAATAAAGATGATTATCAATAACTAGTTTAATATGCTGCAACTGTACTAAGTCAGTTTTTCTATGATAATCACAATCTCTGTTATCCACCATATTTAAAGCGTATTTCCTTAGATACGTTCCATTCTCGTGAATGTAACATTATACATTATCCGTTAGTTTTAATTTCGAGCTATTATTCCTTGGTTATTCATTACTCAAAAACAAACACCTAATTATTTTTAATGTACGAAGTTCAAGCTGGTCGTACTTTCATTCAGTAATAACAGAGACATACTGAGGAGTAAACTACGTGAGACATTGAAATACCTAACAATGTCACTGCTGTTTAGGATTGCCATATTTTAAAAATGAAACTCCGGGACGCTACTAAATTACGAGAATCTTTGAATTGCTTAAAATGAAAAGAAGTGTTACATACTAATTTCCTTCTTCCATTACATAGTTGTTGAAGTATTATGTAATCACTTTTTTAGTCATTTTAGTAGATCTTCTCCTCCCTAGTTAAGCAAACGCAAGCAGATGATTACACCCTTCTCCCTAGTAAACAAAATTGTTCTTTTATTTAATTTCTCAGGATCTGTTATGCCTTATGGCTTTCAGAGTTTGTTTTAGCTCACTCAATGTATGATGCTTCCTTTCATAATATTTTTCTCTTGAATCGCAAGCGAAAAATTACCAAAAATATTGGTCGGGGATTATTGATTAAAATATAACAATAACATTGAGCAGTAAAACCTTTTATTCCTTACTCAATGAAACAAATCCTTCGTTCAATGTCAAAGTAGTTAAAACATGAACTTTATTAAATCCATCTTTTGTGTATTCAAGTTTTTCTTTCAACTTTTGAATTGCCATACTCAGAAGTTGAAGAGAATAATCATATACCTAAGCCTGTGGAAAAAGCAAATTATAATATTCCCTTCCTTTCTTCTTCGCTAAAGTCCCGAACATTTAAGCTTCCCGAGAAATATTTTCAGGACGTCGGGACGTAGATGTCGATTCCGTGAATGGCAACCGTACTGCTGTTATGCACCAATTGTTGTATTATCTACAAACCAAGTCTTGCAGGAACACTATCTATAAACAGCAGCGTATGTATAAGCCGTGATCGAACATAAGTGCAAGACCAAACTGGCTCAACAGATAGTGTGGCAAGCGTTCCATTTAACATTCCACTCTTGCAGGTATCCTCTGACAGCTTTTAGTGGCAGTGTTGATGATACAACAACGTCTGATACGTGAACTGTTAATGTATGAGTTCACGCTGAGGTGTAAATCTGCGGCAACGAAGCCAGAACATTTATCATGTAAAAGGGTAAGGTACAGTGAACCACCGCACACCAACTCTTTGGTTTGCGATAATTTTGTGCAGGTGTTAAAAATGTCGAAGATCAACCAATGCTCTCTACCTCATGGTAACAGATTCTGAAGTCATACAACGCGTCATTAAGGAAAATGCTTCCATCAGTCCTTGATGATTGTCAAATCCAAGTCCACTACTGTAGTTTACCATTTTCACCAACTCGGAAAAACCCATCAGGAGCTGCCGCATTGTGACACGTGAGTTGACCCCAGCCCAGGCCCAGAGGAAAATTTATGTGTCCCGACAACTGTTGCAAAATTCGCGTGATATAATATTCTGAAACTGTTTGTCACATGCGATGAAAAGTATCTTTTCTTTCTTTTCGAAATCTGAATATGCAAAACAGTGGTTAATCAAGAGCCAATTTCCATATCCGGTCGCCACACAGAGCTGTTTCGCGTATAAAGTCTACATTTGTGCGTGGTGGATGTACAATGGAGAAATTTACTTCGATTTCATCTCTCATGGTCGTATCATCCATGCTAACTTTTATTGCGAACAGTTGGAGCGGATATGTATTTTGCATTAAGCCAAAAATATCCTGCGTTGGTGGAACAGGATAGCTCAAAACTACACTCGGCTCGAAAAGCACAAAAATTCAGGAATATATTCACCCAATAGAACTGATGCCACATACGGTATATAATTCTGACCTTGTCCTTTCAGATTACTTTCTGTTTCGATTCATGGCACACGTTCCGAAATTACGATGACTCATCAACCAGCAGAAGGTCAAAACAGCACTGACTGATTTCTTGGCCTATAAGGACGAGATGTGTTATAGGCGTAGATTCGAGGAACTGGCAGAAAAGTGGCTGCAGCCAGTCCAACACGAGGGTCTATTCTTTTAATGTTAATCCGTGTTCATTGTACTGTAATTAGAAGTATATTGTGTACTAGAATACTGCAAGAATTATAACTGAACTTCGTATAACTGAGTGAGAATGATGTATTTATATATATAGATTATGGAATTAAATTGACGCGGATTAGTCCAAGCTAATATATGTACAGAGCGTCCGGTGGAAGAGTGCAAATATTTTGGGAGATCAGTCTAAGCAAAAACGTGTATATGGGTATATTGCCTATTCCCCATGGTGTCCGAAATAGGGGTCTTCCTGTTCAAGCACCCCAAACTTGCTGACTTAGAATTTTATTTAAAAAAAAAAAAAACTACACCATACCTTGCAATTGATGTATGGACGAAAACATGCCTTCTTAAAAGGTTGTGCAGTATGTTTTCAGACTGAGTACCGATTATCCCAGTAATGCTGGAGAAAGGGAAGTAGCAGAGGGAAGTTTTTAAAAGAGCCCTCCAAAATTCTCAGATTTTCCATGATCCTCTGTTATTGAGTGGAACACTGTCACTAGATTAGTGCTCGAAGAAAAAGAAGATCGATACGTTACACTATTAAAAACAATGTAACATACTTCTAAGCCGTGACAAAGCCGTTCGTTTGGAAAAGAAACAACCGACATAAAGAGACACACAGAAATCAGACGGACAACAAGGCATGTGCTGACACGTACTGACAAGTTCATGGATAAAGATGGTGACATTGTTAGTTTTCTTTTCACAAATAATATCAAAGAATGTGAAGCTTAAAATGTGTAACACGATCAATATGTAAGTTGTGCTATATAGATAGGGATCGTGGTCAAGTACTTTGAGGAAAGAAGGCTTCCTTTCTTCTGTCCCATACTAGAATTAGCTAACAACATGAACGCAATTCTAATTTCAAACTACACATGTATTAGTATCGATAAAAAGAAAAGAACCTAACATTATAAACTTCCGTTATCAGAAATCCAAGAGTAATATGGAAATAACGTTTGCTTTTATATTTTTTCAGGACTATTCGAATGTATAGAGGATGCTTGAAACATTCATTAAGACTCTTTCAAAAAGGATAGCATACTTAATTTCCAGTAGAACTGTAGATCTCATAGACACATCTAAGATAATGTCAAAAGTTTAACACATGCTTTGTTTTCGTGTGGCTTGGTTGTAAATTCGGTAATGTTTAATGGACGAACTAATACAAATTACAATCTAATAAACCCAGTAGATAGCGTAGGTCATATATTCCATTCCAGACTACTAATGCAAAGTGAACAAAAAAACGAAAAGAAAAAGGAAGAAAGAAAGAAAGATAAAATTGAATGAGTTCTATTTTACAGGTAAATTATCAGAAATATCCTATATTAAAAGACACACCGTATCACAATGAAAAGTTACAAATTTTCAAATGGAAAATTGGATGTTTCTTATAGATATAGCAGACTTTGAATGTTTCAAATTTCAACGTGAATAAAACACATTGAATTATAAGATTAAACAGATTTTTTGTCGATCTAGTATAAATAAAATTTTGTTTTCAAATAACCAAAGAGGTTGCCATTTTCTAGTCTTTTCCGAAGATTTATCTCTTCCGAACATCCAACACCACTTTCATCTCTTGCGGATATAACGTTGTAATTTGCACAGAGAGAATGAACACGCTAAAGCTCAAACGTATGATGTTGGTTAGCTTATGGATCACCACTCGGTCGAGGATTCAAACCGGTAGCGACCCGGTAATTCGACTGAGACTCGGTGACTCAGATGATAAAAAAATATTTTGCTTATTCCTTTGCGTTTAAACAGTATTTCTTTCAGAGATGACCAGTACTAGAGACGTTATGCCCAGTTCACGAAAACTCGACGCTGAAGTTGCCAGTTAATTACATTTTCCAGACCAGGTCTATTGGTCCCTTGCTCCGTTTTAACTTTGGAACATGCACTCGCATATGAAATTCGAGTGTACGTGAGAGAGAGGGGAGAAGTGAAAGATGCAACAACAGGATACGGAAACGTCAAGAAAGAAAGAGAGAGAGAGAGAGAGAGAGGGACAAATATAAATATGAAATATATTTATCATTACAGCGTATGATGAAGAACTCACACACTGTTTATTCGAATTCTCGCCAGTGATGCTTCGTTAGTTCTCCAACAGAAGATAAATCTCTGTTTGCAGCCATTATTTTATGCGAAAAAGTTATACCAAATGACGGGGAATCGAACACAGATTTTCGGCTAGGAAGTCTGGTATTTTACCACTACACCACCCATTGCTTTACCCAAACTTTGTTCAACAAATGCTGTAATATTTCTTTCTGAAAACAATAACACGAAAACTGCAGATCAATGAAGTGTTTCGAATGTCCTGGAAAATCCCTTTCCCTTTCCCAACTAACATTCGTAAATCGTCTCTATCATGATAAAGGTGTTTACTTCCACATTCTTGAGCATTGTATGTCGAATATGATAAATCGATTCGTCAATATCACTTTGTAAAAAATGGAAATTTTTCGTGAACAGGATTTGAACTTATGTTGGACAGCTTTGTTAATCATAAGTGCATTACGTTACCTCTACACTACCATTCCACCTGAAACTAGAACCCAAATATTACTTACTTTAGTCTTGATCTCTTTAACGGTCAAGCTTCTTTCCTGTATGTTTATTTGTACCTAAGTGCACAACGAAATTAATTTATTCGATGACCTGGAAAGAAATTAGTGCCCACTAATAAAGAAAATTACATTCAATCCAGGAAAAAATACAGAAATAAAAACATATCGTGCAGTAATTTCGACGTGCAGAATCAAAACTACGCGAAAAATAGTAATAATAATAATAATAATAATAATAATAATAATAATAATAATAATAATAATAATAATAATAATAATAATAATAATAATAATAACCTATATTATAAAATTCAAAGTGACTGTGACTTATAGTCTCTGGAACCACCCGACAGATCTCGATGAAATATTCAACATTGATAATGTTCGTACCCGGGAGTATTTTTATCTATTCGTTTTGATGGTGTTACTTAGGGGAGGGAGAGGATGAAAAAATATTTTTAAAAATACAGAAAAGTTAATAAGTCTTGAATCAAACGACCAGTCTGGATGAAATTTTCAACATAGATTACGTTTGTGCAGTGGAATGCTTTTAATCATTTCACTTTGATGCTGGAATGTAAAGAAGGGGGAGGACGGGGAGATATACAAAAATCAATGTAAATAAAAATAAAACTGACTATGTTCATGAGTTAATAAGTCTTTAACCACCGGACAGATCTGCATCAGATTTTCAACATGGATGAAGTTCGAGCCTGGAGTGGTTTTCATCATATCACTTTGACGGTAAACCTTAGGGGAGAGGAGGAGAGGGGAAAGATATATATAAAAATAAATAAAACTTAAGAACTCTTGAACCACGCGACCTAACTCAAGCAAATTTTTAACATAGATGAGGTTCGGGCCTGAATGGTTTTCCTCATATCATTTTGGTGGTGTAATTAAAGGAATGGGGAAGGATGGCAACATTTAAAAGAGAACAAAAATTACCAATATTAGTATCGAATCTATAATTTTTGGAGTCGCTGAGATGAACAGTGACACATCTTATGCCGTTTAAATTCAAATTCAGCTGGCAACATGGAGGAGGATTAGACATAAAAATGATCAAAATAACCAATATCATTGTGTAATTAATGGTTTTCCGGGTGGCTGACATGAACAATGATACTGGAGATGCCATGCTCCGCAACATGGGAAGGAAAGGGGTTATATAAACTCATCGAAAATGACCGATATCAAAGAGCGCTTTAGTAATAGTAAAAAGTGACTGAATAACGGAGAATATTATTTTTTCTCAATTTAGCCCAGCAAAGCGGCTAATTGATGCTAGAAATAATAACAATAACAATAGCAATAATAATAATAATAATAATAATAATAATAATAATAATAATAATAATAATAATAATAATAATAATAATAATAATAATTATTATTATTATTATTATTATTATTATTATTATTATTATTATTATTCGCGTACTTCTGAACTTGCAGGTCGAAATTAATACATAATATGTTTATATTTCTGTATTTTTTCTGGATTGTATGTTGTTTCCTTTATTTGTGTGCACTAATTTCTCTCCAGGTCGTCGAATAAATGAATTTCGTTGTGCACTTAGGTGCAAGTAACCTTACACGAAGAAGCTTGATCGTTCCAAATATCAAGACTAAAAAAATAATATTTGGCTTCTAGTTTCAGGTGGCATGACAGTATGGACCCCTCGCCCGGTCCTGCGAATGTTACTCCTTTTCTTGATGATGATGATTTTCCTGAACTACCCGCCGTTCAGTTGGCCCTTCGTCTTACAAAACATTGCAGTCCGAGATGGAAGCGCCCACACTACTTGCGCCTAGTGCTCTCAAACGGGTCGGGTCAGTCGGGTCAGCTCGGTCGGGTCAATCGGGTCAAGTCGGGTCGTGTTGTCTGGTCGGGTCAATCGGGTCAGCTCGGGTCGGGTTGTCGGGTCGGGACAATCGGTTCAGCTCGGGTCGGGTCACTCGGGTCGGGTTGTCGGGTTATCGGGTCGGGTCAGTCGGGTCAGTTCACTTTGGTCAACTGAGTTTGGGTTGAGTTTAAACTCGGCTGGAGTCGAAAGCTGCTGTTTTTCACTAGCTGCCTAATTAAAAATAGCAATTTTCAATTGATTTTATAGAAACCATAAATCTATTTTGAACACTTGCAGCTAGTGTTTTTATGATAAATGCTTATTTTTCTACTTGTGTGTACTTTAATTTTTAAATGTGGAAGATTGATTTTACTAATCGACTGTAATATTAATATCTACGCCAATATGGAGTCTGGACTTAGAACAAAACTAGAAGTTGTTTAAGCAACGCCAAAAGAGAGATTGGATATGGACGACCAAGCCCAAGCAGGGCCGCGGTGGCTCAGTGGTAGAGAATTCATCTCTGGTGCATGGTGTCCAGTAGCGTAGCTAGAGCATTTTTCAGGGGGGGCCAATGAAGGGCCCAAGAGGATTTTGAGGGGGACATCTTCCATATATATATATATATATATATATATATATATATATATATATATATATATGTGTGTGTGTGTGTGTGTGTGTGTGTGTGTGTGTGTGTTTGTGTGTGTGTTTGTGTGTATTCAAGGTGAATGTTTCTATCTTTATTGTTCATGATTTTACTCTTTGGAAAACAGTGAAAATATAAGAATTTAGTACCTCAAACAACTAGGATTCATTAATGTAATTGATTTCTAATATAAGTAAATAGTTATTTAATCATGGCGTTTAAAATATGTGTAGCTGGTTGACTTAAGTGGAAGCAAATACACTTTTACAGGTAAAGAAAATAACTTATAGGTTCATGCCTCTACTTGAAGAGGATCTTTCTATTCGTGTGGGCAGCAGCAAACATATCCACAACTTGTTAAAGATCTAACGATTTAGCAATTATCTTCTCAATATAAAGTAACACTAAGTTTTTCAACCTATCATGAGTCATTGACTTGCGTATACAAGTCTTTAATCTTTTCAAAGAAGAGAATGACCTTTCACATGTAGCACTAGAAACTGATATAATCACAGAGATGATACCTAGCATGTAGGTTTCTAGGAATGCGTTTTTGTAGACACAAAGAAGATAAACGAAATTCGTTAAGCAATCAGCTTTCGTTTTCTTCTCGTCTTCATACAACTTAATTGTTCTCATTGACAAATTGTAGTCTACTTTCCATGAATTTACTATGTGGCAGATTAATCCTCAAGCTTTCTTCTTTGAGCGTCTGGGTATGCACGCATATTTCTGTTTTCTAATTTAGCCCCTTTTGAGGTAAATTTTAGTTATACTTCTTTCTTATGATTTTTAATAATTGTGCCTAGCGAACAATAGTAGATTTGGTCGACTTGTTTTCTTCTCATTGGATCAACTTCGACTGGAAACAAAAGAAAGGTAAAACCAGTTACGTAACTTGTTTGTATTTGTCCAGGTTTGAAGTTTTCAGTTTCATATTTTGTTTTATTTAAAACTTCTTTTTTCTGAAACATTATTCTCGGCTTCCAATATTCAGAGGATGTGCTTATAACAGCTTAGTTTGCAACTACTAGGGCTTAATTTTTTGAAGGAGATAAAAAGAGTTGTGTTTTCCCTTCCTGCAAATGATAATAATAAAATTATTGAATGAAATTGATTCCCAATAAAATGTATTGTCAGAGTGCTGATCTTTAGTTAGTAATTGGTTTATACTAGTGCTCCTTTACTTATTTTGTTTCAAAGTACTCACGTGACGTCTACCATATTGACTAGGAACTGCTGAAAAATTCGTAGCCCAACCCAGAAGGAGTGCATGTGGATTGGTGAAGTTTTACTTCTTCTTCTCTTCCCCCGAAAGTCAATATACTACCTTGTACAGTGCTCCAGATTTTGCAGAAAAGTTTAAAAAATCTAGATTTCCTCGCACCACTGTTCGTAGCACTACCCCTATCAGATCTAAAATGGCGTCTTTCAAGTGTTATTTAAGTTTGGGAAATAAGTACACGTAATAGTTAGACGGAGCTAAATCTGCGGAATAAGAACGATGATCTAGACATTGAAATCCTAGATTATGCAATGTCAGTTATGTTCGCAGGGGCTTGATGGACAGGTGTATTCTCCTGAAGGAACAGAATTCCTTTCTTTTCATTTTCCGCAGCGTTGAACTTTGAATTTTTCTTTCAGTTTTGTAAGTAATGTAGAGATTCTGGATTAAATATCTGACCATTGAGGAGGTAGTCTACCACTCCATACTTATACCAGAAGAATGTTCCAAACAGTTTCTCAACCTACTTCTGTGTCTTGAACTTCTTGGGGCGATGGAGAAATGAGTGCTACTACTCCATTGACTGTTGATCCGATTCAGGATCATAGTGGTACAACCATATCTCATCTATGGTTACTATTCGTCAGCGAAATTGATCAGCATTACGGTCAAATTGGAAGAATACTTCTCTTAATGCTGTTACCCTTTTATTCTCCTGACATATATTTTGGGAACCCATTATGCCGAGAACTTGCGCATACCCAAGCCATTCTGAATTATGCTACCGACGAGTTCCAAAGAATGCCCAGAATCCCTGACACAAGTTTTGCTGAGAAGGTAAAAACTGAGAAAGCGGGGTGCAGACCTCAGACTATAATAAAATATAAATAGCTTAAATTATTTTTGTCACACAAAAACTGGGGTGGCCTAGGCCCTCTGGCGCCGGGCTATATCCACCATTGGCTGAAATGCTGCAATTTTCAAGAATAATGTCACAAATTGCATCCATGATTCCAGGAAGAGTCATTGCTTTTAATCATCCTGGATGTAAAGCATAATTTGTTGAGAAATTGCTACGTTTATACTAAGCCACTTACTTCTTCACCACTATATATAATGGAGGAGAGTCCCGTGGTGTTTCACTGATTTCCTAATTAATTTACTTCGGTGACTTTCCTTGGTGGAACAAAAATGTTATAACAGTAAAGATCTGGATGTTCGTGAAATTATCTGTTTGGGCACACATAATCACTTCAGAGGCCTGAGAAACAATAAGAATTTCATTATTAATAAGAAAATTTATATTTGTACATACAGAGATATGTTTTTCTAAACTACGGTTTCATTTTTCTACCTAGTACCTACACTCCTTCTGGATTGGATTACGACATTTTCAGCAGCTCCTCGTAAATTCTCTCTCTGGCTCTCTCTCTACATATATATATATATATATATATATATATATATATATATATATATATATATATATATATATATATATATAGAGAGAGAGAGAGAGAGAGAGAGAGGGAGGGAGAGAGCGAGAGATACGTAGCATATAGACGAATGTGTTACTTGTAGCATACGCGAAAGTAATTCAATTTATGTTTAGGCTTCAAAAGTTTCATTGAAAAATATTTCATGTGCAGACGTTGCTTATTTGTTAGTTACAAATTTTATTTGAAATAAGTTTAATTTATAATCATATAGATCTAACATAAAAACAGCAACAAAGTACACAATGTAATGTAAAATAAGTCAAACGTAATAAATATGTCATTTTTGGTATGGAAAATAGCCGCCCCCGAAAATGTATCTGCCCCTCCTTTGCCCCCCTTAGAACTTAAAGCTGGCGTCGTCACTGTAACAATATAGTATGGAGTTCTTGCATACTATTCATTGTTGGCGGAAAAATTTCTTCTTTTACTTTCTTTTCTGCACATCAAAGGATTACACCGAAAAGTTTACAGAAATGAAAATAAGCTTTTCATTGTTGCATTGTTATGTTCTCAATGATTTTGCATTGTAAATATTGGCTTTAAAAAAATATTAACACAGTATGTTAAACTTTCAGTGAAAGAGAATTTTCCAAGAATTGTGCTATATATTTTAAATTATGCTTTATGCTTTATTTTCTAAAATTATGCTTTTAAAACTAGTTTCCCAATGTGAGTGCATTTTGGCGTTCATCCAGTGTCGTGACCATAGTGCTCTCAAACGGGTCGGGTTGTCGGGTCGGGTCAGTTCGGGTCGGGTTGTCGGGTCAGGCTACTCGGGTCGGGTTGTCGGGTCGGGTCAGTCGGGTCAGCTCGGGTCTGGTTGTCGAGTCGGGTTATTCGGGTCGGGTTGTCGGGTCTGGTCAATCGGGTCAGCTCGGGTCGGGTTTTCGGGTCGGGTCAATCGGGTCAGCTCGGGTGGGGTTGTCGGGTCGGATTATTCGGGTCGGGTTGTCGGGTCGGGTCAACCGGGTCAGCTCGGGTCGGGTTATCGGGTGAGTCAATTCGGGTCACGGGTCGGGTCGGGTCGGTCTTCAATCCGACCCGACCCGTTGAGAGCACTACTTGCGCCCCTGAAGGAACCTCCCGATACGCCACTGGAAGTTCCGAAGATGACGGTGCAGTTTTCACATCAAACGATTTCGGCAGAGTCTAATACTAATGGTTCTGAAACTTTTATTCTTCCTACTTTATCACAGAGTGTTGTTCTGAGGAGTCTGACTCTCTATCGCAACAAGAACGTCGCAGAGTTTCAAGGTCAGCAAATGAAAAGAATGAACAAACTGCTTCCCAGTGTGCTTCACAAAGATCGAGACAGTCAAGTTCACGTGACAAGTTATCGCATGAATGAGCTATCTCTGAACTGTAGTGAGTCTTAATAGATTGTCTCCTTTTCACGATACGGGATAAAAACTGTTTATGCGTTGAATTACCTCGCATGTTATGTGTGGTTTTCTTTTTCATTTCTTTTTTCTTGTTAGATTTTTAGAAATGGGCCAGATTATAAGATTTAATGTGGTCATTTCTTCCCATACCTCTAAGGATTTTTCAAGTAAGTACTGTTATTTGTATTTTTTCATAGTGACTCAGAGCATGCCCATGTTAAATGCTTTTACCCTTATAACTCTTAATATTAATAGGATCAGTTCAGCACAAAATTTAGCGTTACTAAAGCAGTTTATAGAGCGTCGACGTCCTGACGTATGTTGTCTCACTGAATTGACTTTTTATTCTTTCGATTCTCTCAGTGAGTATAATGCAATTATCAATTGTGAAGCTACGACTGGTGTAGCAATACTTGTGAGAAAAGGTTTAGTTTATGACCGTGTCATGCTCACCTGACGGTAGAGCAATCAGATGTTATATCTCAGGTATTTGTATTATCTTATTGTACGCTTACTCTGGATTTCTTAAAAACTAGAAAGAGGGATGAGTTTTTGCAACAACCATACCGTCTTTGATCCCCCGGTGTCAATTAATATATAATAGTGGGTGACTTTAATGCGGTGATAGATCCCAGAGATTCCCTCCCCTTTCCCCTGCCCTTCACTAGTTGAGCTTGTGCGTGCCATGAAGCTATATGATGCTCTTATCGTCTCTAATTCTCCGCATGTGATGACATAGTTGTGCGACCACTCGGAGCAGACTCGATAGGGTATACGTCACAGATTCTTTATCCAAGGCAATGCTTCACATTTTAACCCCCTTGCCCCCTTTGTCAAATCATGCTGCGGTTGAAGTAGCTTTCAAGCTTCCTTTTTCTCTTCCCGCTGGACGAGGCCCATCGTATTGGAAGATTAATAACGCTGTTTTGTTTCGTGAGGAAGTGATAGACGAATTTACGACACGCTTTGAGTATTGGTGTAAGATGCAACGACATTTCCCCAATGTTGATACATGGTGGCATTTATATGGTAAACCTAAAATCCGTAGTTTTTTCCAATGGCGCGGTAAATTGGCACGACAACAAGACCATACGTTATGCAAATTTTTCTATCGAGCTCTTAGCGAGTTATGGGTTGCCCCCCGTCCTTGGTTAACAGGATCAGAATTCAGGAACTTAAAAGTCGGTTGCGTCAAATAGATTCACAAGCATCAATACAAGCCTATTTTTCGGAGGATTTTTATCTGTTTTCCGGAGGAAACTGCCTCCATATATCAAGTTGACCTCCTGTTTCAGAAGAGGAATGCAACGTACATTGAATCACTTCTAACGGCGGTTTCTGACTCGTTACAAATACTACAAGAATTCACCAGGCATTATACAGCCTTTACGTGTTCGCAGACTCCGGATCTGTCTCTCGCCCCTGAATTCTTGTCTGCTCTGCCTCCCAAGTTGACAGAAATTGAATGTCAAGACTTAATACGTCCCATCACTGTGAATGAAATTTTTTCTGTTCTTCGACGAACCAAAGGCCGTAGCTCCCCTGGGCTTGACGGTCTGAGCTTTGCTTTTTATAAACGTTATTGGTCTTTTCTAACCAACACATTAGTTTCCCTGTTTAACGCATGGTTATC
Organism: Thermobia domestica; assembly: GCF_964235325.1. Classification (NCBI taxonomy): domain Eukaryota; kingdom Metazoa; phylum Arthropoda; class Insecta; order Zygentoma; family Lepismatidae; genus Thermobia; species Thermobia domestica. The sequence goes on along the minus strand of NC_137460.1, from coordinate 180,204,677 downwards.
TGGGGACCCCTTTTTTGAAAATACAGCCATTGTGGTACTCATTCCGAACTCCTCCACTGCGCAAGTTGCGACTGATTATCGGCCGCTGTCGTTATTACCAGTGGACCTTAAATTATTTACGAAAGTTCTTGCTGCCAGACTCCGTCCTATTCTTCAGAAATACATTAGCGCGTATCAAGCTGCGATACATGACTCGTATAATCTGCAATACACGCTTCACTCCCTGCGAGATCTATTTGCGTATTATCATCTTCGTAACGTTCTCACTGGCGCACTCGCCGTGGATATAGCCAAAGTTTATGATTCTATACACCATCAGATTCTTCATCTGACGCTTGATTCTTGTGGTTTTCCTTCTGTTTTTTGACAGGTAATTCTTAATCTATATGATAAGGCTCAGTTCCGTTTGCAAATAAATGGACATCTATCCACAAATATTTCTTTACGACGCGAACTGCGCCAGGGGTGCTGCCTTAGCACCGTTCTTTTTGCTTTGGTTTTAGACCCGCTTCTACATTGTTTGGCAATGTTGTCCTCGAATGGATCCTCCCTGTTCCCCAGTCAAAACATTTTTGGGTATGCCGACGATTTGACCATAACCGGAGTTCGTCCTGTCTCCCTACAGGGCGTGTTTCCTGTACTGACCCGTTTTAGCCGATGCTCGGGTTTGCAGTATAACAACAGGAAAACTCAGGTGTTGCTTTTTAATGGTTTCCAGCTACCTTCGGACCCCTTGGTTTCTCCGGCCTTACCGCATGTCACTTCCCTATTTTAGGCATCCAATTTACGTCTAACCCAACTCCCAACAATGAAGTCTGGGCTCCCCTTTTAACGCAATTTCGTAAGTTGTTCTACTCCCAACGTTTCCGTTGGCTCCATTTACTTCACCGTTTTCATTTTATCAATATCTTTGTTGTGTCTAAGTTGTGGTACAGAGCGCGTGTTTTTCCTTTCCCAAAAATTTATGCTAAACGATTTGAATCCTTATTACTTTGGCATAGTTGGCGCGGTTTATATATTCGTACTCCCCGTACAGACCTTTATTTGCCCGGTTCCGCTGGTGGGTTAGGCTTAGTCAATGTTCGTATCAAATGCCAAACATTCTTCATGGCTGACATCTATGCAGCGCTCTCATCTCACAGTTCTATTACTAATCATTGGGTAAGTTGTTTTTGGAAGAATTATGGTCAACCGCAAAACCCCCCTTTTATTTAATTCGTCGATCATTGTCCGGCATATATCAAGACTTTTATCCGATATTGGAATTATTCCGGGGTGTTCCTCCACCCTCAAAAACACAATTCGTGCTCGTTATATAGAACCCTCACCGAGAACTCTTACTCTACCACTATTTTGCGAGCGATACAGCTGTATCCACAAATAGGTTGGCCGCAAATGTGGTCTAATATATTGAACCCTTGTTATACCTGAGTACATGTATGTTCTTGGTTCCAGGTAATACACCAACTTCTCCCCACACTTGCGCGTCTCTGTGAGATTCATCGAGCCCCAGATGCCTTGTGCGAGCACTGCCAGCAAGAGGACACATTAGCTCACCGTTATACCCACTGTGTCAGCTCACAACCAATTTGGCACGCCATGCAGGAGGTGTCGGGACGTATTACCCGCCGCCGCCTTCACACTTCACGGTGCAACATGTTATTCTCTGATTTTCATTTTTATCCCCCCGCGACTTTTTTGTTGTTATTGCTGCTATTGTCATTATGTAATATAGTAAGCAGGTTTCAGCCTCCTTTTGTACTTAATTATAAGCTGTTTACGTTTGACTCACGTAGTTGAGTTTTCAGTTTGTAGCTTCTGTAAGGAAATAATAAAACTGATAGTGTAGTGGTAACGTAATGGACTTGCGATTAATAAAGCTGTCCAGCATAGGTTCAAATCCTGTTCACGCTAAAGTTGCATTTTTTTACAAAGTGATATTGAAGAATCGATTTATCACATTCCCCATGCAATGCTTAAGAATGTAGAAGCAAACACCTGTATCATGATAGAGACGATTTACGAATGTTGGTTGGGAAAGGGCAAGGGATTTTCCAGGACATTCGAAACACTTCATTGATCTGCAGTAAACACTTTTCGTTTTATCATTCCCAGGAAGAAATATAACAGCATATGTTGAACGAAGTTTGGGTAAAGCAATGGGTGGTGTAGTGGTAAAGCACCACACTTCCAAGCCGAAAATCTGCGTTCGATTCCCCGTCATATGCTATAACTTTTTTTCATAAAATAATGGCTGCAAACAGAGATTTATCTTCTGTTGGAGAACTAACGAAGCATCACTGGCGGGAATTCGAATAAACAGTGTGTGCGTTCTTCATCATACGCTGTAATGAAAAATATATTTCATATTAATATTTGTCCCTCTCTTTCTCTCTCTCTCTTTCTTTCTTGACGTTTCCGTATCCTGTTTTTGCATCTTTTACTTCTCCCCTCTCTCTCACGTACACTCGAACTTCATATGCGTGTGCATGTTCCAAAGTTAAAACGGAGCAAGGGATCAATAGACCTGGTCTGGAAAATGTAATTAACTGGCAACTTCAGCGTCGAGTTTTCGTGAACTGGGCATAACGTCTCTAGTCCTGGTCATCTCTGAAAGAAATACTGTTTAAACGCAAGGGAATAAGCAGAATATTTTTTTTATCATCTGGGTTACCGATTCTCAGTCGAATTACCGTGTCACTACCGGTTTGAATCCTCGACCGACTGGTGGTCCACAAGCTAACCAACATCATCCGACTGACGCTATTATCCGTTTGAGATCTAGCGTGTTCATTCTATCTGTGCAAATTACAACGTTATATCCGCAAGAGATGAAAGCATACTGGATGTTCGGAAGAGATAAATCTTCGGAAAAGACTAGAATTTTGGTTATTTGAAAACAAAATTTCATTTATACTAGATCGACACAAATTTGTTTAATCTTAAAATTCAATATGTTTTATTCAAGTTGAAATTTGAAACATTCTAGGTCTCCTACATCTGTAAAGAACATCCAATTTTCCATGTGAGCATTTGTAACTTTTAATTATGATACGGTCTGGACTTTTAAAATAGGATATTTCTGTTAAAATCTTACCGGTAAAATAGAATCATTCAATTCTATCTTTCTCTCTTTCTTTCTTTTTCTGTTGTTTTCTTTCTTTTCTTGTTTTCGTTCACTTTGCGTTAGTAGTCTGGAATGGAATATATGACCTACGCTACCTACTGGGTTTATTAGAACGTAGTTTGCATCGGTACGTCCAATGAACACTACCGAACGACGCGGAAACAAAGCGTGTGTTAAACTTTTGACATTATCTTAGATGTATCTGTGAAATATACAATTCTACTCGAAATTTAGTATGCTATCCTTTATGAAAGAGACTTAATTAATGTGTCAAGCATCCTCTATATATTCGAACAGTCCTGAAAAAATATACAAAAACGAACGTTATTTCTACATTAGTGTTGGATTTCTGGTAACGGAACTTTATAATGTTAGGTTCTTTTCTTATCAAGTTTAAAATTCCACATTTTTATCTCTTCTCCCTTTTCTTTTTCTTCTACTCTCGCCTTATCTCTCTCTCTCTCTCTCTCTCTCTGCCTCATTTCTGAACCTGTGTGTAATAGACATCCATTGGTTTCATTTTTTCATTGTGTATGTTTGTTTCTCCCTAAATAAACTTATGAATCTTCTTTCGTCTCGGTTTTGTTATTTCCTGTTATCAATACTAATATATGTGTAGTTTGAAATTAGAATTGCGTCCATGTTGTTAGCTAATTTTAGTATGGGAGAGAAGAAAGGAGGAAAGAGAGGGGGCCTATTTACCAGACACGATTATGGGATAAGAAAGTGTATATTGGGTGGCCTAGCTGCACGGCGATAGCTGTCGCAATTTTTTTGATGCGGAGTGTACCACGCTGGCATTTTCAGCCCCTTTTGTGAAAAGCTTTGTACAATTCTACCCAATTCAGCACCATTTAACAAATACTTGTCACATTTTCAAAAGTGTTAGTAAGACTGTTCCTGCATCACACGTTACTCTTACTGTGTGTTGGACACTTAAAATTGCTGTTGAACATTCATTGGTGTAACGTTGCACCGCATAAAGCTACGAAATTTGTGTAGAAAAATCGTAATTCGAAATATACTGAGAAACAAATTATGCTAGAATGGCGCATCCGCGCCACGCATGAAGGAGATGAGAAAGAAACAGTGTGGTAGAAATTTTAGTCGTCCTATTTGGAATTTTTTAAAAACTAATTTTTAGAAAGAGCACTTTCTTCATTTGAACTCTTGGAAAGGGGGAGTGTAACAGAACTTTATCTCTTCTCGTTTAATGTTATAGAGCCATGTATTACACTCAAGGGTAAAAGTGGATCTGAAAAGGTAGAGGGACGCATGACGTCTCGTTGTACTCCGTGCCTATCTTGCCCATTGTAATTTTTTAGAAGTGGGGGACGCCCCAGATATTTTCTGGAAGTGGTGAGACGGCGTACCCAGCGTTCCCCCACACTTTTACCCCCGATAGTATAAAATAATGAATTCACCCCTTTTGTTTCAATTTGGTACTATTTTTCAGCCCACTCGAGCTAGGACTGTGACAGCACTGATTTGAACCCATTCAAGATGAGAATGGGGAATGGCAGAAACTTCATAACGAGGAACTGTGTAACTCATACAATTTATATAAAATTGTTAGGATTATTAAATCTGAGAGCCTCAGGTGGACATGTTATGTAAGCCAGTGTGGAGGGAAAGTAGAAACGATTCAAATTTTAACTTCAAATCCCATCGAAAAACATAAGTAAGGCATAGGTTCAAACGGGAGGAATTTAGATGAATCTCCTCGAAATGGGAATGCAAAGTAGAAACTATATCCAGTTGACTAAAGACAGAAATTAAGTAGAGATTTAATCAGTGCAGTATTGATCTCATCCAGTTAGAGTTAGAAATCGCACTATAATTATTATGTACAATTTTAATTACTTCGGATTCATACCATAATTTCGTTCCCTGTACGCTCGAAAGCAACTACCGTAAGAAAAATTCAGTAATTTTGAAGTCGTAAATTGGTATTATCTATCAGGAAAGTAAACGTAAACCTATTTTTCGAGTGTGGCATTCCTGCGCTCCATCGGTGGAGAGTATGAGAATTAAATCAATCAAATGTTTACTGAGGGGCAAAAAGAAAAGTTTAATCTGAATAAGACATTGCAGAGGGGCACAAGCTGTGAATACGAATAGTGCATAGTGTAAATAAAGGACGACACCAAAAGAGAAAGCCAGAAACAGCTGTTAAGCTTAGAAAAAAGAGTAAAAATTGTCGAAGTGGGAACATAAAACACAACTACAACAAATACGCCGATAACTAAACATTCACCACGCCATGATCTTGGTGTAGTGGTTAAGGTGCTGGCTTACAAATGCAAAGGACGCCAGTTCCAATCTCCGTCATGGACATTTTTAAAAATTTTTGTTAATAATACATACACCTCATGAGAGATGGTAAAAGAGGTTGTATTTAGGCTTTCGTAGCAATTATTATTGGTAATGTTTAGTACTGATAATACTTTTTGTCTTTGAGTATTGCTTTTATTCTTTTCTTCATTTGGAAAGAGAAGAATATCCGAACAAATATCACCAAAATTCCTCATATTTTGAATGTAAACGCCATTTGCAATTAGTGAAGAATAAAAATTGAACGTTCCGATGTAGCTGCAAAAAGTAAAAACATGGAAGTGGACCATACTCATGGTTATTAAAAATACAATTTCTACATGCCTTACACCTCCCGACCACGTTTCTACGTTAGCAAGTAAGAGGCTTGTGTTTAGGTTAGGCAGGTCAATACGTTTTGCAAAGGGGCTCGGTTTAGCTCTGACGCACCACTGGTGCGAGAAGGGAGCAAAACATTTTTTCTCTCTCTCCCTCTGTGTGTCTATTTATCTATCTGTATATATACTTGTGAATGCCATAACCACCCTAATTTTCAGCGAATTAAGACGAAAATTGGCACAAACATTAATTGTTGAAATATCTTGATGAGTTAGTTAACCAGAATAATCAGATGAAAATGTTTAAAATGGCGGCCCTTCAAACTCTTAAAAAGTTCCAAGGGAACCAAATTTCGCCCATAAATAGGTATTCAGGAAGTTTGAATAACTTTTCCTCTTTTACTGAAATATTTGTGTCCAGGGACTTATTGAAATATTGGACCCGATTAATCGCCTAAAGAAGGTTCACGCCCTTTCGCTACGGTCAGGCTTCTTTTTCAAGAGGGGGTTATTTTCCTATCGGAACAAGATAATTATTAGTGATGATATGAAATTACACATTAAAAGTGATGTAACTTGTGAAACGTATTATTTGAAAGAATAATATAATAAATGTGTTTTTCCCAAACACAAAGAACTGTAAATCATGTATTTCGAGTTCGGGAGCGTGAATGGCGAGGAGTGTTATTTGATTTGCTTTTTAGTAACACATTGAATTGCAAATAAAAGTAGACAACATTAGTAGTAAGTAAAACAACAACAACAATAATAATAATAATAATAATAATAATAATAATAATAATAATAATAATAATAATAATAATAGGTGTTGTTTGTGGCAAGGCAATATTTTCCTCAATTCTTCTTCAAACGTAATGATTGTAACGCCATATCTTCCTTACAAACAAAATATTTGCAATTTATATCGAGAGAACGGGAAGTTGTAGGCTATAGTGATGGGAGCAATGTTGGACAGTATGCACTCATAGTACTCAGAAAAATAAGCGATTTCAATGAAAAATGAACGAAGAGCCATTGTCATGGGTAGTCATGGCACCACAGCAGAGCCCTGTTTAGGCAAAATGTCGATAAATTATATCGAGAGAACAGGAGGTGATAGTGAGATGGGACCAACGTTGGACACCGTGGACCGATAAGGCGCATCGAAAAAAATTAGGGGGGGACGCCTGCCAGCCTTACTTATTATAACATAATAATATAAAATTATATTGTCGAAATACACACACGAGTTAGCTAGTAATAATTCATATTACAGTATTATTATTATTATTATTATCGACAGCGTCTTTTCATTACGTGTGCATGTTTGACATGAAGCCAAAGAGAAGATCCATCATTCGTAGAAAGAATAAGAATAGTCAGTTACTTTAACTGTGAACGACAGCGAAAAATACGAAAAGAGTGACTACCTGTAGCGAAAAGAAATAATACTTTCTCTCAAATGGATAAAAAAAATCAAGCCGAGATAGATTCGAACTCGCATGGACGGCGGGACAAGCCAGTGCTTTGTCCATTTTTTTTCTTTCTAAGTGACTCATCGGACGTGTTTCAGTAACTTACTTATTGCTTATTTTACTTGCTTCATTCGTTTAACTTGCGTTTTTATTAACTTATGACGACAGGGACACGAACACTCGAGAGCAGTTAAAAGTCATAGATACTCTCCCGCCGGGAATCGAACCCGGGACGCTGTACACCGAAGACACACGTGTTAGCCACTAGACCAGCGGGGAGACCACCGCTCATTCTCTGTGTCGTTAGGGATTACGACCACTGTATTGCCAGCTATCACTTCTGTGGGTTGTATACTATGATCACATGTTTCTTTGCTGGAAGAGTTAAACCTACATTCTATGTAATACATAAGGTATTTAGACCTACATGCTCTTCATATAATGTAATAAAAGGGCCATGCTGGGAATAAGAAAAAGAACATTCCTTGGACAAAACGGAAACTATTGGCATCAGAAATATTTATCTACGAGGCATGCGCAGTAGTATATTTCAGAAAAGTTACTGCTTAGTTCAGTAAACGAAGAAAGGGGTATAGAAAAGCAAATATGTCGCGTCAACGAGGTCGACCAGAGTTGACAGAGGCGGAAGCAGATGTATAGTAATACAACAACTTGGTTAAATTGATAATTGGTTCTTTATTCTGTAGTAGATCGTATCAGAACTTTACGGGAGAGCAGAGAAAGACTTACTAACGCTATCATATAGTAAGCTTTAGTAACACGATCATATAGACACAAATGGTTGTAACTGTGAGTACTACAACTTGGATTTAACGAAAGCCGTTTAGATATTTAGTGGTTTGCAGGGTTGTATAAGACACAATAAGATAGGACACAATACAATTCTTCATACCTCAGCTTCCAGTAGCTAGATACATGCAATTTCTGGTTAGATACTGAAACTCCTGTCGGATTTTAATACACGACGTATTGCAGGATACAAAATGCTTTGCATTACTTGTTTGTTTGTAGACAGTTACTAGCTTAGTGTTCTGAAAGGTTCTGTATAAACTAGGGATAGCCAATTCCGGAATTATTACTTTTCGGACTCCCGAAAGTAAAACCGGACAAATTCCGGAATTCGGAAAATTCCAATTTTGGTATAATTCCGGAATTCGGAACAATCCGGATTTTTTCGATATCCGGAGTTTTTCTCAATTCCTGAATTTTGTAAATTCCGGATTCTTCCCGAGTTTCGAAATTCTTCTGAATTAGGGAGTTTAACTGAATTCCATAATTATCCGAAATCCGGAAAGTGAAAGTTCCGCTTCCGAATAATGAATTTATTTTGGTTAATATGAATCGTGGCGGAAATAAGTCTTTGACCAGGTAATGGCGACTGCTTTGAAAGAAATAGAGAGTATGAGAATTCATCTGTCATATTTGTAGTTTCGTGTGGAGAAAAAACAAACTTGTGAACCAGCGGTTTAAGAACAACTCAAGTTATTATTGTAAACTTTGCCGACATCATAAAAGAAATATGAAAGACATTTTGAATCGAAGAAATATAACATACAAGTTTGCAAGCGAAGACAAAGAAACGTAACGTAACCAGACTAAAAACGAATCGTTTACCGCGTAGCGATCGCGGTTCAGTGGTCAAGGTGCTTGTGCGAATGCACGTTGTATTTTTTTTTTTTTTACTTTAGGATTTTTGATGGCGATTGATCGGCGATAACATACGTTTTATTATATTCAGATATTTGAATACTCGGATGTTTCAATACTTAAACTATCAAATCTTCAGGAATAATAATAGTAATAATAATAAACTAATAATAATTATTATTATCTCGTAGAAGATTAAAAGCTAGGAGCTAATTATCGCTCAGGTCATATCATTACAAGTGACATTTGGAAAGAATATTTCGGTTTGGTTTAATGTTGCTCACGAGAAGAGGAAGAGGTTTCTCATCTCGTTTCTAAAACAAATAAAATAACATGAGAATTAACATTTTACATTCGAGACGGGTCAAGGCTAACTCAAAATTTTCGTCTCTCTTTGGACATGAGAATCGACACGAGACGAAAAGTATCGTAAACATTTCCCGTCTTGTCCCGATTCTCGAAATAGTGTATGTCCATTCTTTAAGTAACAATTGCTCTGTAAACTGAATCTCATAGGCTATTTCGTTACATTATATTTCAGAGCTCATTGAATTATGCTCTGTGTATATATTTTTGTAGCAAATGTTTTATATTTACTCTGCATATCCTAAAAATTAGTTTATTATATGCCTTACTGTTGCGTGATATTCAGTTATATTTATTACAATTGTTTTCCTTAAAACATGCAGTAGATTACATTCTACATGAAACTTCAATGGAACGTTCTAGTTTAAAATTTTGGTAGCTGCAGAGGTTTGTCTTGAAGGTACGGAACCCTTCTCCGAAGTCTCTACTTTTAAGTAAGTTTTGCCAAATTTCAGGGCACGTTTAAAACATTTATTATTATTATTATTATTATTATTATTATTATTATTATTATTATTATTATTATTATTATTATTATTATTATTATATCAACACAGTGTATAATCTTAAAAATATATTATGGTTTGTATCTGAATAGTGAAAGCTAATTGACTGTCGATCTCGGTAGTCGAGAAGTCTTCAGGAGGGAAGGACATCGGTCACGTTCTGGGTTTGAGTTCCGGAGGGGCAAGTATTCGGGCTCGAGCCAAAAATTGTTAAATGTTATAGGCTTCAGCCAAACATGTTCAAAACAGCTGGGACCGAGTTTAGGCTTCTCAACGGCTCGAGCGGCTTGGCTCACAGCTCCTTCACTATTGAACCGAACCGAGAAGTGAGCCGAGCCAACAGCTCAACCAACCGAGCCGATTTGAGCCATCAGGTTAGTTGAGCTGAGACGGAACGTGCGGATGGACTAGTTTGAACTTAGTTGGCTCGAACCGGTTAACATGAGCCGAGTAGGTGATCCATTCCGACCGAGAAAGCTCGAGCCATCGGCTCAATTAAGCTGAGTCGATGGCTCCTTCCAACTGAGCCGGCTTGGGTCATCGGCTCATCCCAACCGAGCCGACTCGAGCTGTTCGCTCAGTTGATACGAGCCGAGCCGGTTGATATCACTACCCGAGTTGATCTTCTGCTTGGGCTCAAGAATTCGACCGTGCAGGTCTCAGCCTTGATTTTAAGGGGATACGGACAAAATCTCGCGGCCGAAACTTCGCCGCCCAAAATCTCGCCGGCCAAAACCTCGCGGGACAAAATCTCGCCGGGCCAAAGCTTCGCGTAGCCAAAACCTCCCCGCCCAAAACCTTGCATGAGAAAATCTCGCCGGGCCAAAACCTTGCGACTCAAAACATCGCGTGGCCAAATCTCGCCGCGAATGAAACTTTTCTTTAACATTTACCCAATGAGTTTCTTGATATGCAATTCCACATTACAAATAATAATAATAATAATAATAAGAAGAAGAAGAAGAAGAAGAAGAAAAAGAAGAAGAAGAAGATATAAAACATCGTGTGCGTGGGCTTTCTTGGGTTATTCCCGTTTCCTCCCACTTTCTTTATTCGATCATTTCCTTCATCCTGGTTATCTACGTCTCCTTTAACCTGCAGGACATAATCAAGGGACGTCGTAAAAACTCATATATTATTTCATACTTTCATAAATATTATTAGATTTTTGTTAAAATTTTAAGTTTTTGGATGTTCCAAAGTTCACGAAACTAACCCCGTTAGTTGTCATTGCTTTCCTTATGCAGGCTTTCTATCCCTATAACCAGTTTAAAAACATCCTGTCGCCCTACCTTCACATTGAAGTCCTCTAATACAGAAATAGAATTTTCATATAGTATCACGGGACTTGGTCAAATACCCGTGATACTTCTTCTGAAACAGCGTCTTTTATACCGTCATCCTTATCATCTGTTGGAACATTTACATTTTGGCCAGGCGAGATTTTGGGTATGGCGAGATTTTGTGTATGGCGATATTTTGGGGCGCGAGGTTTTGGAAGACGAGGTTTTGGCCCGGCGAGATTTCGGGCCGCGAGGTTTTGGGCGGCGAGGTTTTGGCCCGGCGAGATTTTGTCCCGCGAGGTTTTGGGCGGCGAGGTTTTGACCAGGCGAGGTTGTGGTCCGCGAGGTTGTCGCCGCGAGGTTTTGTACAGTCCGCGGCATAAAATTTGTTACAAAAATTCTAAGTCCAAATGAATAACAAACTGTTGCCCAGTTTTCTTATGCATTCCCGCAATACATGTATCAATCGACTAGTTGCTTCTAGTATTTATTCCAACTCCTCCCCGTCCTCCACCTCTCCTTGTCTAAAGCAGTGTGTGTGACTTAGTACACTCTTTCCATTCAGCTGAAAAAGAAACAGGAATCAAGTTTACAACGTTATAGCTTTAAAACAGTCTTTTCCATTCGTTTGTTCTGAAATATTTTTAAGAGCCTAAATTAAAGGAAAGTCACACAATCTTCCCAGAGCTTCATAAATATCTTTAGTTTCATTCTTTTCTTTCTGTAAGGAGTGGTTTTAACTGGTTTTAACTGGTAAGAGACACTGGTTTTAACAACAAACCTATAGAGCTACGATAGCACATTGCTAAAGAGCTTACATTTGGTTTCAAGAGTCGAAGGTTTGGTCTCAAGCCATATCACTTCCTGGGTGATATTGAGAGAGAGAGAGAGAGAGAGAGAGAGAGGGGGGGGGATTCAAGTATGGAGACAGAGAGGGATGATTTGCATACACAGATTTAGAATTGGGGAAAAATTATCGGACAGCATTCGTATTATGACGAAAATTCTGATTTTGTGAAAGATAAGGGAAGTTTTCGAACTCCGAGGATCACATTAGGCAATTGTCGAATTAATGTGGAGAACTCTTTTTAGAGCATCAGATGATTACGAAAGGAGAGAAAGATCTTCAGAATTGAGGAATTAAGATTTTTAAAAATCTGGTTTCGGTGGCGGGTTTCGAACCACGAACCTTGTGGACATCGAACCATGACTTTATCCATTCTGCTACGGAGGATTCTATTACTCGTTCACATACGTTTCCCTTAGCTGCGTTGAAAGCTACCTTAAGGAGATATTCCAAAAGTTGACTCGGTAGATGCGCCATTCAGTTAGGACGTAAACCTCTTGTAACTTAGTTACAATGTGCAAAATGAACTTCCTCTTCTTCAGGACACTTTTTAAAGCTTTAAAATTTGTTACTATTGTTTTAATTAAGTTACATTTGATAGAACCATCTGATAAAGTAGTGCCAAGCCCTGTGCGTCATTGTCTGTTAGGTGAATGGTTAATGTAAGATACTTTTACGTGGATGGTCCGAGCTTCCAATCAAGACCATTCTTATTGATTATTTCATTTGAGCTACGCTCATACTGTATATTCCACAAGTTCAATTTTGAAGTAATGTAGTCACAGCTAGTTTAATTCGAAATAATTTTCCAATATTATATTTGTTACTAAATTTACATGGCACTCCTCACTTGTTTGTAGCCCTGCATAAATGCAAAATTGTTTTAAAAGTATATTTTACTTTCAAGTATTATTGATTTTTTTAAATTGTCCTTCAACTTTATTTTATAATTATTTTCTATTTCTTCATTATAACATACTTTCTATTTATATTGTATTCTATGTTACATGTTTATTATTTACATTTTATGTCTTACTTTGAAGAGGAGCTTTTGACAATTCAGAGCATCAGGGACATACGAGGCCTGTCTAAAAAGTATCCGACCTTAATTTTTTCCACGCAAAGTGGTGATTCTCAGGCGGCGCCACCGTGCACGGTGGAAGCAGGAACCTTAATGCGCATGCTTGAATTTTTTCACCGCGTTCGCGTGTGCCAGTCGTGAGCTGGCGGTCGCGAAGTGAGGTGCTGTTGGTAGTGTTCGTCGGATTTAGTGTTTCTCGCAAGATTACTGAACGAATTGAGCAAAGATACTGCATCAAATTCTGTCAAAGGCTGGGTGATTCTCAAAGCCAAACAATTCGTAAGATTCAGCAGGTGTTTGGAGAAGATGCGATGGGTGTAACACAAATTAAACAATGGTTCAACCGATTCAAAGATGGCCGCACATCAGTCGAGAGTGAGCAGCGTAACGGGTGTCTTTTTGTTCCTGAGACAACAACTTGAGTACAAATTTAGCAGCCACTCGTTCCATGTTCAAATCGTCACGCAAAATTGCATGTGCAGAATCTTTACTCACTCCAACATCTTCTGCAATCTCCCGCACTGTCAAACGGCGATCTGCCATCACCAAATTTCGCACCCGCTCAACAACAGCTGCATTCCAAGCAGTTTGGGGCCTGCCGCTACGCTGCTCACTCTCGACTGATGTGCGGCCATCTTTGAATCGGTTGAACCATTGTTTAATTTGTGTTACAACCATCGCATCTTCTCCAAACACCTGCTGAATCTTACGAATTGTTTGGCTTTGAGAATCACCCAGCCTTTGACAGAATTTGATGCAGTATCTTTGCTCAATTCGTTCAGTCATCTTGCGAGAAACACTAAATCCGACGAACACTACCAACAGCACCTCACTTCGCGACCACCAGCTCACGACTGGCACACGCGAACGCGGTGAAAAAATTCAAGCATGCGCATTAAGGTTCCTCCTTCCACCGTGCACGGTGGCGCCGCCTGAGAATCACTACTTTGCGTGGAAAAAATTAAGGTCAGATACTTTTTAGACAGGCCTCGTACACAGGATGCAGGCCTTTGCAATCCAGAGCTTTTGCCCCCACAAAATCACTACTTTTTTGTATATAAATCTAATTTTATAGATGGTGATAGCAGGGGCGAATCCAGGGGAGTGTGTTTGGAGTGACCGCATCCCCCAGAATAAGGAACTTCTTATACTTTTTATTTTAAAAATAAAACATATCCTAAGTATTTTTCATGTATGTATTATAAACGTAAATTAAAACCGAAATTAAATAGGCCTTACTGTCTTAAGAAAGTTAATTCTACAGAAGAGCTACTTCTCCTTTTCTAAATTTGTTTTTTTATTTTATTTTTTCTTTCTTTTCTTTTGCAATCCGCTCTTACCTTGATTTGACTTCGAACGACCGCCCCTCCCAAACAATCATCCTGGATCCGCCCCTGGATGATATACATTTTAGTAAAATATGCCCTCAATCGCTGAAATAAATTCCTGTCAAGCTTTCGATCGCTGAAATAAATTTCTGTCTACGGCCCTGCAAAACAGTGACGATTTTAGGGAGTGATCAGTTAGTAATGCCTCCCTGGAGCAACGACACTTCCCCAGAAGTCATATCTCCGATAATTCAGAATGTGATTTGTGCATTATCACTTTTCACTCTGTGTCTTGAAACGCACCAAAAAGGAACTGTTCTGGAGTATTTACTGGTTCTCCCTATGACCCCATTTCAATATGCCAACCTTGGATATATACACATCTGAAATATCACCTTTTATGTCACTGACCCCGAAAACTATCCATTCGACACAAATATAGGATATTTTCGATTCTTTATTCCTGTCACCCTCCCATTGTCAACTCGAAGCCAACCAAGGCTTATTTTGGACTTACGCAGCATCCACAGTGTCACTTTTCATCTTTTCATATGAATTCGACACTAATTTCATTCGTATTTGACTACTTTTACATGTCACCTTCACCTCTTGGTAGGGATTTTTTCAGTATCTCGCCCCCACAACTATGGAGAAATTTCAACCAACTAAGTATAATTATAAATTATCATCTGAAACACAACAGTATGGGTGATCTTTTTCGCAGAGGAATTCGTTAACTACTGTTTCAATATCAATGTATTGGCTTTTTTTCTTTTTTTTTTTTTTGCTGTCCATGCTGAAGATTGCAAAAGGGCTAAACTTCATCTGCACTATTGTGCAATGAATATAGGTTTTAGTGGTTTAATTTACTGAATACTCGCTTAGATGTTGCTCTCGTCTCAGAAAAAGTGATATACAGTTATAAAAGAAAAATGAAATGAAATATCTAATTTTTACGTCCCACGATTATGCCAACTATGCTAATGGAGAGAGTAATGGTGAGAAATAAATAAAATTGTTTAATGAAGAAAGTGGGAGGAAACATGAGAAACCCGAGAAAACTCATGCACACGGTGTTTGTCCATAAAAAGCTCGTCACAGAAAAAGTGATATGCAGTTATAAAAGAAAAATGAAATGAAATATCTAATTTTTACGTCCCACGATTATGCCGACTATGCTATAGGAGATAGTAATGGTGAGAAATAAATGAAATTGTTTAATGAAAAAGTGGGAGGAAACGGGAGAAACCCGAGGACACTCATGCACACTGTGCTTGTCCATAATAAAGTTCATTCGGCGTGAACTGGGATCGAACCAAGGACCCCATGCACCGTAGGTAAAGTTATAAAAGAATAGGCGTCTAAACAAATACGGAACACTACTATCAATGAGAGTTATATAAGATTAGATTTTTAGTTATTTCATTCTAAGTTAAAATTTCAATCAATCTTGTTCTTCATTACTGTTCTAAAACTTAAAGTTGTTGCTGCAAGGACGTGATAAATCTTTTCAGTAGACTTCGCAGTCCCCTCCACAGCTTCTTTTTCATGTAAGGCTAAAGTAGTCTCATTTTAAACATGGAGGAAAAATAGTGGAATTACGAATTTTCAATACTTACTCTGGGCTCCCTCAACGCACTGCCGTTAGTTACGTCACTGTTCAGGATGCATGATGCAGCTTCTGCTTTTAGGAATACTTTCTAAGTCAGTACGAGTTTTTTTTTTACTGCTGTGTGAATTAAGTTGTATTTGCTAGAAGTGTTTGTTAAAGGAAACTAAAGATCCTACACTCAAACACAAATAATCTCTTTCGAAACCCTAATGGAAAACGAAACGAATCGTCCTAAACATGTCACGCTTTTGAAGAAAAAAAGAGCAAAGCAGTAGTTGCACATACGCTTAATGGTGTTTCTTGGATACAAATTTATAACTTACAAAAGTCATGTTCACGTCATGGTTTGATAGATGAAGGGTTAGTAAAAGGAATTCTTACGCTGGTGGTCGTGGGTTCGAATCTCTCCTCTTCTTGTTACTTTTTTCTCTTAGCTACACTTAGTTTGTGCATTCCAAACCTCGAAGTTTGGTTTGGATTATTTATGAAAGCAGGTAGAGAATTAATTGTAGTCGAAATTAGTTTCAAATATGAGATTATAATTACATATTTTGTCTTTAACTTATTACGTATCAATTTTTATATCAAATTTTCCAGTCTTTATTTAATTCATCCTCCAGTGTAATACAATGAACATTTGCAGAGCGACGTCAGTCGGACGAAAGTACTATATTCCATTGTTACTCTAATATACCTAGGTATTTGCTCATATATTAATAAATTGTTTACTAAGTAAAAACTTATGGCGGTCCACATTATGTGTCATATAATAGACCGTACGAAGGCGGACATAGCAGGAGGCGTATTGCAAATATCCCTGGTGATAAAATGTAGGGGTCTTCTTCACTAGATTCGAACCACTGTTACAGGCGGTTTTGGTTTACATAGCAAGCATAATACCACTTGGCCACCAAGTCTCGCACGTTAGCCTCTTTATTAATGCAGAACATACTGAGGCACTTACATTCACTGGTGTCGCGTAATCTATTTCATAACATTTTGTTAATAAGTGGGTCGAATTAGGTAGCCCTCGAGAGGGCTGATGGTGTTGTGGGCGAGCATTTATTAATAGTGTGTATAGTCCCCTTGGGACTCGATTACAGCTGCCATACGCCGTGGCATTGAATCCACCAGGCGAGAGATATAGCGTTGGGTGCAACAGATCGACCACACATCTTCAACACGCTCCCAAAGATCATTAGATGTTCGTGGAGGATTGTTCGACCAGGTTTCCCGCAATGTTCTTGCAACAGAGGCCCACATATTTTCAATAGGGTTTAGATCTGCTCCATGAGGAACCCAGTCAACTATTTCGACATCAGGTTGCCTCTGCAACCATTTCTGAACCACATTTGAATTATGTATCGAGCTATTGTCTTGTTGCAAATATAATATGCGGTCACCTACATGAGCTTTTATTTCCGGAAGCGTTTCATCCAGATGTTCCACATACTTGTGGGCGTTTAGGCGACCAGGAATCCTGTAGATTCCTCCGAAATTTGCAGCCTTGCATATCCATGCCCAACAGTGGACAGTTACATGTCCCATTCGACCAGAACGGGAAACGTATTCAGAAGCATACCTTTTTCCAGGGGGCGGTAAACATGCTTCGGCCCGAAGTTTGCACTGGAAAATATTTTTTCGTCTGTGAAAACGACCTCGTCCCACACACGTGCAATATTTACTGTGCAAACACCAGACGGTCAACCATGTGGTCTTCTGTTAGTCGCTCCTTAACAGCTGCCCTGTATGATCTCAAACCAAAGTATTTGTGTTACGACGGACAGTCGTAACATCGCCTGGGAAATTGGTTTCCTCTCGTAACTGTCGGGCAGACATGAAAGGGTGCTCACGTCATTGGGCAATTAAACTCTGGTCTTCGGCAGAGGAAACTCTTTGTCGCCCACTTCCTCTTTTACGTCTTACATCTCCTGTTTCCTCATATCTCCTCCACCACCTCCGTGCTGTAGCACGGTTAACGTCATATCTCGCGCCTGCCTCGCTCATGCCCGCATGCTCAATTAAAGCAATCACACTGCTTTTAACAGAAGCTTCGTAGTGAGCCATTTTCACACCAGAAGCAAAATGATAGCTTTGCTTAGGTGTTTGAACGGAACGTGTTTCATGTGACGTCACGTAACAAGGCGGAGTTTCCTCTCATTGCTGTAGACGATATCGTACGCCCTCTGCTGGGTGTTTCGTGACGGAAAAATTGCTTTTTAGCAGTTCATGGCGACCGCTTTGAAATCAAATGTAAAGTATGAGAATTAAATATGTCATATCTGTAGTTTGGTGTAGAGACAAAACAAAATTGGAAACCAAAGGTTTAAGAACAACTCAGATTATTAATATAAAACAAGTCAAAGATTATTAACTTGTATTATCATACAAGAAATGCGAGAATTTTGAAACAAAGAAAAATAACTTAGAAATTTGCAACTGAAGACAAAAAAAAAACTAACTTAAACACACTAAAGGGTATGAGTAGGGGGATTGATGGGGACGTCAGCAATGAGGCTATATGTCCCCGTCTCGATTAACGCGAGGGATGGATTTTACCATTTCACTTTGACGGAATAACGTAGAGGATGGAGAGGAGGGGGAAGATACATAACAACTATAAATATAAAAATAAAAGTGACAATGTTCGGTGGTGAATAATTCTTGAACTACCCGATCGTTCTCAATCACATTTTGAACATAAATGGAATTCGAACCTGGGAAGCTTTTTGTTATTTCATTTTGATATTAGAACTTGCGGAAGAGGAGGGGAGGGTAAGTATATGAAAATGAATAAAACTTAATAACTCTTGAACAATCCGACTGATCCCAATCAATCAAACATTCAATATAGATAAGGTTCGGACCTGGGATGTTTCCATTTTTTGCCTTGACGACACAATGTAGGAGAGGGGAAGCGGGGACTGTAAAAAAATAAAAATAAAAATGCTGTCTTGGTGACTTCATCACACTTAAACCACGGAACTGATCTTAATCAAATTATCAACATAGATGAGGTTCGGACCTGGGGTGGTTTTAATCATATCCCTTTGATGGTAGAACGTAGGGTAGGAGGAGGGGAGGGGAGATATCTATAAAAATGAATAAAACTTAACAACTCTTGAACCACCTGACCGATCTCGATCTAATTTTCAACATAGACGACGTTCTGGCCTAGAAACTTTTGTTTTAATATTTTCACTTTGACGGTAGAACATAGGAGAGGATAAGAGAAGGGGAGATTAATATATAAAAATAAATAGAACAACTCTTGAACCATCCAACAGATTATTGGCTAGCGCCTTGAGCACAGATCCACGCTCTATATGCGCTAAATGGTATGTTTTAGTATGCTTCAATTAGGTTTCCTTGCCTCCAGTTACAAAATTCTAAGTTAGTATTTTTCGTTCTTTCAAAATTTCTTTCGACTTTTTAATCATATAAGTCAATAATCTTTGGCATAGTTTATATTAATAACGTGGTTGTTCTTAAACCTTTCGTTCGCTATTTGGTTTCTTCTCCACACCAAACTACAGATATGATACGTTTCATTCTCATACTTGTCATTTGGTTTCAAAGCAGTCACCATTATCTGGTAAAGCAATTTTGTTCGCCACGATTCATGAGTTTTGTAACAAAACACGTCAAGAAATGAGTTAAATGAAGGCTGCAAGAGTTTATATCAAAGTTGAGTATTGTGAGCTAGTGACAAGCATGTAATAACGTCTCGTATTTGAAAATAATGTTAGCTACTTTTAATTCACTAACTGGTATTAGATTTAATTCAAGCTTAAAGAATTGGAATGAACAAACTCAGTGTAGCTTAAAGAAACGAAACGTAAGAAGAACGGACGAGATTCGAACCCTGGAGCACCAGTACAAAAATCCTGTTCACTAACCCCTCACCTAACAAGCCATCAACTTCTATAAGTTTTACATTTGCAAACAAATGATACCATTATACGTTTGTGCAATCAATGTTTTGCTGTTTTCCTCTTCAAGAACGTAACATGTTTACGACGATTCGTTTCGTTTTCCATTAGAGCTTCTAGAGAGATGATTTGTGTTTGAGTATAGGATCTTTTGTTTCCTTTAACCGACAGTTCTAGCAAATACAACTGAATTGAAAGAGCTGTAAAAAAACTAGTACTGTCTTAGAAAGTATTCCTAAAAGGGAGAAACTCCATCGTGCACCCTGAACAGTGACGGGAGTGCGTTGAGCGAGGCCAACAGCAAAATGCGGTCCATTGAAGATTCGTAACTCCACTTCGAAGGGTTTTAATTAATTTCACACTTTTTCCTCAATGTCTAAAATGTAACTACTTAGGCTTAGATGAAAAGGAAGTTGTGAAGGAGCCGTGAAGTCTACCGAAAAGATTTATCACGTCCTTGCAGCAACTATTCCAGCAAAAGGGAATAAGTACTCTCATGCGCAAAAAAATTGCGCGTATACTGTAACTCACGATTTTTCGCATTTACTCCATTTTCCTTAAGTTTATGGGTAAAATTCAGTTATTAGTATGTGGAGATAATAGAAAGCAATCCATCTAAGGAGATATTTCCAAAATATATAATAAAATAATAAAAATATAAGCAAAAAACAAAATTATGCTCGGTTTTGTGTATACTGGCAACGATGATTTCTAGGGATTTTTTTAGAAGCAGAGCACGATTGTGGAGGGAATTCAGGAGGGGAGTCGAGGAGTTGGACAAGGAAGTGGATAATGGAGTAAAATGTTGCATTTATTGGTTAAAACCTAGTGTGTAGATTGCCTGCCAAATATAAATGAGCTTCTGTAACTAAGATGTCGTACGAAAATACAGAATTAAACAGAAAAACTCTTATCTTAAGGTTCGAAGCGATACGCACCATGGTTATGAGGATTATTTCTTTAAAAAAAGAACTTACACAACGTAGCCTCCGTGGTTAGGTGGATAGAGTGGCGGACTCGTAGTTATTTTGTTATTTTGACACCACATCGAATCCCATCCCATCCCATCCCATCCTTTTTTTTTTTTACAAAACATTATAATTCTCAAGTTAATAAGAACCGAAGCAATATAATAAAGACAACTTACTGATACTTTGCTGTAATGACGTATTTATCCAGGATTAGAGAACTATTGTTAATAGCTATTGTTTTCTGTTCATGCTGTTGTATAGCTTGTCTCATCCTGTTTTCTTAGGTAAAGAACAATTTTGATGCAACAAAGTGTGAAGGATATATATGGGCAGAAAAAGACATCTTAGTACCAAACGTGATTTATCGTGATGAAATGGACTAGTTTGCTATTATTAAAAAAACAAAAAAAACTAAATTGTTGAAGTTGGCTTTTCTTTAGGTTTTAGCTTAAAAAATTCTTTATAAGACTATACTTTATGAGGCAAGGTGTGTGATCATACCCACAAATTTAGCTAGGGAGTGAAAGATAATTGTTTATACAAACATTTTACAGGGTTTATTTGCGTGAAATACCAATACACCATGGTCTCGCTTATCCGACCATCCTTTGTTCCACATACCGTATGATCCGATATATCATTGTAAATAGCACCAATCGGCAAGAAGAACTGCAAGTTGTGGTCTTAATGTATTTTTCATTTTCTGGAATCTATCGCCTAGCGCGCCCATCTACACCTTGACTCATACGTCTATCATTCAGTGCAGAAACGTATCCAGGTTTTCTATTCGGAGGGGGGCCAACACGAATCCTTGTAAGCACGTAATTCTAATGTTTTAAAAATATCAATAATAATAATAATAATAATAATAATAATCATAATCATAATAATAATAATGCAACAGTTCTGTACTTCTCTTAAACATTTCCTACTTTTCATTTATAAACTGGTTTACTTTGGAAACTGCATTGTAGCACAAACAAAATGAAACATATTTTCGAGAGAAATGTAACTAAAGAAAACTGTCTGCTACTTATATCACATAACAAAAATAGCAAGAAGACATTGAATGTATCGTTCTAATATATTAAAGTTAAAAACAGAACCGACACGAAATGTTAATCCTATTTAAAACTGTTCTGTTAGTCCACCTGGTATAATGGCATTATGGTATTTTCTTAGAATTATAACAAGACAACAGCACATTGCCCAAAGTTTGGACACTGAGTACTAGTAAACTGATATAAAAGAACCTCAAAAGGGTAAAAGCAAGTTTATTAAAAAAGTGCTTGAGTTTCGGAGAGGGACAGCCCTCAGGCCCTCACGCTGGATACGTCACTGATTCAGTGCAGTGCATTTATTTGTTATAAAACATGATTATTAGATGCGTAATATGTAAAATTATATCATAAGTTTTACTTTTAATAGGTCTTTTCTTAACACATCCATATTATCCAGCGTTCTTCCTGCCTGTTTATGTCGTATAAGCGAAACTCTACTGTATTTCCAAAGATAGTATATACATGAACAAGAATTGTATCGTCCTAGAACAGACAATAGTGTGAAATGCTTATATTAAAAGGCTGGAATAAAAAAAAAAGCATAAGTACTGTTTTGGTAGCGTGAGAACAAGTTAAAAACAATTCAATATATTTCCTAGGTATCAGATTATCATCTTATTGTGTCGATGTGTATTCTTTTTTAAACATAGTTTTAAAAGTCATACCATTCGCAATATTCCTAAGGAAATCGAAAGAAAAACTCCTATGTGCCTCTTATGGCAAAGCGGCTTAAGTGCATGGTCCGAAACCGATTCCCACGTTAAGGTATAGATAAAGTTCCCGTACTTCAAAAATGCAAATCCGGGACGCTACTAAATTACGAGAATCTTTGAAATGCTTAAAATTGAAAGAAGTGTTGAATACTAATTTACTTTCCACCATTAGATAGAGCTGTTCAAGTATTACGTTATCACATTTTTATTCATTTCACTAGACCTTTCAAGAACGCCGATTTCTCTGTAAATCTGGGGGGGTGCATTCAAATATAGAAGATATATATATGAGGATTTTAAGACAAATTACACTCAAATTATGCCAAATATTGTATATTCATAAATACAAAGGAGGCCTACATGAGCTTTGGGCGCCCTTGCCTTCTTCCTAGTTAAGCAAACGTAAGCAGATGATTTACTCCGTCCCCCTGGTAAACAAAATTGTTTTTTTTTTTTTTCCCTCAAGATCTGTTGTGTTTCGTGAAATAACAGCAGGAATTTCCTGATCACTTAACCATCTAAATGAATGTTTTCACTTAGAGCCATCCCGTCGATTCGCGTTGCCTAGGACTAAAATAAATTAAGGGTCAATAATGAAGATAAGACTTCAATATAAACATGAAGACACATGCGGATCGGAGATCTTTCTTTGTTCCAACTTTGATTTTTTTTCAAATCCATGATGGGGAATTATATTATGAGTACAATTTTCGAAATTAATAGTATACAATCGTAAAATATCTTACAAAACGACGGTTTATTGCAAAATACTTTGACTCAAAGAATAAATTATAAGTAATAAACTTGTTACTTTTCCTGAAGAGTCTAAGTCTTGAATGAGATTGAAGCTCTCGAGCGTAGCGCTTGGACCGATTGCCTCACTTGTTCTACCTTCCCATGGCGCAGCCTTAATTAGACTTAATCCTAAACGGATTATTGAGAAGTCGAAGTCGGAAGATGTTTCCCATTTTTCCAAAACACTCTTGGTCGATTACAATCGGCCTCACTCGTGAGGGGACAATCCTATGTCGTAAGCTTCGGTGGACCACCGATAGGCAACTAGCGACATGTCCCCAAAAATTGGCGGTCCCGCAGCCAAAAATTGGTCCCACTTCCGTTTTGAAAATTATACCACCACCGGCAGAGAAGCAACGGAACGCCAACGAACCACAAAATTATTCCCCTAAAATACGTTAAATCGTCTATATGCGTAATTTCTTTGCATCAAGGTGTCTAAAAACATTTAAAAAATAAATAAAAACAAAGTGCCCTGAGCTGGACGTGAACCATCAACCTTAGGGTTACTAGTTGCGTGTTCTTCCGAATTCGCCGTGGAAGCGATTATGAAGACGCCGCTTGTAGAGTGATAAATCGTTGAAGTCTTTTTAATATTTCTTATCAGAGTGCTCCTTTAATCGTGTATATTTGAAGATAACTGTTTGGAATCAGATCAAATGCACTCGTCATGTAGTTTTATACCAAAATGGCAAACGTCTATTTACTTTTTTCATAGTTCTCATATATTCACTTGCTAGTGATCGGCGACAGTGGCCAACTAAATTCATACAATTATACGCACCCATCTCAAGATTTTTCACTTCATGGTGTAAAGGCAGGAGTCACTCTTGACCCCCGGAGCTCAAGTATTGTCCTTATAATAACAATTCGTCAGGGAAAAATAATATATAATAATAACCGCATGCACATGACTGGCGATAGTTCATGTTGGCCCCTTTACGATTCTCCGTAACAAATCAAACGAGCGCGGATCAAAATGAAGTCCTCGTTCTTACGTGGTGGTAACTTCAATACCCCCGATTCTCGATATCTGCTTCGACTCGACGAATCCCTGCCACTAGTGACACACTAGTGGCAATCCTTCGACGCGTCGCTATATCGACGATCGCCACTTACCGGCAAGTGGGCCACTAGGTGTTGGCGACGTTTACGGCATGGCGAAGCTAATAAACAAACAAACCAATAAATAAATCTAAAGCCTTATAAAAAAAAGTTTTCCGAAAATTTACATCTAGCAAAATCATTTGTTGGTATTCCAGAACTGTAAATTCACCTCTATTCATAATTTACTTCTATCGTAGTTTTGATATGAGAATGATATGTCTGAAACTGTAACACAGGTCATTAATACTTTTTTTTTTGCTTTAGTCAGGTTTAGCAGTTTTAGTTAACAGTCAGTCAATTTGGATCATCAGAGTTTTAGAGATTTCCTTAAATTTTTCATTTCTAAAACAGTCTGCAACTAAGACCATTAACATATCTCTTTCGATATTTCCATATGTAATAGCTTGGTGACTCCTAGTATATTTCAAACAATAAACTAATTACGGTCTTACTCCATTAATCCGAACTACATTTTATATCCAACAACTCTGTGCATTTTTCCTTAAATCTGCAAACTTTCTACTAGGTTAAAACTGAGTATTTTCTATTTTCTTCCTTTCTTACTAAAACGAAAGTGTTCTTTAGACAACCTGAAATGATGACTCTATACTACATTATGTTGCATAGGGCATTTTATGTAGCATATCATTTGAGAGTTGGACACTTTCTTCGTATATTGAAAGGACCAGGGATTAAGTCCTTCTACACTTACATGAGAAGTAAACACATTATTTTTAATTCGTGCAATTATGCCAATGCACTAGGTCTAGAGAGTTTTTAATTTAAGATTATACTACTACTACTACTACTACTACTACTACTACTACTACTACTAATAATAATAATAATAATAATAATAATAATAATAATAATAATAGTTATTATTATTATTATTATTATTATTATTATTATTATTATTATTATATTATTATTATTATTATTATTGACTTAGGTTTTCCTGAATATTAAGCAATATTTCACAAAACCTGGTATTTTTAAACAAATGTGTTCGATATCAAGTTTTCATTAATTAATCACTCTCTCCTATAAATAATTTCAGAGGGGCCGCGGTGGCTCAGTGATAAAGCGTTCACCTTTGGTGCATGGAATTCTTGGTTCGACCCTAGCTCGCACCAAGTGAATTTTGTGGTGAAGAAACACCATGTGCATGGGTTTTCTCGGGGTTCTCCCGTTTTCTCCCACTTTTTTCATTCACCATTGCATTCATTTCTCATCATCACCGTGTCCTTTAGCCTAGCCGGTATAACCGTCGGTCGTAAAACTTAAAGATTTGTTTTCAAATAATTCGAACCCAAACAGTTGCAGGAAATATGTTATTTCGAATAAAACAAACTACTCTATAAAATTCTGAGTATTATTATTTTTATATATATACAATTCTAGCGGACCTTATTTGTAAATCGAAGGGTAAGAAGACTACATCCACTCTCTTATTATTATAAATTCATTTCAATTGAAGCAGTTAAAATAATTGGAAAAAATTAGAAAGCCATACCCTATATTCCAGTGTGCCACAACCGGATAACACGGCACACTGGCGTGCCCAGCAAAATGAACAGTGTGACGCAAGCTTTTACCTATTATTTACAAGAATATTTGTCGAGTTTATTTTATTTATTATTATGAACGATTCTTCCACGGATCAGCTGTCTGTATGCAGTTAAGCAGATAAGTATCAAATTGAGGGAATGAGTGTAATTATTTACTTTAATAGTAATAGAAAGGTATATTTTCTTGTATTTTCTACCGGGAATAACTGCATCCTGTCTAGAAAGCTGGAACTAACAACAAAGGAACCCGATGTGCCAAACACACACCACCCTATAGTCGTGAGTGCCACAAGTCATTTCTACGTCTTGGTACCCTAAGGGTTGTTGCCTTCAAAGAGGGAGAGGGAGAGAGAGAGAGAGAGAGAGAGAGAGAGAGAGAGAAATAACTTAAGTTCGTTGCACTTACATGCTTAAATAAATAAATAATGTAAATAACTGTTTCGTTTTCTGTTTATTATTATTATTATTATTATTATTATTATTATTATTATTATTATTATTATTATTATTATTATTATTATTATTATAAATTTCTTGGAAGTTGACTGCCATATGTATGCACACTGCTCTCCAGTGCAGTGCCTCGTGTATGATTTTCCATACACAAACTATATATTCCAAGTTTGTTGTGTTCGTTCTATAGGTGTGTTTGTAATTAGATGCATATGGCGTAGAAGTCAAAATTTAATGTCCACGCTATGTATATGGAAAACCATAGACAAAGAAATTTATGAACAAAGGCATTTATGGCGCTAAAACAAAGGGCAAAAATAAACAATTACTGGCGGATTGTTGCCCGTAGTGCACAGGTGATAACGGTTAACAGTGTTAAATTTAAACAAATAGGTTTAATTAAGCACGAATTTAACTTATGGTGTACACTGTGGAAGGCTCAGGAGTTCGCTAGAATCGTTACAATATCGAACCCCGTGAAATGCACTGCAAACCTGTCCGCAAGCCCCCCCCCCCCGTAATGTTCAACAGATATTGTGTATTAATGCTCATTTCAATGCAAACCTATATAGACCTACGCAATTCAATACACCAACGAAGGTGCAGACTATTCATGAGTTAAAGTCTCTCACCCAATGTATTCTCCTAACATGTCTCCCAGCGATTACAACATTTTTTTGGTATCTCAATCACTTCCTAGTAGGATAGCTTTATTTAGAGACCACTGATTAACCTGGTATTGGACGTTTCACTTTCTTACCTTTGGAGTTGACAGTCATCGGTTGGACATCTCACACGCAAATATCTAATATTAACAATGTTTCTTCTATAATTTCGAATTATTGTATTATTTCTTTGTATTATTCATTAGCTTGGTTAGGCTTGTTTAAACACTTTTCTCTTTGCACCTACTTATTACCTTTACCGAGTGAAGTAGCTCAAGTGGTAGAGCGTTGGCTTCCCATTCGGGAGGTGGTGGGTTCGAATCCTGCTGCCGACCATCCTGACTGAGGTTTTCCAGGGTTTTCCTCAGTCCTTCCAGGCAAATGCCGGGATGGTACCTACTAAACAGGCCCTGGTCGATACCTTCTCAAATCCTCTCCATTGTTATTGTTGTTATTGGATATCCAGTATAAAATGGCCTCTGAGCTGTATCTGGTGATTGTTAAATTAATGAAATAAATACCTTAACGTTGGATAAAAATACACTAGCTCTCACCGGGAGTCAAATCCAGAACCAATGCAATTGAACCATTTGGCCACAACAAGGCACAACTATTTTTTTTTTAAATCGATTTTGTTAGGAAAATTGTGATTAGGTGTAACATTTAAAAATATATTTAAGAATGGGTACGGATGAAACGCACTGAATTTTCTCGCTCGAATTTCTTAAACTGACTCGTGTTAGGCTGCAGCTTTTACTGAAACATTTATTTGGGAAATGCAAATAAAATAATGTATTTTGGAAAACTTTGTTCGAAGCAACTTATGTCCAAAAGTAAAGTACCCATTGGTCATATTTCTGTTACAAATAACTTATGCCATATATTAGAATTATTAAAAAAATAATTCTGAGAAATCGTAAAAAAAGTCATCCCCAAGAATAAAATATCCCTTGTGTATCTTTTCAGGACAAACGAGTTATGCTATTTATGAAATACGAACAAAATTGCCTGAGTCATTCTCGACAAAATCGTAGGGTAAAACTTGCTCCGACAAGTAATATACCACGTCTAGCTTTTTAGGATGATGGAATTATACCATATCGTTAGGTTATTTATGTAACATTTATTTATGAAATATGAACAAAATTGCGTCAGGCGTTAATGGGAAAATCAGAAGAGTAAACTACCCCTTCTGAATGTTTACAGGACGAACGAGTTGTGTCATATTGTTAGGTTATTAATGATACAATTATTTATGAAATGTGATTGAGAAAATTGTTCGAAAAACACATCCCATACAGTAAATTACACCTTATGTATTTTTTCAGAGCAATGATTCATACTATATTTGTAAAAAAATAAGCAAAATCTTTACAGCTGTTTTTGAGACAATTTAATTATTTTAAATTTTCATCCTTCAGTAAACTACCCGTATTTTTAGGTGTCGGAAGATATAGAATTCGAAACGATAAAGTGTTATAAAAACTTCATGTCTAGAATTCGGTCCAGATACGTCGAACAGTATGGCCTCTATTTGAATGCATGTAAAAGCGTGACAAACCGACAAATGAACAGATGGACAGACATCAAAATCACTTTTTCGATATGTGGGGGCGTGAAACTTGAATTCATTGAAATCTCAAATTCGATTTTTATCACTATTACTACAATTTCTTCTTTCGTCGCTCGAACGTGAAAAGGAATAGAAATACAAAGACACGTAAAGTGATAATTTGTAATTCCCAAAATTTAATAAGTTACGTTTAATGTGTTGCCATGCTAGAAAAAAAAAAGCTTATGCCTGTTTGTTATATCATTTTAATATCAGTTTTTCACGCTACTATATAATGTAGAAAAATGGTATGATTATCGTTCATATTCATGCTATCTTTTAGAAATATTCGTGTTCCGCATACATAGATCTGTATAATTTAGTTACGTTCAACGAAAGCATTCTTGCACTTGTGGATATGAAAAAAAGAGAGAGAGAAAGTCAATACTCTAAAAAGCAAAAAACACAACCACACACACACATTAACGATAATTTGACATCATGTCGATGTAACAAGGGATAAGGCTGGAAAGACTGTCAAGGTCGCGTATGTTCTTTTTCCTGTTCATGACACAGAAATCCGAAGTGAGTTGTCTGCTGTTCAAGAACGGGAAGTAACATACAAGACTATAAACTGAAAACAATAACTGTTTCCAATAGTACTCGTATTCTAATACTGCATAAATACGTCGATTAAAGGATACTATCAATAAATTATTTCCTTATTATATTGTTTCGGTTCTTATTAACATCAAAATTATACACTTCCTATAATGTTTTGTAAATATATATATATATATATATATATATATATATATATATATATATATATATATATATATATATATATAATATGGGATGGGATGGGATTCGATGCAGTGTCAAAATAATAAAATAACTACGAGTCCGACCCTCTATCCACCTAACCACGGAGGCTACGTTGTGTAAGTTCTTTTTTTTAAAGAAATAATCTTCATAACCATGGTGCGTATCGCTTCGAACCTTAAGATAAGAGTTTTTCTGTTTAATTCTGTATTTTCGTACGACATCTTAGTTACAGAAGCTCATTTATATTTGGCAGGCAATCTACACACTAGGTTTTAACCAATAAATGCAACATTTTACTCCATTATCCACTTCCTTGTCCAACTCCTCGACTCCCCTCCTGAATTCCCTCCACAATCGTGCTCTGCTACTAAAAAAATCCCTAGAAATCATCGTTGCCAGTATACACAAAACCGAGCATAATTTTGTTTTTTGCTTATATTTTTATTATTTTATTATATATTTTGGAAATATCTCCTTAGATGGATTGCTTTCTATCATCTCCACATACTAATAACTGAATTTTACCCATAAACTTAAGGAAAATGGAATAAATGCGAAAAATCGTGAGTTACAGTATACGCGCAATTTTTTTGCGCATGGGAGTACATCAGACCTAAGTTTTCAGAAACGCTAAAAAAACCTTCCCGAGGTGTATTTGTATTTGTTTCAACACGTATATAACTGATTAACTGTAGCAAAAGAACTGACAAACTCCAAGACAAGAAGAAGAATCTTGTATTGTAGCACTGCAATTGGTGAGAAAAGCTTAAAAGGGGAAAAAATATTTTTATGTACTTATTCCCTTTTTCAAATCAGTGGTTC
This sequence comes from Thermobia domestica, assembly GCF_964235325.1. Lineage (NCBI taxonomy): Eukaryota > Metazoa > Arthropoda > Insecta > Zygentoma > Lepismatidae > Thermobia > Thermobia domestica. The sequence goes on along the minus strand of NC_137460.1, from coordinate 180,174,263 downwards.
AATTATGAGCATATATTTTTGAGGTGTTAAAAATAATAATAAGAAGAAGAAAACTTATTAATTGGTAGGTTTCGCTGGACTCTTAATTGTGTATATGGAATAATGGAACGTGGGATTATACAAAGGATTTTGGATTTCTGTTGACGATAAATTAATCTTTACCCTAGTAGGGAATACTGGTTGGTCCGGATTTCGAACAGTAATGAAGATCAAGATTGATTGAAATTTCAACTTAGAATGAAATAAATAAAAATCTTATCTTATACAACTCTCATTGATAGTAGTGTTCCGTATTTGTTTAGACGCCTATTCTTTTATAACTTTACCTATGGTACATGGAGTTGTTGGTTAGATCTAAGCTCGCGCTGAATGAACTTTATTATGGACAAACACCGTGTGCATGAGTTTTCTCGGGTTTCTCCCGTTTCCTAACACTTTCTTCATTAAACGATTTCATTCGTTTCTCACCATCACTGTCTCCATTAGCGTAGTCGGCATAACGTGGGACGTAAAACTTAAATATTTCGTTTCGTTTTTTCTTTTATAACTGTATCTCACTTTTCCTGTGACGAGAGCATCATCTAAGTGAGTATTCAGTGAATTAAACCACTATATTCAAAGCACAATAGTACAGAATGAAGTTTAGCTCTTTGGCAATCTCCAGCATGCAGAGCAAAAAAAAGCCAATACATTGATATTGAAACAGTAGTTAACGAATTCCTCTGCGAAAAAGATCACCCGTACTGTTGTGTTTCAGATGATAATTTATAATTATACTTAGTTAGTTGAAATTTCTCCATAGTTGTGGGGGCGAGATACTGAAAAAATCCCTACCAAGAGGTGAAGGTGACATGTAAAAGTAGTCAAATACGAACGAAATTAGTGTCGAATTCATATGCAAAGATGAAAAGTGACACTGTGGATGCTGCGTAAGTCCAAAATAAGCCTTGGTTGGCTTCGAGTTGACAATGGGAGGGTGACAGGAATAAAGAATCGAAAATATCCTATATTTGTGTCGAATGGATAGTTTTCGGGATCACTGACATAAAAGGTGATATTTCAGATGTGTATATGTCCAAGGTTGGCCATATTGAAATGGGGTCATAGGGAGAACCAGTAAATACTGAGAACAGTTCCTTTTTGCTGCGTTTCAAGACACTGAGAGTGAAAAGTGATAATGCACAAATCACATTCTGAATTATCGGAGATATGACTTCTGGGGAAGTGTCGTTGCTCCAGGGAGGCATTACTAACTGATCACTCCCTAAAATCGTCACTGTTTTGCAGGGCCGTAGACAGAAATTTATTTCAGCGATCAAAAGCTTGACAGGAAATTATTTCAGCGATTGAGGGCATATTTTACTAAAATGTATATCATCCAGGGGCGGATCCAGGATGATTGTTTGGGAGTAGCGGTCGTTCGAAGTCAAATCAAGGTAAGAGCGCATTGCAAAAGAAAAGAAAGAAAAAATAAAATAAAAAAACAAATTTAGAAAAGGAGAAGTAGCTCTTCTGTAGAATTAACTTTCTTAAGAAAGTAAGGCCTATCTACTTTAGGTTTTAATTTAAGTTTATAATACAAAGATGAAAAATACTTAGGATATGTTTTATTTTTAAAATAAAAAGTATAAAAAGTTTCCTATTCTGGGAGATGTGATCGCCCGAACGCACTCCCTGAATCTGCTTCTGCTATCATCATCTCTAAAATTAGATACCGTGCTCGTGGGTTTTTTCGGGGTTCTCCCGTTTCCTTCCACTTTCTTCATTCCACCATTTCACTCATCTCTCATAATCACCGTCTCTTTAGCCTAACCGGCATAACCGTGGGACGTAAAACTCAAATATTTCATTTCATTTTTCTAAAATTAGATATAATTTACAAAAAAAAGTAGTGACTTCTAGGGGGCAAAAGCTCTTGGTTGCAAAGGCCTGCATCCTGTGTATGTCCCTGCTGCTCTGAATTGTCAAAAGCTCCTCTTGAAAGGTAAGACATAAAATATAAATAATAAACGTGAAACATAGAATACAATATAAATAGAAAATATGTTATAATTAAGAAATAGAAAATAATTATAAAATAAAGTTGAAAGACAATTAAAAACAATAAAACTTGAAAGTATAATATACTTTTAAAACAATTTTGCATTTATGCAGGGCTACAAACAAGTGAGGAGTGCCATGTAAATTTAGTAACAAATATAATATTGGAAAATTATTTCGAATTAAACTAGCTGTGACTACATTACTTCAAAATTGAACTTGTGGAATATACAGTATGAGCGTAGCTCAAATAAAATAATCAATAAGAATGGTCTTGATTGGAAGCTCGGACCATCCACGTAAAAGTATCTTACATTAACCATTCACCTAACAGACAATGACGCACAGGGCTTGGCACTACTTTATCAGATGGTTCTATCAAATGTAACTTAATTAAAACAATAGTAACAAATTTTAAAGCTTTAAAAAGTGTCCTGAAGAAGAGGAAGTTCATTTTGCACATTGTAACTAAGTTACAAGAGGTTTACGTCCAATCTGAACGACGCATCCACCGAGTCAACTTTTGAAATATCCCCTTAAGGTAGCTTTCAACGCAGCTAAGGGAAACGTATGTGAACGAGTAATAGAATTCTCCGTAGCAGAATGGATAAAGTCATGGTTCGAAAACCACAACCTTCGTGGTTCGAAACCCGTCGCCGAAATCAGATTTTTTAAAATCTTAATTCCTCAATTCTGAAGATCTTTCTCTCCTTTCGCAATCATCTGATGCTCTAAAAAGAGTTCTCCACATTAATTCGACAACTGCCTAATGTGATCCTCGGAGTTCGAAAACTTCCCTTCTTATCTTTCACAAAATCAGAATTTTCGTCATAATATGAATGCTGTCCGATAATTTTTCCCCAATTCTAAATCTGTGTATACAAATCATCCCTCTCTGTCTCCATACTTGAATCCCCCCTCTCTCTCTCTCTCTCTCTCTCTCTCTCTCTCTCAATATCACCCAGGAAGTGATATGGCTTGAGACCAAACCTTCGACTCTTGAAACCAAATGTAAGCTCTTTAGCAATGTGCTATCGTAGCTCTATAGGTTTGTTGTTAAAACCAGTGTCTTTTACCAGTTAAAACCAGTTAAAACCACTGTTTAAAGAAAGAAAAGAATGAAACTAAAGATATTTATGAAGCTCTGGGAAGATTGTGTGACTTTCCTTTAATTTAGGCTCTTAAAAATATTTCAGAACAAACGAATGGAAAAGACTGTTTTAAAGCTATAACGTTGTAAACTTGATTCCTGTTTCTTTTTCAGCTGAATGGAAAGAGTGTACTAAGTCACACACACTGCTTTAGACAAGGAGAGGTGGAGGACGGGGAGGAGTTGGAATAAATACTAGAAGCAACTAATCGATCGATACATGTATTGCGGGAATGCATAAGAAAACTGGGCAAGAGTTTGTTATTCATTTTGTAACAAATTTTATGCCGCGGACTGTACCCAAACCGATTTTAAGAACTACAATATATACTTATATTGGTGATTACGACATTTGAGGCTGTCTCGTAATAATATTGTCTTCTCGTTATCTAGACGAGACGAGATACACTGAAATTGCCCCACGAGATGTACTAAAATTGCGAGAAGAGACGCACCCCTGTCGTGAGCAACACTAAAAGTATTCCACATTACTGCTTACATTTCTCATGGCTTTCGCTTTTCAAAAATGAAAAATGAAATGAAATTTTTGAGTTTTACGTCCCACGATTATGCCGGTTAGGCTAAAGGAGACGGTGATTATGAGAAATGAACATAATGGTGGAATGAAGAAAGTGGGAGGAAACGGGAGAACCCCGAGAAAACCCACGCACACGGTGTTTGTCCACCACAAGGTTCGCTTGGCGGGGGCTGGGATCGAACCCGGAACCCCAAGCACCAGAGGTGAACGCTCTACCACTGAGCCACCGCGGCCCCCCTTTCGCTTTTCAGTTTAATCAGGCCATTATTTCAAAACGAGTTAAAACGAGCTGAACGAGCGAGCGAGCCATTATCAACCTCGACTCAACTCGAAACTCGACCTCGAAAACAGCTCTTGGCTCGGAACTTAACTCAAGAAAATTACCTTTAACTCGACTCGAATTGAACTCGAGTCGAGTCGAATTTTGGCTCGACTCGTGCTCATCCCTATTCGTATTTGTATTTTATGATTCCACTTCAAAATTTCTACTCTTTTTTCTCCGTTTACCTGTTGTTTCTGGATTTCTCTTTCGGTGTCGTCCTTTATTTACACCATGCACTATTCTTATTCCCAGCTTGTGACCCGCTTCAATGTCTTATTTAGTTTAGGCTTTTCTCCTTACCTTGACTACACATGTGATTGATTTAATTCTCACTTTCCGCGCAGGACCGATGAAAATTATATTATTATTATTATTATTATTATTATTATTATTATTATTATTATTATTATTATTATTATTATTATTATTATATTGAACTTGCACGGCAAAATTACTGTATAATACGTGTAGTGAAAGTGCGGAAAGTGAGAATCGGCTCGGTTAGGTGAGCTGTTGGATCGGCTCACTTCTCGGTTCGGTTCCATAGTGAAGGAGCTGTGAGCCGAGCCGCTCGATCCGTTGAGAAGCCTAAACCCGGTCCCAGCTGTTTTGAAAATGTTTGGCTGAAGCCTATAACTTTTAACAACTTTTGGCTCGAGCCCGAATACTTGCCCCTTCGGAACTCAAACCCAGAACGTGACCAATGTCCTTCCCTCCTTATGACTTGTCGACGACCGAGATCGACAGTCAATTAGCTTTTACTATTCAGATACAAACCGTATATCTTTTAAAGATTATACACGGTGTTCATATAATAATAATAATAATAATAATAATAATAATAATAATAATAATAATAATAATAATAATAATAATAATTTTAAACTTGCCCTGAAATTTGGCAAAACTTACTTAAAAGTAGAGATTTCGGGGAAAGGGTTCCGTACCTTCAAGACACACCTCTGCAACTACCAAAATTTTAAACTAGAACATTCCATTGAAGTTTCATGTAGAATGTATTCTACTGTATGTTTTAAGGAAAATAACTGTAATAAATATAACTGAATATCACGCAACAGTAAGGCATATAATAAACTAATTTTTAGGATATGCAGAGTAAATATAAAAGATTTGCTACAAAAATATATACACAGAGCATAATTCAATGAGCTCTGAAATATAATGTAACGAAATAGCCTATGAGATTCAGTTTACAGAGCAATTGTTACTTAAAGAATGGACATACACTATTTCGAGAATCGAGACAAGACAGGAAATGTTTACGATACTTTTCGTCTCGTCTCGGTTCTCATCTCCAAAGAGAGGCAACAATTTTGAGTTAGCCTTGACCCGTCTCGAATGTAAAATGTTAATTCTCATGTTATTTTATTTGTTTTAGAAACGAGATGAGAAACCTCTTCCTCTTCTCGTGAGCAACATTAAACCAAACCGAAATATTCTTTCCAAATGTCACGTTTCTGCTTGTAATGGTATGACCTGAGCGATAATTAGCTCCTAGCTTTTAATCTTCTACGAGATAATAATTATTATTATTAGTTTATTATTATTACTATTATTATTCCTGAAGATTTGATAGTTCAAGTATTGAAACATCCGAGTATTCAAATATCTGAATATAATAAAACGTATGTTATCGCCGATCAATCGCCATCAAAAATCCTAAAGAAAAAAAATACAACGTGCATTCGCACGGCACCTTGACCACTGAACCGCGATCGCTACGCGGTAAACGATTCGTTTTTAGTCTGGTTACGTTACGTTTCTTTGTCTTCGCTTGCAAACTTGTATGTTATATTTCTTCGATTCAAAATGTCTTTCATATTTCTTTTATGATGTCGGCAAAGTTTACAATAATAACTTGAGTTGTTCTTAAACCGCTGGTTCACAAGTTTGTTTTTTCTCCACACGAAACTATAAATATGACAGATGAATTCTCATACTCTCTATTTCTTTCAAAGCAGTCGCCATTACCTGGTCAAAGACTTATTTCCGCCACGCTTCATATTAACCAAAATAAATTCATTATTCGGAAGCGGAACTTTCACTTTCCGGATTTCGGATAATTATGGAATTCAGTTAAACTCCCTAATTCAGAAGAATTTCGAAACTCGGGAAGAATCCGGAATTTACAAAATTCAGGAATTGAGAAAAACTCCGGATTTAAAAAAATCCGGATTGTTCCGAATTCCGGAATATTAACCAAATCACAAGTTTTTAAATTCCGGATTTTTCCGAATTCCGGAATTATTCCAAAATTGGAATTTTCCGAATTCCGGAATTTGTCCGGTTTTACTTTCGGGAGTCCGAAAAGTAATAATTCCGGAATTGGCTTTCCCTAGTTTATACGTAACCTTTCAGAACACTAAGCTAGTAACTGTCTACAAACAAACAAGTAATGCAAAGTATTTTGTATCCTGCAGTACGTCATGTATTAAAATCCGACAGCAGTTTCAGTATCTAACCAGAAATTGCATGTATCTAGCTACTGGAAGCTGAGGTATGAAGAATTGTATTGTGTCCTATCTTTTTGTGTCTTATACAACCCTGCAAATCACTGAACATCTAAACGGCTTTCGTTAAATCCAAGTTGTAGTACTCACAATTACATCCATTTGTGTCTATATGATCGTGTTACTAAAGCTTACTATATGACAGCGTTAGTAAGTCTTTCTCTGCTCTCCCGTAAAGTTCTGATACGATCTACTACAGAATAAAGAACCAATTATCAATTTAACCAAGTTGTTTATTACTACACATCTGCTTCCGCCTCTGTCAACTCTGGTCGATCTCGTTGACGCGACATATTTGCTTTTCTATACCCCTTTCTTCGTTTACTGAACTAAGCAGTAACTTTTCTGAAATATACTACTGCGCATGCCTCGTAGATAAATATTTCTGATGCCAATAGTTTCCGTTTTGTCCAAGGAATGTTCTTTTTCTTATTCCCAGCATGGCCCTTTTATTACATTATATGAAGAGCATGTAGGTCTAAATACCTTATGTATTACATAGAAAGTAGGTTTAATTCTTCCAGCAAAGAAGAAACATGTGATCATAGTATACAACCTACAGAAGTGATAGCCGGCAATACAGTCGTCATAATCCCTAACGACACAGAGAATGAGCGGTGGTCTCCCCGCTGGTCTAGTGGCTAGCACGTGCGTCTTTGGTGTACAGTGTCCCGGGTTCGATTCCCAGCGGAAGAGCATCTATGATCTTTAACTGTTCTCGATGTTTCTGTGTTCGTGTCCCTGTCGTTACAAGTTATTAGAAAAAGGAAGTTAAACGTGTGAAGCAAGTAAAATGAGCAATAAGTGAGTTACTGAAACACGTCCGGTGAGTCAGTTAAAAAGAAAAGAGTGGACATTGAACTCGCTTGTCCCGCCGTTCATGCGAGTTCGAATCTATCTCGGCTTGATTTTTTATCCATTTGAGGGAAAGTATTATTTCTTTTCGCTACAGGTAGTCACTCTTTTCGTGTTTTCCGCTGTCGTTCACAGTTAAAGTAACTGACTATTCTTATTCTTTCTATGAATGATGGATCTGCTCTTTGGCTTCATGTCAAACATGCACACGTAATGAAAAGACGCTGTCGATAATAATATTAATAATAATACTGTAATATGAAATATTACTAGCTAACTCGTGTGTGTATTTCGACAATATAATTTTATATTATTATGTTAAATAAGTAAGGCTGGCAGGCGTCCCTCCCTAATTTTTTTCGATGCACCTTATCGGTCCACGGTGTCCAACGTTGTCCCATCTCATATCACCTCCTGTTCTCTCGATATAAGTTATCGACATTTTGCCTAAAGAGGGCTCTGCCGTGGCCCTATGACTACCCATGACAATGACTCTTCGTTCATTTTTCTTTGAAATCGCTTATTTTTCTGAGTACTATCAGTGCATACTGTCCAACGTTGCTCCCATCACTATAGCCTACAACTTCCCGTTCTCTCGATATAAATTGCTAATATTTTGTTTGTAAGGGAGATATGGCGTTACAGTCATTACGTTTGAAGAAGAATTGAGGAAGATATTGCCTTGCAACAAACAACACCTATTATTATTATTATTATTATTATTATTATTATTATTATTATTATTATTATTATTATTATTATTTTACTTACCACTAAGGTTGCCTACCTTTATTTGCATTGCAATATGTTACTGAAAAGCAAATCAAATAACACTCCTCGCCATTCACGCTCCCGAACTCGAAATACATGATTTACAGTTGTCTGTGTTAGAGAACTGGTTCGATCCCAGCTCGCGCCATGTGGACTATGTGGTGGACAAACACCGTGCTCGTGGGTTTTCTCGGGGTTTTCCCGTTTCCTCCCACTTTCTTCATTCCACTATTTCACTCACCTCTCATCACCGTCTCCTTTAGCCTAACCGGCATAACTGTGGGACGTAAAACTTAAAGATTTCATTTCATTTTTTCTGTTTTAGAGGAAAGCACATTTATTATATTATTCTTTCAAATAACACGTTTGACAAGTTACTTCACTTTCAATGTGTAATTTCATATCAACACTAATAATCATCTTGTTCCGATACGAAAATAACCCCCCTCCTGCAAAAAAAAAGCCTGACCGTAGCGAAAGGGCGTGAACCTTCTTTAGGCGATTAATCGGGTCCAATATTTCAATTAGTCCCTGCACACAAATATTTCAGTAAAAGAGGAAAAGTTATTCAAACTTTCTGAATACCTATTTATGGGCGAAATTTGGTTCCCTTGGAACTTTTTAAGAGTTTGAAGGGCCGCCATTTTAAACATTTTCATCTGATTATTCTGGTTAACTAACTCATCAAGATATTTCAACAATTAATGTTTGTGCCAATTTTCGTCTCAATCCGCTGAAAATTAGGGTGGTTATGGTATTCACAAATTGCGTTATATATATACAGATAGATAGATAGACACACACACAGAGAGAGAGAAATAGTGTTTTGCTCCCTTCTCGCACCAGTGGTGCGTCAGAGCTAAACCGAGCCCCTTTGCAAAACGTATTGACCGACCTAACCTAAACACAAGCCTCTTACTTGCTAACGTAGAAACTTGGTCGGGTGGTGTAAGGCATGTAGAAATTGTATTTTTAATAACCATGAGTATGGTCCACTTCCATGTTTTTACTTTTAGCAGCTACATCGGAACGTTCAATTTTTATTCTTCACTAATTGCAAATGGCGTTTACATTCAAAATATGAGGGATTTTGGAGGCATTTGTTCAGATATTCTTCTCTTTCCAAACGAAGAAAAGAATAAAAGCAATACGCAAAGACAAAAAGTATTATCAGTACTAAACATTACCAATAATAACTGCTATGAAAGACTAAATACGACCTCTTTTACCATCTCTCATGAGGTGTATGTATTATTAACAAATATTTTTAAAAATGTCCATGACGGGGATTCGAACTGGTGTCCTTTGCAGTTGTAAGCCAGCACCTTAATCACTACACCAAGATCATGGGGTGGTGAATGTTTAGTTGTCGGCGTATTTGTTGTATTTGTGTTTTATGTTCCCACTTCGACAATTTTTACTCTTTTTTCTAAGCTTAACAGCTGTTTCTGGCTTTTTCTTTTGGTGTCGTCCTTTATTTACACTATGCACTATTCGTATTCACAGCTTGTGCCCCTCTGCAATGTCTTATTCAGATTAAACTTTTCTTTTTGCCCCTCAGTAAACATTTGATTGATTTAATTCTCATACTCTCCGCGGATGGAGCGCAGGAATGTCAGACTCGAAAAATAGGTGTACATTTACTTTCCTGACAGATAATACATGATATATTTTATATCTTATACGATTATTAGAAGAAAGATTGAGGAGGGGGCAACATTATACAGAATAATTACAAATCGACTTCGATAACAAAAGGTATGTTTACATGTATTGTTAATTGTTTCACTGTCAATACAAGTGTCCCCACAATCAGTGACGTAGGGTTCATTAAGGCTACAAGCATAAGCCTATACAGATATTCATACATAAGAATCAAATAATCTTTGTAGGCATTGATGCAATGATTTTTTTAATGATTCAATTTGAAATCCTCTGTTTAAACATCAAGTGGATACTAATAGATCTTCAAGTGGAGTTCCTCAAACATCGCATTGGGGACTACTGTTCCCTATCCTTCAGTTCTTTTCATGGTATCAAATAGAGTGGGCGGGGACAACTACTCACCCATCACTCTCAGCAGACGAAAGCTATTTAAGCAATACACAAATTCAACACAATGCAACGAAAGTGGACGAATGCCGACGAAGCTAACTAAGACTAACCTTTTGGGTGTTCGGAAAGACAATAGCCACATACACGGTCTTGTCAGGGAATAGAAAAGAGAAAGACTATGAAAATAAAAAAGACAGCTATCAGCAAATTTGAGGACTGGTATGGAATGAGGCCCCAGGTGGGGTGTAGTTCTTTTTTAATATTAACATCTAGAAAAACAGCTATTTCCGTAATATATATATATATATATATATATATATATATATATATAAGAGTACAGTTGATTGTGCGCAGTTGCATTACTGGTTTGTATTAATACGCTTATATGTGATGTTGTGGATGAAGTTATTAAGTTTATATGATTTATGGATTTTATAATTAAATATAAATCTATGTCTGGTTTTACTTGTTTCTTTGAAGTAGTAATAGTGTAGTTTGTCTGTTTTGTGTGATATGCGTGAATGTAGGTATGTTAGAGAGGTGAGATATCTAGATCTACTACACCATTATCATAAAACTTACGGACGATCTCATTGAAAACAAGACATATTTCACCAGGCCCGCAATAGTATGAAAAGTTAAAACAAACAATAAGCGACCCACTTCATTTCTCTTGCTTGTGGAAAATGATAAAAAGCAAGTAACACATTTCCATTGTAAGTGGTACCATACAAAAATATGGTTAACTCGTAGCTCAGTGAAATGGGTGCTATATCCTGACAAGAAGAGCAGTGCTCTTTTGGGCTGAGAGCGCCAGTGTTGTGTTTAGCTATTACTGGGAGAACACGGGGAGATAGGGTTGCGGTGAGTGTCACTGTTGCAGTTTATCCAATGTTTTTTCGAAGTTCCAGTTTAGATGTTATAAGTAGTATATAATTTGTTCGCGCTTAGTAAGCAACGTTGAATCTATATTATTGAATGTAGAATGGTTCATCACTATTACAGTAAAGGAGAAGTATTGGGTGGAGCAGCATATGCATGGAAATTGCCAATGCAAGAATAAGATATATTGAGAAAATTATTCGCTAGCTAAGTGAGAGTTAAATGAAACCTTGGTTGCTACTAAGCGAATTTCTGTTAAAAATACCCTTTTCGAAGAAATCTTCTGGGTTACCAATAACTGGGCAGTACTCGGTTTAGCCATACTTTTCTTTATTAACCCCACGTTTGGGTTATTAGCAGGATTGAATCTAGGAAGGGGGCAATTTGGGGCGTTTGTCCCGGAGCACAGCTAATTGAGAGTATGTATCTCCCATTTCTATGCTGAGAAGTTTGGCTCATACCGTATGGACGATGATGGGATGATTGGTGGAATGAAGAAAGTGGGTGGAAACAGGAAAACCCCGAAGAAACCTAAACACGTGAGTCAATAAGAGGAATATATGCAGTGGCAATTAGGCATGTTTCCAACATTCATTACCTTTGTTCATTGAAAATAGTTTAATTTATTTACACTTTGTCAGGCCAAAAAAGAAAGAAAAAATGAAAGAAAGAAAGCAATTGTTCTTATGAAAAGTGTCGGAAAGACGCCTTTTCTTTCTTAGTTGGTTGGTATTACTTTTAAAAGGCTAATGATTAAATTTTACCAAAAGCAACCGAGTCTATTGTTATTTAATGAAGATAATAAAGGTAGCTGGATGTGCTAAACATAGTTTTAAAGTACATTATAATGTATACATTTTAAAGGATACTGTTTCTCAATTAAGAAAGGAATATGAATATTATAAAAAATCAGCCAAAACGTAACATTTACCTTCATGTGTTTTCTGAAGTTGGAGACCCCTGAGGTACGTTTGCAATTACTTTAGGTAAAAAAAAGTTTATAATGCTTTCTCTATACTTTGTCAATAATCTGACATTATAATTGTAGAGCAGGAGCGGATCCAGGACCGACTTCTGGGGGAGGGGCGGTGGATTGTCATACTGCTACTTTTAAGGTCTCCAAACTTTGGGATGGGTTTTATTTATATATATAAGTTTCCTCTTCTGTAGGGCAATCACCCCGATTGCCCTGCCCCCTGGATCCGCCCCTGTGTAGAAGAAGGAAAAGAAATATGAAACAAAATTACTTCACAGGCAGATTATATTATGTCCAGGTTTGATACGCACGATTCGTCGTATCAAACGTTTGTCTTTACTTTTCTTAACCAAAGTTGTTCGTTACAAAACTATGGTATCTCTTCCATTTGAAGAGCACTCATAACCAATTATTTCTTCAGTCAACTTAAAACGTGAATTTTGGAACACGTGAAGTTCTCATGTCTAATTCTGAGAAAAAATCTTGATTACAAAAGTGCAACAACAGCGACAAGGAAAAGAAGTGTTTTCTTCCCGCCTTTTTTGTTGCCCACGCTGGAGTATTGGAGTCGATGTTTTCAATGTTTTGTTTCCTCTTGGCGAAGAAAGAAACAACTTAAGTATATCTAAGACAATATGGTGCATGTACTGGACATTTTCTGTCATTGTGTGTCAAGTCATAATAGTTGACAGTGCACATCGTTGTGAATTTGAGATAAGTGGAAGTACTTGAATTAAGTTTTATTTAATGCTTAATTTAACTTTTTTGTTAATTAATTTTTACTTGCCGTCTACGCTAGGCTAATTGATATTAAAATTAACTCCTACTGACTATTACCTCGGTGTTTGGTAGTTGAAAGAACTTTCGATTTTGTATCGTGGGGAACAGAAGTCTTTGATCAGGTAACGAAGTCTGTTTGAAACAAATGTAGAGTGTGAGAATTAAATCTGTCATATCTGTAGTGGAGAAGAAACATACTTGTAAACCAAAGGTTTAAGAACAACTCAAGTTAATAATATAAGTTATGCCAAAGATCATTGACTTATGCCATGATAAAAGAAATACGAAAAAAGTTTTGAAACGAAGAAATATAATGTAAAACTTTGTAATCGGAGACAAGTAAACCTAACGTAAACACACTAAAGACGAATCATTTATTGCGTAGTGATCGTCTTTCATTGGTCAAGGCGCTCAACCTGTAGTCTGCAGGTAGTCGGATCGAATCCACATAGGGGAAGTATTTCTTTTTAACACGTCTTATTATTTTCAGATTTTGAATATACGGATGTTTCAATATTGGAATAATAATATCAAATCTTCAGGAATAATAATAGTGATAATAATAAACTAATAATAATAATAATAATAATAATAATAATAATAATAATAATAATAATAATAATAATAATAATAATAATAATAATAATAATAATTACCTCATAAAAAATTAAAAGTTAGGAGCTTATTATCGATCAGGTCATACCATTACAAGCAGAAACGTGACATTCGGCAAGAATATTTTGTTTTTGTTCAATGTTGGCCACGAGAAGAGGAAGTTCTCTTCTCTATTCTTAAACAAAACAAACAAAATCGGGACAAGAATTAATATTTTACATTTGAGACGGGTCAAGGCTAACACAAATTATCGTCCGGCTTTGGAGATGAGAATCGAGACGAGAGGAAAAGTATCGTAAACATTTCTCGTCTTATCTCGATTCTCGAAATACTGTATGTCCATTCTTTCAGTAAGAATTGCTCTGTAGGTTGAATCTTATTCGATATTTTGTTACATTGTATTTCAGAGCTCATTTAATTATGGTCTATGTAAATATTTTTGTAGCAAAGCTTTTATAATTATCTCTGCATATCTTAAAAGTAAGTTAATTATATGCCTTATTGTTCAGTGATATTCAGTTATTTCTATTACAGTTGTTTTCCGTAAAACATACAGTAGAATACTTTCTACATGAAACCTTAGTAGAACACTTTCGTTTAAAATTTGGGCAGTTGGAGAGGTGTGTCTTGGAGGTACGGACCCCAACCCGAAATACCAAATTTTCTGTATGTTTTGTCTAATTTAATGGCAACTTTAAAATTATTATTATTATTATTATTATTATTATTATTATTATTATTATTATTATTATTATTATTATTATTATTATTATTACTGAAATAACGAGAATTGAATGGTTCCACCCAGCTCCCGCCCAGTGGGAGTTGTGCTGGACAAACGCCGTGTGTGTATGTTTTCCCAGGTTTCCGTTTCCTCCCACTTACTTTATTCCAATATTGCATTCATTGTCATCATCGAAGTCTTCTTTAGCTTAGCCGGCATAACGACTACTTAAAAACAAATTTTCTCAGGCCTTTGTGAGACCAGTAGCCCTACTTTCAATATGAAATTTGCCTAGAAAGTTTTCGTTTAACATTTAGCTAGTTGTAGGGACGTACGCAGAGAGTATGTCCTGGTAGTCCGGACACTTCTCTCCAATCCCGACTATTTTGTAACTATTGGCTAATGTTAGGGGTGATTATACATATTTTAATGCAATCTGTTCTCATACGGAATTTGTATTCTATATTATTAAAAATTTGAGACCTCAATATTACGTCCTATTCCAATGAAAATAAGATACTGAAGTTGATAGGAAAAAGGACAAGAAATTGATTTTGATCCTGTCTAGGATGAATAGCCGTAGGAGAGATACTTTGGAAGAATTAGTGTCCGGAAGGAAAAGACGGGGGAAAGGTGTCAGCTCGTGGACAATATAAAAATTGAAACATCGGATGCCTGAACAGAAACTAAGTAGAATTTGTCTTTATCACGATACATAGTAACGCCCTTTCTTTCGGTTGGGACTTTGCATTATGGATGCATTATATTGATGTTTTAACAAAATATACATACAAGTATAAAAATGAATAGTTTTATTTACAAATTTTGGTTGAACAGATATATGCAACGTGTTGGAAATGGCGAACGAAAATATTATGATTATTTCTAGTAATAATGGAAGAAGTTAGAAACAATTCCACAATGAAACAAGAACGTTTCAGACACATTTATAACTCGTACTAGACTAAAAATGACCCTCATGTATTCATGAATGGTTTGCTAAACACGTTATGTTTTGAGAAAGTACGAATCAAGGTTGAAGACATGTGACGTCACGTTGTTAGTATTTTCCCTGTGAAGAAAGTCGTTTTAACTCTAACTTGTAAAACCGAGAGAAATTAATTTTTTCACATTATTATACATAAGGAGTAACAACATTGAAATTGATAAAAATTTCTTTAATTAAATCAGCGGGAATCTAACCCAGGAGCTCTAAATCACGAAACGAATGCTGAATACACTACCCTAAGACTGTTGTGTTATGAAAGAGTTAAGAAACACTCATATATGCAGTAAATTGCACACGTTTACGATACCAATATTTTATTAACGATGAAATACTCTGCTTTCCGTCATGACAAAATATTATAGCTAAGAAAATGGAAATTTAACTTTGAAAGAAGACATAAAAGCTCTCAAGGATATGAAGGAGAAAGTGATCTTAAGAGTAATACGAACCCTTAACTAGAACCTGGTGACTCAGACCACTTTTCTGATTCAGAGGAAGTATCTCTGTAACTTGACTCTGTTATACTCGGCTATACTCGTTTGACAGTTGAGCTCCTCCGTGGCTAAGCGGTTAGCGTACGCGCCTTTGGCGTGGGAGGCCCGGGTTCGATTCCCGGCGGGAGCTCATGTGGTTCGGATTCCACGTTAATAAGTAGGTCCACGTCTCATATAGCCTCGCTGCTGAAAGGGACGCTAAACTAAAATCAACTCAACTCAACTCGTTTGACAGTTATTTCCAGTAACCTTCAACGGCAATGACACGAACACATATACATCGAGGACATATAAAATTCCAAAAGCTCTCCCACTGGAATGGAACCCGGAACTCGACTACTGAACTATCTGATGGATGGGGTACCTGGTTCCTTCCTAAGGCACGTAAGGTAGAGACGGACAACATCGTGCTCGTGGGTTTTCTCGGTACTCTCCCGTTCCCTCCCACTTTCTCACTCCCACTCCACATTCATCCCTCATTGCTTTAATCATGGTCTTCCTCAAACTAACAGGCATAATCGTGGGATATTAAACGTAAAGATTTTGTTTCATTTCGTTTTCAAGGGGTTAAGAGAAACCAATCCAAACCGAAAAACAGTTGTATTTTCTATTGCTCATTAACGTGTTCTCACAAAAATATATAAAGAAATAAACATGGTAAATCGTAACTCCATCCAAAAGTGAAACAGCAGATTCATAATACCTTAGTCTAAAACGAAACCATTACACATCTTTCGCAACTTTTGCAATATATGTATGGATATTCTGAAAAAGTGGCAATATGGTTTCTAGTGTCTGTTTTCAAACAAAACTGAACCAAATCACGATTTGGTTTCTGAAATAAACGGACACATTCTGTTTCAACCTTAAACCAAACCCAAACCAGTTAACCGGCTGTTGAAATACGTCTAGTGCCTAGATTGTAATTGATGTTACTATTGTCTCGTGAAATCAACTGCCATTATGTAGTGCAAATTTGGAGATGAAACCTCTATAGTCCCCTACTTCCGTACACACACACACACACACTGGAAGGAAATGAAATTTTTCACACTATTAATGTGAAATTTGACATTCTTGTTGAAAAATGTCTGAATTTTGTTATATTTTAATAATAAATTAGAAATAGCCATTCTTTATTCCCTCTTTTTAGATGTAAGAACGAAAGTTAATTTTCCTTCTGGGAGATTCAATGTCAAATTTTTGATACAATTTTCTCAAATTATTATTGGTAAGGAATTTGGAGCACATGAACATTATTCGCTACAAAATACAATAACTTCATCCGTAATGTTAGTATAGTCTTCTGGAACATTATGTTTGGTAAGGCATCTCTTTTGGGGGGCAATGGGCGTAAAAAGGTGGCGTATGGAGTGTTACCAACATCCCAAATTGCATTTTGGGCACGCAGGTAAGCGTCAGATTAATCATAAATTTCACAGAGTTAATAATTCGATCCTTCTTGCATGCGTCAGTGACTGATGTGGGCTAGTTTCCATCCAAAATTCACATAAAAATTCGGCTTAAATATCCTTAGCAGAGACATAAGGGAAGAAACTTTTTTGTCAATTAATGTGAAAATTGGCATTCTTGTAATAAAAAAAGATATGCATTTTTGGAATGTGGATTGCTACTTTGGTAAATCAGCTCTTTAAGGGGCATAGCGGGCGAAGCATATGATGGTGAATTTTTAAAACACTCTACATTTTATTTGAAGATATGAGTGTCAGATTAATCACAAATGCCATAGAATTAATACTTCGATGCTTCTTCTTTGTGCCAGTGACTAATTTAAGGCTACAGCCTCTCCTCTAAAAATCACATGAGCAATTTACCATAAACATCCTTAGCAAAGACATACCAGAAGAAACTATTTCTGGGATTAATTAATATGAAATTTAGTGCTATTATATTAAGGAGGTATGATTTTGTAAAATTTCGAATGTTATTTTGGTAACGCGCAGCCTTAGGTGGACACAAGGGGCGTGATTTTTATATAAAAATGCCAAAGGTTATTCTAGAATTGGAAATGACCGTCAGATTAATACATATGTCAAAGAATTAATATTCTGATGCTCATTGTATGTGCCATGACTGATGTGGAGCTACGCTCCCTCCCTTCCAACAGTCACATCAAAATGCACCATAAATATTGTTATCATGAATATACGGGAAGAATGTAGTTGTATTATGTATTTTGTCGTTATTACAGATGTGTCGCAAAATGTGGTGGAGGCAACTGCCCATATTAGTAACTGGCACATGCATAGAACATCGGAGTATTAATTCTGTGACATTTGTGATTAATATGACGCTCACTTTTATTTCCAAAATAAAATTTGGAGCTTTTATATAGTGACCATCATATGCTGCGCCCCCTAAGACGATGCCTTACCAAAATAGCAATTCAGATTTCAGAAACACATACCTTTTTTTACTACAAGAACGCCAATTTTCACATTAATTGACAAAAAAATGTTCCTTACCGTATGTTCCTGCTAAGGATATTTATACGGAATTTTTATGTAAATTTTGGATGCGAGCTGTAGCCCCATATCAGTCACTGACTCATGCAAGAAACATAGGAATATTAATTCTGTGAAATTTATGATTAATCTCACTCTTACTGGCATTTCTAGATTAAAATTTGGAATCCATATAAATATTCACCAATATATGTTTCGCCCCCAGTGCTCCCCTCAGGTGGTGCGTTAGGAAAATAACATTCTATATTAAACTATATTTACCCTTCTACTACAATAGCACCAAACTCCACATCAATTGATCCAAAAATACTTTCTTCTGGTAGCCTAAGGATATTTATGGTGATTTTTTATGTTATTTTTAGAAAGGGGGAATGCAGCCCATACCAGTTACTGGCACACGCAATAAGCGTCAGAGCATTAATTCTGCGACATTTATGATTAAGATGACGATTACTGCAGTTCCAAAAAAATAAAATTTCAGATTTTGGGAACATTCTACCCACCATGTTTTTTAACGCCCCTTGCAATCCAAAAGAGGTGCCTTACCAAAAATAATGTTTCAGACGACTATAGCAACAATACGGATTATTTTTTATTGTATTTTCTTGCAATGAAACTCATGTGCCGAAAATTCTCCAATAATAATTGGAGAAAACTGCTTCAAAAATTTAACATTGAATCTCCCATAATGAAAATGATCTTTTGTGCTTACTACCCAAAAGAGATGACAAAGAATTACTTTCTATGACTTACTCTTAAAATTTGAAAAATTCAGATATTTTTCGACATATATATATATATATATATATATATATATATATATATATATATATATATATATATATATATATATATATATGCTGCAAGGTACGTCTTGCGACCTTGCTGATATTAGATTCAAATATAAATGATATAATTTAAATATTGCTCTATTTAATAATTGTGTTTATTTATAAGTTAGAAATCCAGGCCTAGAGTATATTAATTTATTGGTATATATCTATTCATTTATTTTATTATTATTAGTGTAAGGAAATATTTAATCTATTTATGTTTTATATTTATGTATATTTATATATATTAGAGCATTACTTAAAAATTAATCAAATTATTAATTACAGTTTAGCTAGTGCTATCGTTGCTTTTTCCATGCTAACTTTTTTTCTTTTAGAAGCCTGTCGAGGAGGCTAGCTGCTAAACCCATTGTATTTCAATCTCCCTTACTGGGAATTTTCCATTCGAGTAATTCAATTTTTTGTTGCTATTGTTTTAGCAGACCAAAACGTATAAAAAGGCTGCCTCCTTTATTTTCGTCGCTGTGCGTTTTGAGGATTCCTGAGTGTAGAGTGTTGGCCAGCCAGTCCGCTGCACTGGAAGTGAATAGTGCAGTTTGGAGAGAGTCCCCTCTAGTTAGTTACTGTATGTAGACACATTAGAGATTCTACTACATTACAGATTTCCGCTAAAGCAATTAAGCTTTGGCCGTGAGATAGGATATACAAACGATATGGAGTTATGAAATAAGTTATTTCAGAAGTTTGACCCTACGCCTATAACAGAGGCTATTGAATTACTATTGCTTGTTTAGAATGGGAGTATTTAAGCTTTCTAAGGGTCTATAGCGGAGGTGAGTGACGCACGTATAGACTCGAGGTTTTGGTTAAGTCCTAGTGGTGTAGGAACTTTTAATTGAAATCCAAATGCGTTTGGGTTAGATCCCTTGCTTATGTAATTATAGCATATTTATGTGCTGTAAGAGATTAGAGATTTTCTAACTGCAAGTTTCATTTAAGAGAGTGTTAGAGTGAGTAATTAACCAAATTCCTTTATTTCCTTGAGTGTAAGGAAATTTAGTTAGAGCCATGAGTAAAGGCTGATATCCTATCCCTAATGCCAACCTGTCCTATATAATTATATGCTTAAGCTATATAGAATCCTTTTGTGGACTTAACTTGGAGTCCCAGTGACAGGTTTAGGCCAGACAGTGACCTTTGGGTCTAGGTCCCGTCTTTAAAGTAAGGAGTACGGTCCAGGAGTAACTGAATTCTGCAAACCGTATTTTCCACAGGTCCCTGATATAATAGAGAGTATTTTGATTATTAAGGAAATTAGGATTTCTAGAGTTTAGATTAAAATTACTTCCTTTCTCCATTAATTATTGGGGAAGGGTAAGAAGGAAGATAGAGTGCATATACGGCGGAGTGGCGTCCTGAGATACAGTTAGTACCGTACCTTTTAATTAGAGTATTCTATATGTAAATAAACGATTAATCTCTTATTTAAATTCTCGAAATTTCATTTGATATTCTTTGATATGAACCAAATACCCTAGACATTACGAGCAAGTACTTTGTAAGGGCGTAGATAGGAAGTTATGAATATTTATAGAGCTGTTAGTTGTTATCACTAATTATACGGAATTGATATTCATATTTGGAAGAAAAATGAGATAAAAAATAAAAGAGAATCGAGATTAAGAATCGGAAAATACTTGGAAGATTTATTAGATAAGAAAACCGAACTTTTCTTTTTTTCTTCCAAAAGTTGGGAATTCTCGTCCGGAATAGAAATTAAATGAAACCGAGAACCAGACGTAGGAGGAAAATGGAGAACGTAATTGAATTAGGCTTGTTAAAATCCGCTTTAGGGATAGATTCGGATGTTGATCTAGGAATAGACCAAATAGTAGAGGAAATACGGAAGCTTAGAGAGGGGAATCAAGAAAATAATGAGCACAGAATTTGTAAATGTAGTAGTTTGGATGAAATAAAACTACCGTTACCGAAGTTCTCAGGACAAGTATCGGAGAATCCATTCGATTTCCTCGATGAATTCACAGATTTTGCCAAGAGCAAAAATATGACAATGAATAAATTGCTAGAGAGAGTTATTCCAATTGCCTTAGTTTCTGACGTCCATAAATAGTTTAATTTCAAGTCGAAATTTACACATTTGACTGCATTTAGGCATAGTCTACTGCAGGAATATTTTAGCTTTAATTATGAAAGCGAAATAGAATCTCAATTGGCGACCGGACGAATCGTTCACAAGATTTATTAGAAAAATGGCATTGCTTTTCTCTCGTATGAAAAATCCAATGGAGGAGGTAGAACAGATAGCTAAGATCGTAAGTAAAGCACACTCTAAGTATAAACAATTTCTTTATGAAAGGAAATTTGCAAACTTAAGGGAGTTGGAAGAATACGCCTTGAAAATTCAAGCATATTTATTAAAAGATTATAACTATGCAAAGCAGCATAGCGCAGGGAAGGAAGAAACTATCCAATTGGCTGCAGTGAGTATTAGAGAGATAGGCACTGAGTCAGTCCCTCCGATTAGACCGCAAGCATTAATTCCAACATATTTTAGCAGACAAACAAATGAAAAGAGAGAAAGTAAGCAAGAGGGAAGAAGTAAGGCTGAAATTAAATATCATGAATGTCGAGATTTTGGGCACCAAAGCTATGTTTGCCCCAGCAAGAAAAAGCTTGAGAACCACGGGAAAAGGGAAATATTGCAGCTACGGTCACTAGATTTCCTAGAAAACTTGCTAGAGGGAAAAATACACCTCCTTATCTTTTTGGGAAATTTTACGGACAGATTAAAGACTGTTACTTGGACAGTGGATTGTTTATTTCATTAAGTGATATTAAGACCGCGAAATAATGGATAGAGAAAGGAGCGAAGTCGGAAAAAGTAAATGGAAAATTTTGTTAGCTACAGGTGAAGCTAACTGTAGTCTTGCTCTTTCTCATGCTTCTATTGAATTAGTGCTTGGTGCTGATTTTCTATCAGAAGCAAAGATAGATCTTTACCTTGCGAAAGTTCATGGTGCTTTAGAGATGAGTCGTATCTTACGAGATTTGTAACTCCAGAGGATGGAGAGAGAACTCCAAAAATTTGTCAAGGTTAAGAACATCAGTGAGGGATAACGAAACTCTTTGTAAAGAGGGAAACGATGATGCGTCAGGAAAAAGAAAGAATTCTTTTTTATTGCATCGAAAGCAAAAAGGGAATCTCAAGGGTGGAGAACTGAACCACTAATAAAAGCGTCAATATTAAATAGAGAAATATTCTTGTTCTGCGACTTTGCCAGCCTTCTGAGTTTTGTTGACGAAAACGAAGCAAATTTGTGGAGACAGAGAGGGGCGAATTTTAAGAAAGATCCATTGTATTTAAGTCTAGCGAGTGGGCCAACCACTTCCTTAGAGAGTGTGCTCGTAGAAGTTGAATTTTACGGCCATAAAATTAGGCAACGGTTCTACGTGGTTTCTTCTCTTTTGAAAAACATAATAGTGGGAAGAGACTGCCTGGCGAGGGCAAAGATTGTTTTGTGTACATCGCTCCGAGGATGGTGTATTGAGAGCGGAGGTATGGCAGTTTGCAAGTATGACAAACCTCATAAAAGTAGAGGGGAGGAAAATGTCCTTTGAACGGTCACTGAGAATGCGCCCAACCAGCTTATAGAAAAGAAGTTAAGCAATGTTAGTTTAGACCCACAGAGAAAAAATAAAATGAGAAATATTTTGAAAAAATATAAGAACGTTTTCTCAGACAAACCAGGAGTTACACATTTAATGAAACATCATATAAATATTAAGAATCCCAAACCCTTTTCCTGTCGGCTTAGACCTATGTTTATAGAGAAATGAAAGATTATAGAGAAAGTGTTACACCAAATGGAAAAAGATAGAATTATAAAAAAGGCAAGTACTCCGTACGTAAGCTGCCCTATTTTGCATAAGAAAAAGGATGATAGATTTAAGGTCATATTAGATAGTAGAAAAGTTAACGAATTGACGGAGAAGGAAAAGGTAGGTTTGCCAAGTATAATGGAAGCCTTAACTCACTTAGGGAAGATGAATTTCTATGCATGTTTTGATTTATCATACGCTTTCGCTCAGATTGAATTAGATAAAGAAAGTCAACCGTATACAGGTTTTATAACTCATTTGGGCACGTATCAGTTCATCAGAGGAGTTTATGGACTATGTAATTACCCAATTTCTTTGGTTTAACCCTTGTACGTCCCTCGATTTTTGCATACACATAAGTTCCTCTGGGTCAAAATAGACCCATTCATTTTTTTATGTTTCAATTTGTAGTTTACACTACATTTGTACATGCAATAGCGTTGTGACTGGTTTGTGTCAAATATAACAAAAGATGGGTCAAATCTAGACAAGCGTCACTGTTTGGGGGGATGTCCTCGGCCCCCTATATTTTTTAAATATATGATATATTTTCCTGTCGTCCTCAAATATTTAGAAATAATTGTACAATTGTTTTATTATTCACCGAAATTTAACATACCAGAGATGAATTTGCATCTAGAACACTAAAACATCACACACACACACACACACACACACACACACACATATATATATATATATATATATATATATATATATATATATATATAATACTTTTGATATATATAATGCTAACTTTTGACTTCTGCTGCAAGCAGGTTTTATTTAGGTTACTTTTGGCTAGGTTAAGTCATGCATTCCTGTTAACTTTTATTGAAAACCTCTGAAAACAAAATCCACGTAAGTGGTTGTTTTCTTTTATGCTACTTGAAACATGTGAACACCCATTTTACAGTTTTTGACATTGCTCACAAATCTGATTGGGATGTCTTTTACAGATAAATTTGTTTCAAAAACTGTATTTGATCGTATTTTTGTCATCTGTTCCCTTTCACATTTGGCAATACCACTTTTCCTCAGAACATTAGGGCTACTCGTCGTTTGATGAACACACTCCTCCTATGTCTCTCCACGGAGCGATCGTACGATTTGTTGGGCTCCATTTGTTCTTAGCACATTTTTGTTTGTTTGATGTAGTTTTCAGTTGAGATAATTTTAGTTTAGCGTATCTTTCTGCACCGAGACTATATGAGACGTGGACCTACTGATTAGCGTGGGATCCTAGCCACATGAGCTGCCGCCAGGAATCGAACCCGGGTGTTCCACGCCAAAGGCGCAACCGCTTAGCCACGAGAGAGGTCTTGATGCAGTTTTCAGTCACAGCTTTCCGAAGAATTTTCATCAGTCAGGGAAGACAATGACAAAGAATCCTGCACTGGTAATTGATCCTCCGTTTCAGATATCACTTCATCGTAAGAAAAAGTGAGAAAGTTTTGAATTCTTCTGGTGTCAAAGCAGTCATTTTGGACACCAAAATGGACTGTAATTACTGCACAACAAGGAAACAAGCAATACTACGAATAAAAACTTATCCAAAATGAACCTAAACAATGTTGCCAATACAAGGCATCTGAAAAAACTAAACAATTTTGCCAGTACAGTATATTGGAAGAAACTAAATTATTTTGGGACAGTGCAATAACTAATAATAATAATAATAATAATAATAATAATAATAATAATAATAATAATAATAATAATAACAATTTTGCATTGTTTTGAGGAGATATTATCATCAGAAATCCAATCAATAATGATTTTTCAGTCACTTAAATATTCATTGAACTAATGGGTCTAAATTGTCCCGAGGAACTTATGTGTTAGTTTTTCTACTGTGACGTAACAGGATGGAGATTTGAATCGAAATTTTTACAAAACACATATTTGGTAAAATAACTAAAAGTCACGAAGTATGATGATCACAGCTCACATAGTGTCCGAGATAATCAAGTTGAAAAATCGCTTTGGGTCAAAATGGACCCGAGGGACGTAAGAAGGTTAATGGGTAATTTCCTTTGGCTTAATGCAAATGGTTTTAAAGGAATTATATTATACTAAGGTCATCTCATTTTATGATGATATAGTGGTGGGCGGTCAAACACCTGATGAGTTAATTGAAATTCTTGAAGAAACGTTGAAGAGAATTAGAGATGTAGGACTCACCCTTAACCCGGATAAGGCAGTTTGTTTTACGCAGAAAATAGAATTTCTAGGATATGCTATTAATCCCGGTAGAATATCATGCACTCCGGAGAAATTAAAGATGGCGCAGCAAATTACTAGGCCAAAGAATGTAAAACAACTTCAAGCGATCTTGGGATTTTTCCAGTTTTTTCACTTTCGGATACCAAATATGGCTATGATAGTTTCATCTCCTACAGATATGTTGAAGCGGGATGCAAAATTTAAATGGGAAGAAAAGCACGAGAAAGCGTTATTGCAACTAAAGGAAGAATTAACGAAAGATCCTGAATTACTTCTACCGAAGTTAGATGATCCGTTCTACTTATATGTGGACGGAAGCTCGGTGGCTACTGGGTGCACCCTCTGCCAAAAGGATGATAAGGGCCGTTTAGCAGTAGTAGCGTATGGATCTAGAAAGTTATCTCCCACTCAGAGTAAATATAGTTCTACGTATCTAGAGCTTTTATCCATTGTTATTGCACTTGAGAAGTTCGAATTATATTTAACTCATGCTCCTGTCATTTATGTGTATACAGATCATAGACCGATCTTATCACTGATAAAATCTATGAAAGTCCCAGCGCTTGTTCAGAGGTGGATGACAAGAATAATGAGATTTCCAGTTGTGCTGAGATTTCAGCAAGGGAAGACTAATCCCGTAGATTTTCTGTCTCGTCTCGAAAACTCGCACACTGAAAGTCCAGATTTTGAGAGGAGCAACGAGGCTAATGAGTTATTACCGTTAGAAGCTGAAAACGATTCTCGTTTTCTAAAGATAGAGACAAGCGAAGGAAAAGTAGTAGACGTTCAGAAGCTACCAACGTCTGAGGTTTTACTCATTGATTATAATAGTTTTAGGGAAATAAAACTATTAAAGAAACAAATGAAGGGAAAAAAGAGAAGAAAGAACTTAATCGTGAGCAAACTTAGAAAATTTTCTCTAGCAGAAAAGAAAGAAATGCTATCGGAATTACCTTACTATATGTTAGTAGAAGAAGAGAAAGAAAATAATTATGCAGACTTCTTGCAAATCAGAGATTTAGATAAACTTAGAGAAAATCAATATCGAGATACTTTTATTTCGAAATTCATTGCCTTCTTAAACGGAGATAAGGTGTCACTTTCAAGTAAGCTGAGACAAAAATTTAAGAGAATGAAGAGAAATTGTTTTATAGACGAGAATGGAATTCTGAAAAGAAGATTGAAAGGAAATGATGAAGTTAGGGATGTGATTTGGATCCCAAACTCATTGAGGGCAACTCTCTGTGTGATGGCTCATATAATTAAAGAATCAGGTCATCCTTCGTGGATAGAAACGCTAAGAAAGTTGCGGGAAGCTTACTTCTCGCCAAGCATGCGTGACGATGTTCGAAATTTCTGCAAAACGTGTGTTCCCTGTAGTTTATACAAGGAAAATACTAAGTATGGGTTTATGGAATCGTCATTAGCTGTTAGGCCTAACCAGATATTGTATGTCGATAACTTTGGATCGTTAGTGCCGAGTAAAATAGGAGGATATAGATATGGATTAGTCCTTGTTGATGGATTTTCAAGATTGGTAAAGATTTATCCTGTCAGAAGACTTACTGCAAAGACAACGGTAGACTGTCTTTTAACTTTTTTCTCGGAGTTTGGACCTTATTCTCAGATTTGTAGTGACAATCACTCAATATTTTTCAGGAAAATTGTGGAGAGAAACAATGAGTCTGCTTAAGACAAGATCTCATTTTATTAGCACTTATAGGCCAAAGGGAAATAAAAGCGAAAAATGATAAAAGATGTAAAGACAATACTCGGCATGTATGCTAACAAGCATGAAAATTGGGCGAGAGATATTAAACTTATTGAATTTGCAATAAATTCCAGAGTTTGTTCGGCTACAGGATACAGTCCAGCATTTCTATTCTTTGGAAGGTCTTTTAAACACCCGTTATATGAGACTCAAGAAGAGAAAGAAGTTCAAGAGGAGCCAGATTATTGTAAATATGTCCGGGAAATCCAACTGAGAATGGAGACTGCTTAGAAACGCGCGAATGAAGTATAGAGACGAAAACATGCAGCCAGAAAACAAATTTACACTAGAGGTCGACGACCGAATACATTCAAACCTGGTCAGATGGTATGGTGGAGGATAATACGGCTTTCTTTGCCCACTAATAAGGTGAGTGCAGGTCTCTTGCCGAGATACAGCGGTCCTTGGAAGATTGAAAAGCAGTTAGCTGCAAATACTTATATAATTCGAAATCAAGACATTGTGACCTAGTGGTCTACTATGCCACGCTTAATTGCATGCATGGGGAGCATGCCCGCGACCGTTCGGTCTATTTAATGGACGGGTTCCGCAAGAATGTAATGCACCCCGCCCATGGTTGCTCGTGCTTGGACTTCTGTCCTCGTGCACAAGTGCACCCTCAAGATTTGTCCCTTAACCTTGACACCTAAGTGTGTAAGCCACATTCACTGAGGGAGTGGGATACGCCCACTGCGCGGCCAGACCGAAGTCCTGAGTGCCTACCAGTTGACCTACTGGTGGAGGCGGTCCTGCTAGCGAGTCAGGCCCTACCATACTCAGCAGGCATGGTGCCCGAGCGTTATAAGGCGAGCTCACCTCCCGCACATGTTCACCGTTACCCAGGTTCCTGGGATTAGTTCCCATGTGCTACCGAATCCCACGGTATGACCACAACCCGGCAGAGTCCAACCCAATCCGAGAACCTCAGGCAATGCCTGGGGGGGCTTTCGTCCCGGCCCTACCTACCTCTATCGTTCAACTGGCAACCGCCGTGTGTAGAGGTACCACACACACGTCGAGATGCTGTGCATCTCATACCGGATCCAATGGTACGTGTAAGTCACCATTTGAGTTTGGAACCGGCCCATATCCTGCAGGGTTACCTCCCTTTCGCGAAATTAGTACTTGCCCAGATATCTGGGATTGGACCTTTCCCGTTTCCGTTTGGTTCTCCTGCAGGCAGGAATCCGACTCTCCCCTCCCGGTAGGATCGTCCAAGCAATACCTCTCTTTTACGTGTTGAGGTACCACGTACACGCTGAGATACTCAGTATCTCTTCCCGGACCCAACAGCACGTGTAGGTCGCCGTTTGGGAGAAGGGCCTTGACCGCTACTCTCCCCGGGTAGGGTCAATAAGGAATCAAGACA
This sequence comes from Thermobia domestica, assembly GCF_964235325.1. Lineage (NCBI taxonomy): Eukaryota > Metazoa > Arthropoda > Insecta > Zygentoma > Lepismatidae > Thermobia > Thermobia domestica. Next base: position 180,145,975 of record NC_137460.1, on the reverse strand, counting down.
GTGGTACAACAGTCAAGGCAAACGCTGATATGATCAAACCTGTTTTTATGGCCCCAGATTTTTGTAAGAAGGTCCGTGAACTACAGCCAAAGTTTGCCAAAACGATATTTCCAGACAAAAGAGAAAGTAAAGTTGGGGGAAAATAAAACATCCCACAAACGTGGTAATTTAAGCTCAAAAATTCTTTGTGCTGTTAGTTTTTTCTTTCTTTGAGAAATTTAGCTAGTTTAGGGAACAAGCCTGGCCAAGATCACAGTTTCTCGTCTCGTCGATTACTGTAAACATCGTTGTTTGTAGTCTCAAGTTTTGAAAAAAATGTCGAACGGATTTAAGAAACCTACACGTAGTGTGTACGTTGCTGCACGTCCTATAGCAGATGCAAGTTTTGAACTTGAATTATTGTGTCACGTAGACGCTCCACGAAAGAATAAGCGTTGTATGCGTTTTTCGGAGTTAAATAGCAGTGATAGTAAGAAATTTCGAGTAGCTGACCCAGGTTATACTCTGAAGTACATTAGAGCACTTCAATTTCAACAATCAGTGCAAAAGTATAATAAGCAGTTGTTCACGAAAAAGGACTCCAACCTTGGTAGACCGAGTTCGAAAGATCCTTCCAGTAATCCAGAGGCTAATGGCGATGATAGTTGTTTCTTGGATTTAATCACAGATGGTGAGGGATTAGAAAACCTTCCCTTAACACCAGGTAAGGACTTAGTCGTACCAGGTACTGTGAACGGAGTTGAGACGGCAAAAAGGAACTTGGACTTCTAGTGAATAGTAATCTATAAGTCGGTGGTGCAGATAACAGAAAAAACAGTGGAAGTTTGAGTGAACAAGTCAAGTGAACAAATAATGAATTAAATTGGAAATTATTAATATTTTTTGCTTATGTTTTTCTAAAAACGGTCACGAGACTAAGTACTGAAGGGAAATTCTCCTTAAAGAATTAAGTCGTTACGTAAATAAATAAAAAAAATGTTTGATTATTTGTTTTTGTAATCAAATAGTCAAATAGTTGATTGTAATAGTGTTGTGATGAAAATTTTAAAGATGAGACTGTTCTGAACTATAAACGGAATATTCAAAGTAACAAGTGAGAATAATATTCATTTTTTTCTTCCTTTTTTGTGATGGAGTTATATGCAAGGTACGTCTTGCGACCTTGCTGATATTAGATTCAAATATATATGATATAATTTAAATATTGCTCTATTTAATATTGTGTTTATTTATAAGTTAGAAACCCAGGCCTAGAGTATATTAATTTATTGGTACATATCTATTCATTTATTTTATTATTATTAGTGTAAGGAAATATTTAATCAATTTATGTTGTATATTTATGTATATTTATATATATTAGAGCATTACTTAAAAATTAACCCCATTACTTAAAAATTAATCAAATTATTAATTACAGTTTAGCTAGTGCTATCGTTGCTTTTTCCATGCTAACTTTTTCTTTTAGAAGCCTGTCGAGGAGGCTAGCTGCGAAACCCATTGTATTTCAGTCTCCCTTACTGGGAATTTTCCATTCGAGTAGTTGGCGCTAAAAAAGTTTCAAAAGAATTTTTTGTTGCTATTGTTTTAGCAGACCAAAACGTATAAAAAGGCTGCCTCCCCTATTTTCGTCGCTGTGCGTTTTCAGGATACCTGAGTGTAGGGTGTTGGCCAGCCAGTCCGCTGCACTGGAAGTGAATAGTGCAGTTTGGAGAGAGTCCCCTCTAGTTAGTTACTGTATGTAGACACATTAGAGATTCTACTACATTACAGATTTCCGCTAAAGCAATTAAGCTTTGGCCGTGAGATAGGATATACAAATGATATGGAGTTATGAAATAAGTTATTTCAGAAGTTTGATCCTACGCCTATAACAGAGGCTATTGGATTACTATTACTTGTTTAGAATGGGTCTTGAGTCTTGGTACCGTCTTTAAAGTAAGGAGTACGGTCCAGGAGTAACTGAATTCTGCAAACCGTATTTTCCACAGGTCCCTGACATAATAGAGAGTATTTTGATTATTAAGGAAATTAGGATTTCTAGAGGTTAGATTAAAATTACTTCCTTTCTCCATTAGTTATTGGGGAAGGGTAAGAAGGAAGATAGAGTGATATATACGGCGGAGTGGCGTCCTGAGATACAGTTAGTACCCTACCTTTTAATTAGAGTATTCTATATGTAAATATGTAGAGTACGATTAATCTCCTATTTAAATTCTCGAAATTTCATTTAATATTATTTGATATGAGCCAAATACCCTAGACATTACAAGCAAGTACTTTGTAAGGACGTAGATAGGAAGTTATGAATATTTATAGAGCTGTTAGTTGTTTTCACTAATTATACGAAATTGATATTCATATTTAAAAGGAAAATAAGATAAAGATAAAAGAGAATCGAGATTAAGAATCGGAAAATACTTAGAAGTTTTATTAGATAAGAAAACCAAACTTTTCCTTTTTCTAATATATATATATATATATATATATATATATATATATATATATATATATATATATATATATATATATATATATATATATATATGTGTGTGTGTGTGTGTATATATATATATATATACATTCTTATTGTACAATGAATGTGAATTTCAGAAATCACAGTATATCTCTAATGTTATCTGATATCTGAAGTATTGTAATCGTGACTACTGTATAGTTCGGTCCATTTTAATCTTCCCACGAAAATATCTCGAAAACGGTTAAACATAAATGAACTGAACAAAAACTCAAATAGGAAATACCACGGGGCAAATCAAGTGGTGATGTCGCGGTGGCCCCCATTGCCGCTCTTCAAGGGAGTCCGGAGAACAACTTTAAAATTTTAAATAGAAAGATGGGGCTAGAAAAACCTCGTTCCATAGATCTTTAAAAGCTAAAATTCGATGTGGGAAAAGATTTTTCATATCGGTCACCGTATTCGAAAAGGTCGTCAAGATGTGATACCTCTATTATAAACATCCAGTAACACTAATATGAAAACGGTTGAACATAAATGAACCAATCAAAAACTCAAATAGGAAAGTCATGGGGCAGGGTTGCCTTTCATGGGGAATTAGGCCCAATTTTGAAATTTTAGAAGAAAATCTGGGTCAAGGGATACCTCGTTCCGTAGATCTTCATACACTAAACAGAGCTATCGCAAAAGATTGTTCATGTGGGTAATCGTTTAACAAAATTGCCGCCGAGACATGGTGCCTGTATCAGAGAAAACCTCTAGTACTAACGTGGAAACGGTTGGAGATAAATGAATAGGATAAAACTCGTATAGGAAATCACAGAGGGTATTTATCATTCCACGCCTCGAGAATAATCCAACGGAGAAAAACATTATTAAAGGATAAGTTAATAATACTAGAGAGGAAATCTAATTCTTATAAAACTATCTTTCCGATCTCCCTCCGTACGTGCGTGAAGCGGGAATGAATGGTAAAATCTCAAATGAGAACGTCACTTTTACTTGCAATATTATGGTTTATCTGAAACATTGTGGTGTGCAGTGGGCCACAGAATTTCTTGATGTACAAAGTCCGCGAGATAGGCAATCCAACTAACGCCTGCCCCAAGATTAATTACCGCTGGTAGTAGCTAGAAGAGCAGATTGAAGTTGCCCCAACTGTTAAAAGCGGGCAGTGTAAAGAGTGTTTTTGTGCAGAACTGGAGCGAAACGCTCGCTGACGAAATGACAAAAGGGAGCCTTTGGATACTTGTACTACAGTAAACAGCACAATACCAGAAAAATACACGGACACCAGAGGCGCCGATAAGAAGATAACAGTCAGGGGACTTAACTAATCGTATAATTAACTCAAATGAGGTATTATAAACAAGTTAACTTACTTCAAATGGCTATACATATTTGCGTATAAAATAATATACAGATAGATTATGTGGTATATGTAGTAGGTCATTTTTTAAGTAAACGCAAATCCTTGCGCTGAGTTTTGAAACTATTAATAGTAGTCCCACCTCCAAATCAATTAAAATATGGAAGAGGAATATCCGGGGGAAGAGCCCAGCCTCCATTGAAAATTTTTCGGGTCTAACAGGGCCTGAGATCCTCGGTTCCGGCGCCACTGATTGATACGTAATACTCCGGAAGAAGAACTTATCCGATTTCATTATTCGTTAAATGACTTTTGAGAATGCTAAATATTGGTATACAGTAACTTATTTGTAAACATTAAAAATGCAAAATTCGATAGCACTCAAATAAGTTGGAGAACTTGTCCGTACTAAGCGTATTTCCACTAAGGTTGCAAATATAACTGAAAGTTCCTGATTTGTATAGTATTTGTGAAAATTTACACATTGAGACACAAGGAGAAAACGGGAGAATATAGTGTCAATTAACAACAATTTAAAAATGCACCAAATTGACGGATAATATCAAATATAGAACCATTAACAGAATTAAGTCTGTAACTCGTTTTCTCCATTAATTTTTCTTCCTTTATTTTCAGGATTACATCATCACTCAATTTCACCACTGGAGATTATCTTCGTTTAGCAGCAACCAATTCGAGCTCAGCCTTGCAAATGAAACATAGGAAAAAGTCTAAATGAAGAGGGCGCGAATCGAACCCCGACCGGAAAATTAGGAAATCTCCACGCTAACCATTCACGTCTGAGTTTTTATTGTACTTACATAACATACCGAAAATTAACAACCGGACAACTGCCGTGCAAATTAAGTCAGGAGGGCAGCTCTAGCAATAGGTGGACTTAATGAATATCAACATCAACAAAAGCATAAACATATCACAAAAAATAGAAAAGAAATATTTAAAAAGAGATTAAAAAAAAGAGAAAAAATGAGAGTTCTTACATACTCGCCTAGTTTCACACGTACGGAAAGGAAAGAGTCTATAGCAACACCACCTCTGAAAACTTATTGAAGAGACGCCGGTCCACCTCGTGAGGGAAGAGCTTTCTGCGAGTGCGTCGCAAAAATCAAAATGCGTGCATGCATCTAACAAAGGTCTGTATCGCTGAACATAAATTATCGTACAGGCAATTAGGAAGAGCACTGCATGAAGTTTCGCTGGCGGGAAAAACAAAAATCTCGAAGTAGCAAATAACCAACAGTGAACTGATGCAGGAAACGGCGGCTAATACGACGTAACATCGCTGTCAGACTTTTCCAGATTGAGGACGCACCTACGGCACTGCGTATAACGATGGTCCAATGTATCTTCTGAATTGCATTTTCGCAAATCGCATGAGGAGCGCGGTGAACTACGAATAAACGCACACGAGTAGGAATGAGCTTATGAACAACTTTAAACCAGGCCCCTTGCATATAAGGAAGTAACACAGCATCAAAAATATTGGCCCAGACTTGTGGCCAAATCACTTGCGGATAATGGTGGAGTATTCTAAGGTGTGTCTGAGGATATGTTAACTCTAAAAGGATACGATATAATGTAGGGCATTGTGACGGGCGTGGTCGATGATCATCCCAGCGTAGCTCCAATTACGAATTAAGGTCATAGCATAGGACGGACACTGGGCCGCAAATTGTATAAAAGGAGGGTACAGAGGAGATTCATAGCTCGGCCAGAAGCAACGAATCCATTGTTATGTTACAGAGTCTCCAAGGCATGATAGAAGTCGCACATAAACAATGTTTGGCATTTAAGGCGAAGGTGAACGAGACTCAATCTCCCACGTAAACCCGGAAGGTAAAGTGCTGTACGGGGAATGCGGAAAAAGAATCCGCGCCAAATATGCCAAAGAAAGAGGGATTCAAACTTACGTGCGTACATTTCCGGTAGGGGTAAACTCTCGCCCGGTACCACAATTTGGTTGCCACATAAACGTTAATAAATTGAATACGATGTTAGAGATGAAGTCTTCGAAAACGCATGGAATATAACACTTGACGTACTTGTGATAACAATGGGGACCAAATCTCATCATAATTTTGAGTTGGACATGACGTAAAGGGAATTCCTAGAATCCTTAGAGACGTGACATGAGGTAAAGGTGGTGTACCGGAGGTAAAGGTTGTTATTTTAACTGAATAACTGGGGATAAATGGCCATTAATCTCAATGCGAAAGTTCGCTGTAGCATACAGATTGGAGATGACCCGCAGGAAGGCCAACTGAAACCCCAGGGTTCAAGAGTTAAAGCTAAGAATCCATGATTGACGCTATCATACGCTTTTTCCAGGTCCACTCCCAGTGCTCCCGCCGGCACATGACGGGAATGAAAATACACAAAAAGATCTCTGAGGGAACGTAAAGTATACTGGAGGTTATTAGTCTCGTGGAGTGCCGCCTGAAAAGGACTGATATAGCGGCGAATAATTGGTCGTAGTCGTGAGGTGAGAACTTTCATAAAGAGTTTGAGGTCAACCGGCAATAAAAACATAGGTCGGAAGTCTGAAACCTCAGGTGCAGAAGATGATTTAGGAAGAAGTACAATGACAGCGGTGTTGTGCGAAAACGCGATTCCCAATAATAAATCGTTAAAGAGAGTGACGAGTGTTGCACTGACGAGGGAAACTATCGAAGTGCAACTCTGACTTCGAGTCGAGACTATGGTCGTTGGATACCTTGTCCCAAAAGAACATTACACGAAAAGTGATACATCCTCGATCGCAACCGTTGCAGAGATATAAGCGTGAAAAGTTAGAAATTGAGCTCCATACTATACATTACAAAGTCAGCTTCCGGGTCAGATTTTTCGGAAACGGTCAGGTAAGGAAACCCAGCGAATACATATCAAATTAGTGTTGGGAGCCCACCACCTTTTGAATGAAAAAAGTTGCCCCCGGGGCACTCGCAGGGTCCCAGGCGGGGTCCAACTCAAAATTGGCAAATGGAACCGGGGTTCAAGTACCATATTGTATGAAAGCTATTGTTAAATAAAAGAAGATAGAACAAATCTCAACTTTCTACGATAAACCTGTGCAAAAGGGCAACTGGTCAAAATGTCAATACAACCTACATCAGAAAATATATGGCCGCTCTTCTAAATCCGTTAAGTTGTGATAATAACAAAACAGAAAAACACGTTTAAAAGTGCAAGGTATTGAAGTTAAACAAATTGTTGCAGAGTCTCTCACAGAGTTACACAACGGACCTTATCCAAGTATAATTGTGACTTCGAATGACCAATGGACCATAGAATGACCATGGCCATTGGATTGCGTGTCCTAAAAGAGAAAGGATACTTTGTCAATCGCAACCGTCGTGGAGGGTGAAAAGTTCAAAAGGCAAAAGTTTCTGTTTTGTTATTCTCACAACTTAACGGATTTAGAAGAGTGGCCATATATTTTCTGATGTAGGTTGTATTGACATTTTGACCAGTTGCCCGTTTGCACAGGGTCATCATAGAGAGTTGAGTTTTGTTCTATCTTCTTTTATTTAACAATAGCTTTCATACAATATGCTACTTGAACCCCGGTTCCATTTGCCAATTTTGAGTTGGACCCCGCCTGGGACCCTGCGAGTGCCCCGGGGGCAACATTTTTTCATTCAAAAGGTGGTGGGCTCCCAACACTAATTTGATATGTATTCGCTGAGTTTCCTTACCTGACCGTTTCCGAAAAATCTGACCCGGAGTATGGAGCTCAATTTCTAACTTTTCACGCTTATATCTCTGCAATGGTTGCGATCGAGGATGTATCACTTTTCGTGTTATGTTCTTTTGGGACAAGGTATCCAACGACCATAGTCTCGACTCGAAGTCAGAGTTGCACTTCGATAGGTTCCCTCGTGAGACATGACCAATAACGTCTGTAAAAGGCTATGTTCAAGCCATCGAGTGCAGGAGTACTACGACCTTTAGCTTTCTTGAGAACATTTAAAATTTCATTGTCGGTGATGGGACTCATTAACAGGTGACCTTCTTGCTCCGTGAGTTAGTGGGGTAACGTGGACAAAAATTCCGTTCCATAAGCATAATCCATCGATTTTGCACTCGCAAAATCTATATAATGGCATGTAAATTCATTTAAAATCTGGAAAACATCGTTCGTAGTCGTCCCGTCATTTAAAACAAGGGAAGGGATTAAAGTTGATCGCCTTTTTCTTAGAAAGCGGTCAACGTGATATATATAGACGCAGTTTCCTCTGGGAAACAATGGTAGAAATTCTCAGAAAAATAAGCTTGCAGCGATGAATGTACGTAAATCTGTTTCATCCGGAATTTAAGATGGTTAATACGTGTTAAATTTTCAAGGGAAGCAGGTGCAGCCCAAAGTTCACAAAGAGCACTATTAAAAAATCGTGCAACTGATGATCGTCTTCTAGCGCGATTCTACCGCGCCATTGAGACGAACTACTGATTTTGGGCTTACAATGTATTCCACCATGATCCGACAGTCGAAAAATATTTTTTTCATACTACACCAATACACAAACTTAGTAGAAAACAATTCCACCACTTCCTCGCGTGACATAACTTCCGTATTAATTTTCCAAAAAGAAGAACCACGCGCTGCAGGTATGAAAAACGGCAATTTAAAAGCCACTTCAATGGGGGAACAGCCTGAAAAGGGCAAGTGCAGAGTTAACAAATGGACCACCGTTGAAGGTGCCGTTACGTATGCTCGGTCGATTCGACTCTTAGTTGTCAACCCACCATAGGTGAAAGCATGCGGCGAGTGGGATACACTGAGCGCATCAGGTAGCTACAAAACCCACTAACGCGTAACATGGTGGTGAGGGGGTGAGAGAATCTTGGGGGTTAATTACCGCATTAAAATCACCTATCAAAATACACTGATTAATGCCGGGCGGAATTAAAGACGAGATGGTGTGCTCTTAAAACTGTTCCCTTTCTCGTACCATGAGATAGCCCGAAGGCGCATACAATAAAATTAAACAAATATTTTGAATGTAACAACTTATGGCAATCCCATCGGGAGATAATGCCACTCTATCATACGTAAGACCCTTCCTTACCAAAAGTGCCACCCCTGTAGATGATTCACAATTAATTATTGCGTGGTAATCACTAAGAAAGTTTAACAACGGAAAATTCAGTTCAACGAAACCACATACGCCGGGGTGACGGTGCTCAATAAATTGTTTAAGAAGGGCTTTAAGAGACGCAGAACTGATGCGATGGATATTAAGAGCTAACACTGTACCGCTGACATATCGTAATTTACCGCTGACATATCGGTACAAAAGAAGAAAAATTAACAAAAATAACATACTTACTATGAAAATTAGAATTGTTTTCTTCCCACACGAGTGAGAAGTCTCTATTCCCCCATGTAACTTCGTGTAATATAGAGCTCTGTTGTCCCGTAACACAGAAGATAAACATAACCAGCGAGAAATACATAACCAACCTGTTGCTACAAAATGCTCGCTGTGAGAATAAGAATTCCAAGGACAGACACACCTACACTCACCTGAGTTTCGAATCAGAAATAGTACGCACTTGCGATTTAGGGTCACGTGTGTCTGTTTATCTGTTCCTTTAACTGCACTAAGAAGTAAACTCAATTCTTTTTCCTTGTAGATGACCTTGATACTCGTTGTCTTTTTTGTTGTGAAGCGGGATCAGGAAAAGCAGAAACATCACCTGAAGGAAATGTAGGAGAAAGGAAAACTTCTACCTGTACTAAAGATGACTCACTCGACCCCGGAACATTATCAGGCAGCGAAACACTAGTTGACACTGGGTGCACAACATCCAGTGGCGACTGTTGTATTATCGGGGGTTGTACAGTTGGTACTGCCTCCGCCGAAACTGATTGTTCTGATGATAACATCGATACTGGGCGTGATGTTGGTAACTCAGGAAACTCACTCTCATCGTTCAAAAAAGAAACTTCTGGGGGACCCCGAGCAGGTTCCTGGTGGACATCTGCTCGAACCTCCAAAGGCCGTGACGACGGAATGGATCGTTGCAATTTTCCAAGTTCAGTCATTTGAACAGAGACAGGTGCCGGTTTCGCACTCACAGGTTTTGATTTTCTCAACGGGCATATGGAGATCGTATGTAAATGAGATTGGCAAAAAAACAAGTAACAGCTTGACCATCATATGATACACCCACTTTATAGCCCTGTACTATTAAACGTGACGGGATATGTTTCTGTAGTTCCATATGAATGATCCGGATACCACTATCAATGCCTGGGAGGAAAAGGAGCTGCCCAAAATTGGGGTTCCACTTGACGCACCTTTCCGTAAGCACTAAAATGTTCTTCAAGTAACTGTAATGGCGCCTCCAAAGGGAAGTCGTATATTCTAATCTGCTTTATTGGGGTTTCCGCTGGTAAAATCTTTACCGTGCTACAAATTCCATCGGCATGATGCAACAACACAAAATCAGGGGCACTAGAAACAAACTGTTCATACGCTTGTACATTCTTAAACTTCAGATAAATATTATAAGACTCGGCGTGTAACTGAAGAGCACAAATATTGTCAAAAATGCTCGGAAAAGTCTCATTTAACCACTGATAAATTTGACTGGAAGTCGGGCGTGAACTTCGAAACTTTTTATCAAAGACAAGTTTAAATTGCAGATCCTTTTTGTAAGCCATAAATACTCAGAAACATTCAACAGCAAAAAACACTGAACTCACTCACTGGTAGGCACTAACTGGCCAAACACAATAAGAACTTTAAGAGCACACAAATTCGCAGGGGTAGAACAAACAGACCTAACACAGTCAAACTACTCCACGATGTGCTTCGCTCGACGTCCCGAGCGGTACTGGCCAAAAGCGTTACTTATTCTAGCTTACTTATTCTAGCGTTACTTATAATATACACGTAAACACACCAAAAAGGAATCAATTAATGCGTAGTAACCGTGGTTCAGTGGTCAAGGCGCTCGACCACTGCGGTGCGGGAAGTTTTTTTTAATATATGGAAACATTTCATTAAATATAAAGTCCTGTTTTGAAGTGCTCGAAAAAATAAAATCAACTCGTTTCGTCACATTTCAAACCTGTCACATTTGTTCACAATGTCTATCATTTATATACGAACACGCATAAATGAGGAACGTTAACATTGTTTTAATGGGAACACATTTCTGATTTCAATACCAACCTTACACCACACGTCCAAAATGAAAATTATTTATGTTCCTGATACCAACTGCAGTGGCGGCTAATGTTAGTGTTGCAGCGTTGCGCAACGACCAAGGTATTTCAAGAAAAAATATTATCAATAGTAGTAAAGAACAGTAAAAATACTTTTTAATACTCGCATATATACACTGTAAACAACATATTTTTACTTCTGTAACTGTCCGTTCCGTTAATCCGTTTTAAAAACCGAAAAATAATCCGTCATAGAGTCTTTAATTTATATTTGTTGCAACGAACATACAACGACCAGATTCCTTCACCGCGGCAATTGGAGCAAATGTTAAGTCTCCTTTCCCCTATCTTAGAAATTAAACGGACTGGTCGTTGCAGTGCTTCTGCAACACAGCACGGTTTCCAGTGAATGAGAAGGTTTTTCGCACTAAATAAAATTTCTGAATTTTCTTTCACTAGCAATTAACAAATGGAACTTGCTTTTATGCATTCATATTGTTAAATTACGGGACCATACTGAAGCAAATCAATATAATGACAATTAAAAAAACTGATTGCAGAATTACAAAATAATAAAGAAAATATCTAGTAGAGGAAAACAAGTGAAAGTAGACCCGTATTTACAAATTAATTCTTAGCTTATATTGATAATGAAGGATTCTTCTACAGTAATTTGTGAATCAAATATTAATAAATCAGTATGTAGAATCGCTCCCCTTCCCCCCTGTGGATTGTATTTTAGTATAAACATATTTCTTTTATAAAATAAGTATATTTTATACTATTGATAATGTCCACATAAAACTGTATGATGGGAAACGCCATATTGAATTTGGGACTAGTTAGCAATGCTCAGGGCCGTAGCCAAGAGGGGAGGGGGTCTACCGGATCCGGACATCCAAAAAATCTCGAAACTTGACTAACATTTGTAGACTTTCTTAACGAACTATAGTTGTTTAACAGAGAAACGATTGATATAGGATAAATATTTTATTTTACGCCTCATCATGTACTCTTCTTTTCTTATAAAAATAATCGTTCTATCATTTTTTCTAAAAATATGGCTGACAGTAAGTAAGAATTACTTATCGTCTTTTCGGGTGCAGTATAAAACAGGTTCCATATTATGTATACGTATTGGACCTCCCTCAAATCCTTTGGACCTCCCTCAAATACAACATTTCTGGGTGTAGAACTGGCAGTGCTGTTTGTTTTGATGTTCTTTGATTTTTGGCTTCTGTTACATGCTGATCCTTCATCTGGCGGGTTTCGAGGTTTCCTTTCCAGAACATATCACATTGGTAAGCGTTGTTTCGCCTCATGTGGAAGTATATTGTACTCATCGTGCATTGCGTAACAACCAAGACGGATGATTTGGAATGTACTTTTTTCTTTTACACACATGTGTGTGTGTTGATGTATGAATATATGACATTCGGAATTCATATACCAATACTTCTTTTGTATCAGCTGGTTTGGTTTTTAATTATAGGTTTAATTTTATTGTGTGTGCTTTAATTCTGTAAATAACCTACAAACTCGGAATGAATTGTATACCATGACTTCTGTAAATAACTTACAAAAAACATTGACCAGCTTTTTAACTGAGGAAACATTTGCAATTAAGGCTTAGACAAAACAAGCAAAGGACAATTCAGGAGAGTGTTAAAAAAATCAAGTTTAAATTAAAGGATATCTTATGGCAGTAGTGTTGTTTGCACCAGATACATTTCCTCAATTTATTTTACATTTTCCTGGATAAACTGTAAATAAAATGTGTTCAATGTACATTTTTTATAACACTAATCTCTGCTACGAACTCTCTTCAGTCAACACTGAAGAGAAATTCGGATCACTGTCAGGGACTGAGTTTGCTAGAATGAATCCTTCGCAATAATCTAGAAAAAAATATTTAGTGAATCTACAAAGCCTCTGAAATTAATATTAACTGTACCTATGGCGTCAGCGAAACACGAAAGGTTTTTTTCCACATGAGAAAGAGTTGACATTTGCAAGGAATTGAATGTCCCAAGAAAGGTAATCACCATTGGTTATGCTTTCCATCGAAAAAGACCTGACAATAACCAAAGTTCAACCAGCATGTATTAGACATATTTGCTCTAATCAGAGAGGATAATGAACTTACTAATTAATTAAGGTGATTAATCGGATAAAATGTTCTGCATTTTTTATTTCTTTAAAACAGAATTTTATTTAATTTAACATGTAACATAGCATTTGCATCTGAAGTTATGCTGATTAGTGAATGAGTCAACTTTATATCTTCTGTCTCTTATCGTTCGTACTGCAACACCCGAAACCACAATCCACCGGCCGCCACTGACCTACTGGAATATACAAGTGTATATGTAGAGAAAGGGAGATACTGTGAGTGAGAGAGAGACAGGTAGAGAGAGACAGGTACAGAGAGAGAGAGAGAGTATGTGAGAGAGATAAAAGCAATATATGCTTGTATTTTTACTTACAATGTAAAAAGTTTCTGTAATTCATAATCTGGATTTTTATAAAGCGATTTGAACGCTTGAAGCGACTTAATGTTCATAAAGCTTCTTTTTCTTAAAACTTGTATAATTAATGTCGCAAATAGTTCGATGCCTTCTAATATGTGCCAAAGAAATAAATGCATGGTTTTAGCAGGAGAGTATCATCTACCCTTTGCTTCTATTCATAGTATAAAACAAACGTTGTATACTATCAAAGGTGCGTACGCTAACCGCTTAGCAACGTAGGAACTCGGTATAAAATTAGAATACCACATATTACCCCATATTACTTCACCGACAGATTTCTGTTTTATGATCAGTTAAAATAGTATTTCTGGACATCGTAGCGAAAAATGTATTTCTTATTTCATGCGCTATACGAAACATGGAAAGAATAAACGTAAAAACGAAACAAGGACAAGGATTCAATGTAAAATGCTTTGCCTATCTCGCATAAATTACTCAAATGTATTACAAGTGCATATCTCGAGCATTTTCAGTAGAACTACTAAAACGCGCTGGCCTTATAACTTTCCTGGTGGTTTAGTGGCTAGCGCGTGCGTCTGTGGCGTGAGTTCCGGGTTCGATTCCCCGTGGAAGAACTTTTGGAATTATAAATGTTCTTGATGTGTCTATGTTCGTGTCCCTGTCGTTCAAGGTTACTGGAAATAACTGTAGAAGGTGTATAACCGAATAGCAACACAAGTTATTGACAAGGGGAAAGCAGACTTTACTAAATGAACTTCCGCACTACCTTTCGCGAGGCATTTAGTGTCAATATTACAAAGTGCAATAGCCAGAAAACCCGTCTTAAAGTTTCTTACTCTCCTTATAAATGATAGAACACGTTAAGTTATCAAGACTCAGAGTGAGGAATATCTATACCCTGCGCGCCAAAGGTCCCGCTCGAGTTATTTTTCTTATTGTAATTAATATACTTTATTACAACTATTTGTAACAACAAGTAAAATGTTTATTCACGATATGTTTATAATGCATACAACAATAAAAATGTTCAAATCAGTTGTAACCGTAAATATATTGATATTGGCGTACTTAGGAGGATGGCTATCGGGCTCAAGCCCCTCGAAATAAATTTCGTATATACACAATTTCATTAATATTTGTCGGCACCCAAAAGAAAAAAACTTAAGTGCTAATTCACGTGTTGTGCATAGCTCCTCCCCGAAACAAAATCCAAAATACGCCATTGTTTATTGATGTCACTAGATATATTATGGTTACCACGGTCGTTGTGTAAAAAATGTTCTTGACGCTTCGTATCCATATCTGTGGACAGTGCGAATTACACGGGATATGAGGGGGAAATCCCCTTTGGTAATACTGGATGTATGCTACAACTAGAGGCATAATTTGAGACTTCGCTTGAGGGGGGCAAGAGCACCACCGACGTAAGACTTTCATGTTTTGTAGTAGTAGAATATATTAATAGACAATTGATTAAAATATAAGTATTCCTCAAACTCTTGTGGTTAGGGGGTAATTGTCCCGTCTTGCTTCCCTAAGTAACGCCCTTGGAAACAACTGTTATAGTTTCACATGCAACGATCGTTTGAAATGACGCTCCTGGTTATAGCATACATCCAGCATTACCAAAGGGAATTTCCCCTTATCCCTCTTGTAATTCGCACACTGTCCACTGATAAAGACACGAAGCGCCAAGAACACTTTTTACACAACGACTGTGGTAACCATAATATATCTAGTGACATCAATAAACAATGGCGTATTTTGGATTTTGTTTCGGGGAGGGGCTATGCACAACACGTGAATTAGCACTTACGTTTTTTTCTTTTGGGTGCCGACAAATATTAATGAAATTGTGTATATACGAAATTTATTTCGAGGGGCTTGAGCCCGATAGCCATCCTCCTAAGTACGCCAATATCAATATATTTACGGTTACAACTGATTTGAACATTTTTATTGTTGTATTATATCTACTGATATCAATATACAGTGGCGTATTTCGGATTTTGTTTCGGGGAGGGGCTATGCACAGCACGTAAATAAGCACTTACATATGCAAAGGAGGGGAACCAAAACACTATGAATATGTGGGTTGGCAGGTCCGTGCTGTGTGATCATACGGTTAGCGTATTGACTTGCGGAATCAGAGATCCTAATTTCAATTTGCACGCAAAGTAACAATTTTATGTGTATTTTTGAACTCAAATAATAAGTTCATACATTTATTTAAACTTCGATAAAAATAATGTATTTATCCGTAATTTATTATTTGCAAGAAAATACAAATTGCAACAAAAATAGTTCGGTTTTGTAAATAATCCTATGACCTCTGATCATAATCACACTATTACTAAGTACCACTTCATAAAGCTAGTTTGCAAACAACTATCGAAATTTGTACTGTATGTAACTTGAATAAAGTATTAATTGAAGCTATAACGTATAAAATGATTATTTGGGAAAACAAATAAAGAGATTGCCCTGCGTTGGAATGGAAATCTAGACTTCTGAAGCAGGACTCCAATACGCTAACCATCTGGCCACAGAGTACGTGACTGATAATCGATTTTTTCATAACGTTTTCTTCCTGGCTTTTTTGTGTATCGATTCAAGACCCTTGTGACCCTGGCCCCCCACCTCTCGGTACAAACGATTTCCGCATATCAATAAAAAGTACTTCGTTTGTACCGGTTTGTACCGCAAATATTTTTGTTTGTACTGTACTGCAGTATGAGAAATTAAGAAAACAAAGTGGGGGCCAAGTTCACGCAGCCCCCCACATTGTCCTAGGATCGATTTAATTGTCTCGTTGGAAAGATTTTCGTCTATACCGGATTGTACCGTAGTTTGTTTCGTTTGTACCGTTCTGGATTATAAAAAATTAACGAAACAAAATGAGGGCCCAGATCAAACAGGCCCTCAAATCAAGACTTAATACACCAGGTACACATGAGTTTTGTATTCCATATGAAAGTCCCTGGTTAGTAGCGGATTGTACCACAATGAGTTTTATTTTAGCCATAATAGAATATGAAAAATTAAGAAAAAAATGGGGGGGGGACCTGTGTGAACCTGGCTTCCCACCATGTAGTAAAAACGATTTAGTTGGCTCATTTGAAAGATTTTCGTTTGTACCGGATTGTACCGTAGTTTGTTTCGTTTGTACCGTTCTGGATTATGAAAAATTAAAGAAACAAAATGGGGGCACAGATAAAGCAGGCCCTCAAATCACGACTTAATACACCGGTTACACATGATCTTTGTACGTCATATAAAAGTATTTGGTTAGTACAGGTCTGTACAACAATGAGTTGTATTTTAGCCATAATAGATTATGAAAAATTAAGAAAACAAAATTAGGGGGGCTGTGTGAACCTGGCCCCCCACCACGTTGTACAAACGATTTAGTTGGCTCATTTGAAAGATTTTTGTTTGTACCGGATTGTACCGTAGTTTGTTTCGTTTGTACCGTTCTGGATTATGAAAAATTAAAGAAACAAAATGGGGGCACAGATAAAGCAGGCCCTCAAATCACGACTTAATACACCGGTTACACATGATCTTTGTACGTCATATAAAAGTATTTGGTTAGTACAGGTCTGTACAACAATGAGTTGTATTTTAGCCATAATAGATTATGAAAAATTAAGAAAACAAAATTAGGGGGGCTGTGTGAACCTGGCCCCCCACCACGTTGTACAAACGATTTAGTTGGCTCATTTGAAAGATTTTTGTTTGTACCGGATTGTACCCTAGTTTGTTTCGTTTGTACCGTTCTGGATTATGAAAAATTAACGAAACAAAATGGGGGCACAGATCACGCAAGCACCCAAATCACGACTTAATACACCGGGTACACATGACTTTTGTATGTCATATAAAAGTACTTGGTTAGTACAGGATTGTACCATAATGAGTTCCAGTTTAGCCATAATAGATTATGAGAAATTAAGAAAATTAAAATTGGGGACGCTGTGTGGACCTGCCCCACCATGCTGTAGAAACGATTTAGTTGGCTCATTTGAAAGATTTTCTTTTGTATCGGATTGTACCGTAGCTTGTTTCGTTTGTACCGTTTTGGATAATGAAAAATTAACGAAACTAAATGGGGGCACAGATAAAGCAGGCCCTCAAATCACGACTTAATACACCGAATACACATGATTTTTGTATGTCACATAAAAGTACTTGGTGAGCATTGGATTGTACCACAATGAGTTTTATTTTAGCCATAATAGATTATGACAAATTAAGAAAATTAAAATCGGGGAGGGTTGTGTGGACCTGCTCCACACCACGTTGTACAAACGATTTAATTGGCTCATTTGAAAGATTTTTGTTTGTACCTGATTGTACCGTAGTTTGTTTCGTTTGTACTGTTCAGGATTATGAAAAATTAACGAAACGAAATGGGGGCCCAGATCACGCAGGCCCCAAATGACGACTTAGTACACCGGGTACACATGATTTTTGTATGTCATATAAAAGTACTTGGTTAGTACAGGATTATACCACAATGAGTTTTGGTTTAACCATAATAGAATATGAAAAATTAAGAAAATTAAAATTGGGGGGCTGTGTGGACCTGTCCCCCACGTTGTAGAAACGACTTAGTTGGCTCATTTGAAAGATTTTTGTTTGTACCGGATTGTGCCGTAGTTTGTTTCCTTTGTACCGTTCTTTATTACGAAAAATTAACGAAACAAAATGGGGGCACAGATAAAGCAGGCTCTCAAATCGCGACTTAATACACCGGGTACACATGACTTTTGTATGTCATTTAAAGGTACTTTGTTAGTACAGGATTATACCACAATGAGTTTTATTTTAGTCATAATAGATTATGAAAAATTAAGAAAACAAAATTGTGGGGCTGTGTGTACCTGCCCCGCCCCCACCACGTTGTACAAACGATTTAGTTGGCTCATTTGAAAGATTTTTCTTTGTACCGGATTGTACCCTAGTTTGTTTCGTTTGTACCGTTCTGGATTATGAAAAATTAACGAAACAAAATGGGGGCACAGATCACGCAAGCCCCCAAATCACGACTTAATACACCGGGTACACCTGATTTTTGTATATCATATGTAAGTACTTGGTTAGTACCGGATTGTACCACAATGAGTTTTATTTTAGCCATAATAGATTATGAAAAATTAAGAAAACAAAATTGGGGGCTGTGTGAACCTTCCCCCACCACGTTGTACAAACGATTTAGTTGGCTCATTTGAAAGATTTTCGTTTGTACCGGATTGTACCGGATTTTGTTTCGTTTGTACCGTTCTGGATTATGAAAAATTAACGAAACAAAATAATGGCCCAGCTCAAGCATGCTCTTAAATCACGACTTAATACACCAGATATGCATGACCTCTGTATGTCATATGAAGGTCCTTGAAATGTACCGGATTCTACCACAATGAGTTTTAGTTTAACCATAACAGGTTATGATAAATTAAGGAAACAAAATTGGAGGGGCTGTGTTAACCTTGCCCACCACCATGTTGAACAAACAATTTAGTTGAATCATTTGAAAGATTTTCGTTTCTACCGGATTATACCGTAGTTTGTTTCGTTTTTACCGCCGTAGATTATGTTATATTAACGGAACAAACTGGGGTCACAATTCAAGCAAACATTCTAATCAAGTTTTAAAAGACAGGATAGATATGACTTTCGAAAAATTTGAATTTGTCATGGCAGGTCAACCTGGCCCGCACATGTTTGTTTTCTTTCCAATTCGAATCAAAACGTCACCAAAAATGTGTACCCAATATGTATCAATCTATAGCATCAAAGTTAGAATTTGTACCGCCATCAATTTTGAGAAATTTGAATTTTTGATGGAAGGTCTAACTGATCCACAAAACATATTTTTTTCAATTCGAATGAAAACGGTACCAAAAATTTATACTCAATATATGCCAATTTGTATCAGCAAAATAACAATTTGTGCTATTACCAGGTTGTAGACGTTTGAATTTTTGTTGGTGGGTCAAGCTGGGACGCACTTCATTTTCTTTCTAATTCGAACCAAAATTTGTACCCAATATATACCAATTTTTATCACCAAAATTAAAATTTCTACCCCCACAAATTCCGAGAAGTATGAATTTTTAATGGCGCGTCAGGCTGAGCTGGAAAACTTATTTTCCTTTCCAATTCGAAGCAAAATACCACCAAAACTTGTACCCAATATGCACCAATCTGTACCACAAAAATTAAAAATTGTACCCCGAATATTTTTTGAGAAAATTGAAGTTTTATTGGGAAGCTAATCTGAACAGCACAAGTCATTTTTCTTCTCAATTCCAACTAAACCGGTACCAAAATTTGTACCCAATATATACCAATTTGTAGCACCAAAATTAGAATCTGCACTACCACCAATTTCGACAAACATGCATTTTTATTGGCGGATCAAACTGACCCGCACAACTTTTTTCCTTCGAATTTGAATCGAAGCGGCACCAAAAATTTGTAACCAATATGTACTAATTTGTATTATGAAAATTACAATTTGATCTCCCATAAATTACGAGAAATTTTAATTTTTGATGGCGAGTCAAACAGGCCCACACAACAAATTTTTCTGTTCAATTCGAATGAAAACAATATCAAAAACGTGTAAGAATTTTTACTCTCACCAATTTCTACAAATTTAAATTTTTGATGTGTCACGCTAGCCCGCACAACTTGTTTTTCTTTCCAATTCAAATCAAATCGTTACCAAAAATTGGTACGCAATTTGTACCACAAAATTTAGTTTTGTACTCCCACCAATTTCGAGAATTGTGAATTTTTGATGGCGGATCGAAGTTACCCTCAAAACTTATTTTTCTTTACAATTCGAATCAAAACTGGACCAAAAATTTGTACCAGATCTGTACCAATTCGTACCACTAAACTTAGAATTAGCACCCGCACCAATATCTAGAAGTTTGAATTTTTGATGGAGGGTCATGCTGGCTTGGGCAACTAATTTTTCTTTTAAATTCGAGTCAACACAGTATCAAAAAAATGTATCCAATATTTACGAATTTGCAGTATCAAAATTAGAATATATATCCCCACCAATTTCGAGAAATACGTATTTAGATATGCGGGTTAGACTGATCCGCACAACTTTTTTTCTTTAAAATTCGAATCAAAACTGTACCAAACACCTGTGCTGTATATGTACCGATTTGTACCGCCAAAATTAAAATCTGTACCCTCACTAATTTCGAAGAAAATGAAATTTTCACATATAACGGGTGAAGCAGAGCCGAACAACTCTTTTCCCTTCCAATTCGAATCAAAATAGCACCAAATTGTTGGTACCCAATATGTACCAATTTGTACGACGAAAATTAGAGTTATACTCCAACTAATTTCGAGAAATTTGAATTGTTTGTGGTGGGAAAAGTTCTCCTCCACTGTTTTTTTCCATTCTAGTTAGAATCGAAACGGTACCAAAGTTTGTACCCTATATGTAGAAATTTGTATCAACAAAATTAGAATTTCTACCCCCACTAATTTCGAGAAATTAGAACTTTTGATGGCGGACAGGTTGATGACAAGCTGGCCTGGACAACACATTTTCTTTGCAATTAGAATCAAAACGGTACCAAATATTTGTACCACCAAAATTAGAATTTGTACCTCCTTCAATATCGAGAAATTTGAATTTATGTTGGCGGTTCAAGCTGGCCTGCACAACTTGTTTATCTTTCCAATTCGAATCAGTACAGTATCAAAAATTTGTACTCAATATGTACCAATTTGTACCACCAAAATTAAATTTGTATCCCCAGGTATTTCGAGAAATTTGAATTTTTGGTGGCAACGTCAAGCTGGCCCCCACAACTTATTTTCTTTCCAATTCGGATCGAAATGCTATCGAAAATATGTACCTAATATGTACCAATTTGTACCACAAAAATTAGAATTTGTGCAACTACCAATTTTGAGAAATTTGAATTCTCAATGCTCGATCCAACTTTACGTCGAAACCTGGCTCGCCCAACACATTTCTTTTATTAATTCGAATCAAAATGTTACCAAAAATTTGTGCCAAATAGGTATCAGTTTGCGCCATCTATAAACACCGAAGACAAAATTATTTTAATATTTTTCTACGGTGTACCAAATGTTAGAAAGAATAAAGGAAAGCATCATCACAAAATAACTTGTTGGGTAGGCGGCAGATTAAATGGATAGCATTGGCATTTGTAAAACTTCGTTGGGGGACAGAGAGTCAAATGTTGAGGACTCCCAAAATATTTATGAGTGCGTGATTTTTTCCCCCAACCATTTGTGAACATGGACAATATTAATTTTTATTATAGAAATCATTCAGAGGATCAGTTCTGTGAAGTCGTCTCTATCCACTCATATCTCAGTTTCGAAAACAGAGTCTAAGTTCTAATTTTGCTTACAATTTTTTACAAATTCACTTACCATCAATAATACACTCCAGAGTTAAAATGTTTAATGGAAATAGTAACAAATTCATTTGCGAAGTAGTGATGTCGAATTAAAAAAAAAAAAAAAATACGTTTCTCTGGTTTACCTTGAGATCAAATAGATACACATATTTGAGTAAGCATTTCAGATTTATTATTGGTGCGGGTACAATGTAATATTTTTTTGTTACAAATTGTTTTAAAAAATTTGGACAATTTTGATATGAATTCTGAATAAGCCTTTGGCCTGGAGGAACTGACTTGGTAATAAATTGGCCGTTCGTTGAATAACAATTTCTAATCTTTATTCGTACATGATTTTGCTCAGGCAAATCATATGCAAATTTTCCGTTCCGTTTTTATGAATTGCGGGGAAATTTGGTTGCACGTTCTCGTTCGAATCGAATACTATTTTGATTGAAAACCAAAAAAAGGGGGGATTGCCATGCCCAGGAAGATTTGAATGAAAAATTAAATTTCTAGAAATTGGTAAGGTTGGAAATTCTAATTTTGAGAATACAAACTGGTACTTACTTGGCACAAACTTTTGGTAACATTTTAATCCGAATTCGTAAATCAAATGTGTTGCGCGAGCCAAGTTTCGACGTTAAGTTGGCTCCAGCATTGAAAATTCAAATTTCTCCAAATCGGTGATGGTACAAATTCTAATTTTATTGGTAGAAATTGATACATATCGAGTACACATTATTGGTACCGTTTTCATACGAATTACAAAGAAAAATAAGTTCTGCGGGCCAGTTTCACCCGCCACGAAAAATTATAATTTCTCGAAATTAGTGGGGGTACAAATTCTAATTGCGGTGGTACAAATTGGGTTCAAATTTTTGGTGAGGTTTTGATTCGAATTTGAAACAAAAATAAGTTGGCTGGCCAGTCTGACCTGCAATTAAATTCATATTTCTTGAAATTGGTTGCTGTACAAATTCTAGTTTTGGTGATACAAGTTGTTACATATTGGCTACAAGTTTTTGGTACAGTTTTGATTCGAATTGGGAAGAAAAAAGTTTTGTGCTCGCCAGCTTGACCTCCTAACAAAAATTCAAATTTCTCGAAATTGGTGAATGTACAAATTCTTATTTTGGTAGTTCAAATTGATACATAGTCTAATGGGTACAAATTTTTGTAAAGTTTTTGATTCAAATTGGAAATAAAGTGGTTGTGGCTCAATTTAAACCGCCATCAAAAATTTAAGTTCCTCGAAATTGGTGGGGCTAGAAATTCTAATTTTTGTTGAAAAAGTTGTACAGCGGGGGACACTTCTAAAATTTCTAGAAATTGGTAAGGTTGGAAATTCTAATTTTGAGAATACAAACTGGTACTTACTTGGCACAAACTTTTGGTAACATTTTAATCCGAATTCGTAAACCAAATGAAAGTACACCTTAGCCGTAAATCTCCATATGGCTGTACCACTTAGAAGTGTCCCCCGCTGTACATATCGGGTACAAATTTTTGAACAATTTTGATTAAAATTGGAAAGAAGAATAAGTTGTGTGGGCAAGTTTGACCTGCCAACAAAATTCTGTCTTACATGACCTGCCACGCTCCACGAAATTTCTTGGGATAAATTCTAATTTTGGTGTTACAAATTGATACACATTGGGTACAGAATTCTGGTACTGTTTTGATTTGAATTGGGAAGGAAAAGTGTAAAAGCCTACTTGACTCGCCACTAAAAATTCAAAAATTCAATTCTCCCGAAATTGGTGAGGGTGCAAATCATAGTTTTGGAGGTACAAATTGGTACATATTGTTTACAAAGTTTTAGTACCGTTTTCATTCGAATTGAAAAAAAAAAGTGTTGTGTAGGTGAGTTGACATCATACTGATCCTCCATCACATCCCAATTTTGTCGAAATAAGTAGTGCGTACAAATCCTAATTTTCGTGGTACAAGTGAGCGCATAGTGGGTACAATTTTTGGTACCGTTGTGATTCGAATTTCAAAAGAAAAATAAGTAGTGCAATCCAGTTCTACCCGCCATCAAAACTAAAATTTCTCGAAATTGGTGGAAGTACAAGTTCTAATTTGGTGGTACAAATTGGTAAGTATGGGGTACCAATTTATGGTGCCATTTTGATTCGAATTGGAAGGAAAAAGGGTTGTGAGGCTCTGCCCCACCCATTATAAAAATCCAATCTTTTTGGAAATTGGTGAGGGTACAAACTTTAATTTTGGCGTTACAAATTTGTACATATCGGGTAAAAATATTTGATATCGTTTTGATTTAAATTTTAATGACAAATAAGTTGTGCGGGCCAGTTTAACCCACAAACCTAAATCTAAATCAAACTAAAACTCATTGTGTTACAATCCACTACTAACCAAGTACTTTCATATGACATACAAAACTCATGTGTACACGGTGTATTAAGTCGTGATTTGAGGGCTTGCTTGTTCTGAGCCCCCATTTTGTGTCGTTAATTTTTCATAATCCGGAACGGTACAAACGAAACAAAATACGGTACAATCCGGTACAAACGAAATTCTTTCAAATGAGCCAACTAAATCGTTTGTAAAACGTAAGGGACAGGTTCACACAGCCAAACAATTTTGTTTTCTTAATTTTTCATAATCTATTGTGGTTAAACCAAAACTCATTGTGGCACAATCCGGTACTATCCAAGTACTTTCATATGACATACAAAAGTCATGTGTAACCGGTGTCTTAAGTCGTGATTTGGGGGCCTGTTTGATCTGGGCCCCCATTTTGTATCGTTAATTGTTCATAATCCAGAACGGTACAAACGAAACAAACTACGGTACAATCCGGTACAAACGAAAATCTTTCAAATGAGCCAACTAAATCGTTTGTAAAACGTGAAGGGCCAGTTTCACACAGCCCCCCAATTTTGTTTTTTTAACTTTTCATAATCTATTATGGCTAAAATATTAACAGAGAAAAATCATATCCACGAGGAAATTAAATGTCGACTAAAAGCAGGGAATTCTTGTTACTATTCGGTTCAAAATCCTTGTCGTCGTGAATTGTGTCGAGGAATTTGAAGCTTAAAATATACAAAACGATAATTATGCCTGTTGTTCTGTATGGCTGCGAAACATGGTCACGTACTCTGAGGGAAGAACATAGACTGAAAGTATTTTGTCCTGAGACGAACAAGATCCTGAGACGAATAGTCGGACCCAAGAGAAACGGGAATGGGGAATGGCGGAAACTTCATAACGAGGAACTACATAATTTATATGGTCTACAACATTGTTAGGGTCATCAAGTCTAGGAGGCTTAGGTGGGCGGGTCATGTAGCTAGAATGAAAGAAAGTAGAAACGCTTTCAAAGCCTTGACTGGAAGACCAATCGGAAAACGACCATTAGGAAGACCTAGGCGCAGATGAGAGGACAATGTTAAGATGGATCTCGCAGAGATTGGAATACAATGTAGAAACTGGATCCAATTAGCTAAGGATAGAAGTCAGTGGAGAGCTTTTGTGAACGCGGCATTAAACCTCCGGGTTCCATAGGCCATAGAGTTAGTTACTTAGTTATTATAGCTAAAATAAAACTTGTTGTGGTACAATCCGGTACTAACCAAGTACTTTCATATGACGTACAAAAGTCATGTGTAACCGGTGTATTAAGTCGTCATTTGGGAGCCTGCGTGATCTGGGCCCCCATTTTGTTTCGTTAATTTTTCATAATCCAGAACGGTACAGACGAAACAAACTACGGTACAATCCGGTACAAACGAAAATCTTTCAAATGAGCCAACTAAATCGTTTGTACAACGTGGTGGAGGCGGCCAGGTTCACACAATCCCCCATCTTAATTTTTCATAATCTATTATGGCTAAAATAAAACTCATTGTGGTACAATCCTGTACTAACCAAATACTTTTATATGACGTACAAAAGTCATGTTTACCTGGTGTATTAAATCGTGATTTGAGGGCCTGCTTTCTGTGCCCCCATTTAGTTTCGTTAATTTTTCATTATCCAGAACGGTACAAACGAAACAAACTACGGTACAATCCGGTACAAACGAAAATCTTTCAAATGAGCCAACTAAATCGTTTGTACAATGTGGTGGGGGGGAAGCAGGTTCACACAGCACCCCCAATTTTGTTTTCTTAATTTTTCATAATCTATTATGGCTAAAATAAAACTCTTTTTGGTACAATCTGGTACTAACCAAGTACTTTGATATGACATACAAAAATCCTGTGTACCCGGTGTATTAAGTCGTGATTTGGGGACCTGTTTGATCTGTGCCCCCATTTTGTATTGTTAATTTTCATAATCCAGAACGGTACAAACGAAACAAACTACGGTACAATCCGGTACAAACGAAAATCTTTCAAATGAACCAATTAAATCGATCCTAGGACAATGTGGGGGGCTGCGTGAACTTGACCCCCACTTTGTTTTCTTAGTTTCTCATACTGCAGTACAGTAGAAACAAAAATATTTGCGGTACAAACCGGTACAAACGAAGTACTTTTTATTGATATGTGGAAATCTTTTGTACCGAGAGGTGGGGGGGGGGGGTGGCAGGTTCACAAGGGTCGATTCAAGCGTCATCCGTGAAGGGTCTGTCTTCATTCTGGCTCAAATCATTTATCATTTTTTTAATGCAGAATCCAAACTGCAATAACAAATGTGGGTTCACATTTAAAATTTTAAAGTTACTCCTCGTACCTCCGAAGGAGGTAGGGATAGGGGTTGCGTTTGGTATCATTGGATAGCCTTTCCAAATATTTAACACGTTTTGTTTCTGTTTTCCTGATGTGTATATTTCGCGGGATAATTGATCGTTCCGGGACCATGAAAACATACACACATATATAATGCTTATGTTTTCCATAAAAAGTTGCAAGTGTAATTCACAATTTTGTCAATTTACAAAATGTTTCCAAATACGAAATTCCTACTTCCGAATATGTACTTAAATCGCAATACTAACAATCAGTGATATTCAAGTTTTCTAATTTTTTCACTTCTTATGAATAGCCTCCATTTGAAAGGGACGTTAAACTCAAAATCAAGTTAACTCATATCGTGATATAACCGTACCAATACAAGATTTCTTATAAAGAACACAAGCTATGACTGTTGTTGGTTTGAATCGGGCTTCGGGAGTGGATCTTTAACATAATGCTTTTCTAATGTGTAGTAATAAAAGTATACACAGGTGTAGAAGTTTGAAAGCAAATATAAGGCCAAGGAGCAAATGTGTGGAATCATTTTTTTTTTTAATTATTAGCATCCTTGTCTTTGGTGCGAGACACCTGAGTTTGAATCTGAAAGTAAATCCGGTTTCTGAATGTGAAAGCGCATATGGTTTATTATAGAAGAAGATATTTACTGGGAATTTTCTAGAGAAGGAAGACCAATCGACTTACATGTAACATTTTGCAAGTGTAAGACTCCGATTTTGATAAAATTTAGCAGGTAGATACTACACATAAACGAATACGGTTTTTTTTACTTACTGTGGAACAACGGTTTAGGGGGCAACCCCCCAAAAAAGTTTGAAAGTTGACGTCCGAAAGGTAAGAAGAAGTGGACCGAAGTGAATGAAATTGTTTACAGATATTGTAGACGTAAGATGAGGGAATACGTGATTCGAATTTTCCTGGAAAAAAAATATAATAATAATAATAATAATAATAATAATAATAATAATAATAATAATAATAATAATAATAATAATAATAATAATAATAATAAAATTGTTGAGTGGACCGAAGGGTTACGTAGCGGCAAGAGTGGACCGAAGCGAATCAAATTTTGTGTAGATATTATGTATGTAAAATAAGGTCTTTCGTGTTCAACAAGTGTCCCCATCCGATTTCTTCAAATTTGGCATATCAACAGTAAGCACAAACAGTATAGCGTATTTTATAGTATTTCGGAAAGCGTCTTTAACCCTTAGAATGTTTTTCCGCATAAACAGAAAGACTTATTTCGATTTACTTCCTATTTACTGTTGATGTGCAAAATTTGAAGCAAATCGGATGCGGACACTTGGGAAACACAACAGGCCTTATTTAACATATACAATACCTACAGACAATTTCATTTGCTTCGGTCCACTCCTTGCTACGCTACTACGCTAAAATTTACTTTTTTTAGAGGGGGGTCTTGGCCCCAAAACAGTATTGGGGCCAAGGTACCCTGAGAAATGTACTTTTGATACTTCGTAATTAACGGTTTAGAAGGTCTGTGCTCCGCCCAACTCTTTTAAAAGGAAAATACGAACAGTATTCCCTCATTTTACGTCTACAATATCTGTGCAGAGTTTCATTGACTACGGTCCAGTGTTTCCACGTATTACATAGAAAAAGACTCCTACGCAGTAGGAGAAAATTGGAGGGATGAAGAGATCCTTTCTTTGTGCAGCGTATTTCTTCTGTAAAGAAGAAAAATTGTCGCTTGGATGATACTTAAATGAGCGTATAGTGTAAGGTATATTACGAATGCAACAATTTTAATCTTAAACACATTTCTGCCCTGCCCGGTGGTCTAATGGGTAGAGCGTGCACCTGCGGTGCATGGGATCTCGGGTTCGATTCCCAGTAGGAGAACATTGAATGACACAGTGGCTCGGATTCCACCTTAAACTGTAGGCCCACGTCTCATATAACCTTGCTGCTGAAAAGGTACGCTAATTTTTATAACCAAACCAAACATTAATCATATTTCATCACCATCTGTAAAAATACAGTAATTCAGAATACAAAATTTCAAACTTTTCAATTTTTCACAAAATTGGTACGCGATACATAAAAATTAATTACGGATTTGACTTTCTCACGCAAAAATACATAAGAAAATCGTATTTTCGTTTAAAGGACAGATTTCGTGTTGCACAGTGTTATCAGTCGCGTAGTCTGTGATCAGATGGTTAGCGTACTGGAGTCCTGCTTCACAGGTCTAGAGTTTTATTCCCGCGCTGGGCAATCTCTTTATATGTTTTCCCAAATAATTATTTTATACATTTTAGCTTCAATTAATACTTTGCTCAAGTTACACACAATACAAATTTCGATAATTGTTTTGCAAACTAGCTTTATAAACTGGTACTTAGTGAAAGGGTTATTATGATTAGAGGTCATAGGATTATTTACAACAAAACCAAACCATTTTTGTTGTAATTTGTATTTTCTTGCAAATTAATAAATTACGAATAAATACATTATTTTTATCGAAGTTAAAATGTATGAACTTATTATTTAAGTAAAAGAAGTACACATAAAATTGTTACTTTCTGTGCGAATTGAAATTAGGAACTCTGATCCCTCAGGCCAATATGCTAACCGTATGACCACACAGCACGGACCTGACAACCAGTAGCGTAGAGTGCTATGAGACACTGTCTACCCTTTCAAATTAAAAGAACATAGTTTTAGAATTTCTTAATTAATAAGAATCAATATAATTTCATGTTGTAGAAAAATATAGAAATAATATGATCCGTGATAGCTTGGTTAATAGCAATAGTGGTAGAATCTAATTTGTTAATAATTTTATTTTTCAAAACTGGGGAATTAAAGTTCTCTCTCCGTCAAACAGGCCACAGAGAGACATCAAGAAATCTGTCTCAACGCGGTTCAACAAGTCAGTGGACCTCCTACTTGAAAGTGGCGCGCGCATGTGGCTGTGTGGGTTTCTCGCTCGCTGAAAGAACCTGGCAATGAGACATGTTTCACCTGTAGTGATACCACACACAGCGTAATTGTACTATTATAAATCCAACACACTTTTTCCCAGTGGCGGCTGGTACTATATGTTGCATAGTTGTGCAACCGGATATTTTTTTTAATACTAAAAATATTTTTAAGCGTTAAAGTAGTGTTTCAGTAAAAAAATAAACCTTTGCTCTTGACCGCAAAACAGTATTGATGCATTTCTGAAAAAAAGTCAATTAAAAAACGGAAAGAAAGAGAGAGATTTACCTTTCCAGTGGCAGCGAACGTTGCCACTGGAAGCAGTAACATTGAGCATATGGCAGCGAGCTCCTATCTCTTAACATGGGGAAGTGGATTTATTCTTGCAACGCTCCTATCTTCCCGTATTGGTCCCTTACGGTTGCATTTTTTCCGCAACTGGTCAGCTTCTGTAATAGTTACGAATTCCTCCGCTTAGCAGCGCTTGACTCAATTGATAGGGTGAGGAAGATACAGACGCGTGGAAGAAAGAAGTTATTCACAAAACATAAACTCGCAAAGAACAAATATAAGTGGTGGTAGCAGGGACGGATCCAGGCTGAAAGTTTGGGGGGGGGCGGTCGTTCGAAGTCAATAGATTTTATTTAACATTTATAATCCAAAGGTAAAAATTCTTGTGATAAGATTTATTTTTTAAAAAATCCTATTCTGGGGGGGGGGGTCAATCGAGTCTCCAAGAAGAAAATGTCTTACTACTAGTCTAATTCCTACCTCTGTATCTTTCGTGCACATGATTCTGTGTTCAATTTCCGGCGGAGAGCATAAATCATTCACTTCCAATACTCATCTGTCTTCTTTAGCCTAATTTGCTGGAATGTTAAACTATTTTTTTTTTTTCATTTTCAAAGGAAAACATCTTAGATTTCATGCTTCTTTACAGACAAAAAAAATACGTGGTTCCTGAAAATGGACTTTTTGTTCCGTATATTTATACAAAGAAATGCTAACAAAATGTATATTGTCGGAGGAGAGAGATGTTTCTGGACCCTAAAGAAAATAAAGCGGAAAATATTTGCGGTAGCGGTGCTTTCTATTCAGAGAAACTTGGCGAGCAGCATTTCAGATTAGTCAATAAAGTCATAGAAAAATTCAATAAAGTCATAGAAAAATTTGAAGCCCGAAAGA
The DNA here is from genome assembly GCF_964235325.1 of Thermobia domestica. Lineage (NCBI taxonomy): Eukaryota > Metazoa > Arthropoda > Insecta > Zygentoma > Lepismatidae > Thermobia > Thermobia domestica. The sequence goes on along the minus strand of NC_137460.1, from coordinate 180,115,159 downwards.
TCGAAGAAAGACTTTCCATTCTAAAATAATGCATAGTTTATATAATTAAATAATTTTGTTTAACTGCGTGCATGCAATTTTCTTGCTTTTTTTTCTTCTTTTCGGATTAACGCCATCATTCATGGCTTACAGCACATACTATATATTCGATTTATCTTGTGTTCTATAACATGAGTGTAGAGGTTTTGTATATAAATAGTGTATAAACGTACATTGATAGTGGTTGTTTGAAAAAAAGGAAATAGCTTATATATTAAATTAATATTAGAGGAATAATTTAATCAATAATATACAAATAGAGGTTAAAAGACTTTCCTCTTCATATTTCCTGAATATTTCTTGGATAAGACTCAAGAATGCTGGGGGAGGGGAACACTTGCGCGTACCTACATACCTTTGATATTGCAACATTGCAACCGGTGCTTGTAGAGACTACGAGCCGCTACTGCTTTTTCCTCTTCATTTTAGATGTTCAATCATATTTCAATGAAAATTTTAATAAGCAGAAGAACAAAACTAAATTAATAGCTACCGGAACAATTGCTGAAAGTTTTATGAATACCAGTAATTCATATAAATCTTCCATGATCTAACTTCGGCTTCTGTTTAATCGCAATATCATTGTGTGTCAACACTGCTAAAGGCAAAAGTGAGGCCAAGATGTTTTATAGTCTGCTGTTGCTTTTAAAATCGTTAGCTAACTTTGTGTGAATTTGGATATATGTGTTAATTATGTATTATGTGCAAACTAAATGATTAGATATAGATTTATAGCACCAGTTCTTATTAAATGGCATGCTAAGCTGTCGTATGAAAATTAGTATCAAGTTTTAAAAATAGCCAATTTCTGAACTTACTTATTGAATCAGAGATCACACTTTACAAAGACTAAACAAGTAGATTATATATAGGAAGGAAATTATTAATTCAATCTAACGTATCCAATGTACTGTATATACAGAGACTGTTCAGAATGAATTAATATCAGTATGCTTGTTTAATTTAATCGTTAAGGGCTTTGTTGATGAAAATTAATTTTCCATATGTTATATACGTAGTTCAACCTCGCAAAAATCAATTTGTAGCGAAATTTAGTCAGGAGTTTCATATTCCTCTCCAACACCGAGGCTGTATGAGACACGGCCCTACAAATTAATGTTAGTTCCGATCTCGAGAAGAAATAATAATATCTACCAGGCACGAATCCAATTTTTTTTTTGTTGGGAGGGCCGAGGGCATGGGTAGAACTATGGGAGCATGATACCATTGCCCCCTATCTTTTTGAAGGAAAAATAAAGTGCCACCTATAGCCTAACTCCAAATATGTCTAGAAAATGTTCTACAGGTCCGAGACTGACCAAAAGATCTGCCCCTGCAGAAAATTCCTAACTGGAGGGTTCCAGGGTTTGGGGGAATCCAAGCCACTACGTCTATGTACTATTCAGCGGATATTATTCTGCACTCGATAAGACAAGTAATTGTCAAGTACCTTCATTTATATTTTCAGAAAAAAGTATCGAACTACATTGTTTTTATAAGAGAAATAGTACAGATAATATGTAGACTAAGATCAAATTGTCATGTTACATCAATCATTTCTCTACTAAACCAGTATAATTTTATTAAGAAAGTGAATAAAAGAATATTAACTTAAGAAGTTTTGGAGATGTCGGAACTCGGTTGACTCCCCCCCCCCTTCTGGGTGTGCCTGTGATCATTGCGAAAGTAAACGCTACGCTACTGCTGCCAACCCATATTTTCATAACGTTTTGGTTCCCCTCCTTTGCATATGTAAGTGCTTATTCACGTGTTGTGCATAGCCCCTCCCCGAAAAAATCCTAAATGCGCCACTGCATATTGATATCAGTAGATACATTATGGTTACCACAGTCGTTGTGTAAAAATGTTCTTGGTGCTTCGTGTCTTTATCAGTGGACAGTGTACGAATTACAAGAGGGATAAGGAGAAATTCCCTTTGGTAATGCTGGATGTATGCTATAACCAGGAGCGTCATTTCAAACGATCGTTGCATGTGAAACTATAACAGATGTAGCCAAGGGCGTCACTTAGGGGAGAAAGAGGGGACAATTCCCCCTAACCACAAGAGTTTGAGGAATACTTATACTTTAATCAATTGCCTATTAACATACTACTACAACACATGAAAGTCTTATGTCGGTGGTGCTCTCGCCCCCCTCAAGCAAAGTCTCAAATTATACCTCTAGTTGTAGCATACATCCAGTATTACCAAAGGGGATTTCCCCCTCATATCCCGTGTAATTCGCACTGTCCACAGATATGGATACGAAGCGTCAAGAACATTTTTTGCACAACGACTATGATAACCATAATATATCTAGTGACATCAATAAACAGTGGCGTATTTAGGATTTTGTTTCGGGGAGGGGCCATGCACAACACGTGAATTAGCACTTACGTTTCTTTCTTTTGGTGCCGACAAATTTTAATGAAATTGTGTAAATTATTTACGAAATTTATTTCGAGGGAATTGTGCCCGATAGCCACCCCCTTATTACGCCACTGTCAATATATTTACGGATACACCTGATTTGAATATTTTTAATGTTGTATGCATTATAAACATATGGTGAGTAAGTATTTTACTTGTAGTTACAAATGGCTACTTTATTAGTTTCAATAAGAAAAATGACTCGAGCGGGACCTTTTGCGCGTAACGTATAGATACTCCTCACTCGGCCACTTGATAACGCCTTTATCATTTATAAGGAGAGTCAGAAACTTTAAGACGGGTTTTCTGGCTATTGCAGTTTGTAATATTGACACCTTAAATCTGCACTGCTTCCTCGTGAAATGTAGAGCGGAAGTTCATTTAGCAAAGTCTGCTTTCCCCTTGTCAATAACTTGTGTTCCTATTCGGTTATACACGTTCTACAGTTATTTCCAGTAACCTTGAACGGCAAGGACACGAACACAGACACATCAAAAACATTTAAAATTACAAAAGTTCTCCCACCGAGAATCGAACCCGGAACCCCGTACCTGACACACGCATGTGCAAACCACTAAATCAAACAGGGAAGGTATAAGGCTAGTGCGTTTTAGTAGTTCTACTGGAAATGCTCGAGATATGCACTTGTAATACATTGTGTAATTTGTTTGAGAGAGGCAAAACATTTTACATTGAATCATTGTCCTTGTTTTGTTTTTATTGTGTTTCTTCTTTGTATGTTTCGTATAGCGCATGAAATAAGAAATACATTTTTCGCTACGATGTCCAGAAATACTATTTTAACTGATCATAAAACAGAAATCTGTCGGTGAAGTAATATGGAGTAGTATGTGGTATTCTATTTTCATACCGAGTTCCTACCTTGCTAAGCGGTTAGCGTACGCACCTTTGACGTAAGAGATCCGGTTCGATTCCCGGTGTGAGCTCATGTGGTTCGGATTCCACGCTAATCAGTAGGTAAACGTCTCATATAGACTCGCAGCTGAAAGGAACGTTAAACTCAACATCAACTCAACGTTAGTTTTATACCATCAATAGAAGCAAGGGGTAGACGATACTATTCCAATGAAACCATGCATTTATTTCGTTGGCACATTTTTACAAAGCATCGGACTCTTTGTGACATTAATTATAAAACCTTTAAGAAAAAGAAGCTTTATGAACATTAAGTCGCTTCAAGCGTTCAAATCGCTTTATAAAAATCTAGATTATAAATTACAAAAACTTTCTACATTGTAAGTAAAAATTACAAACATATATTGTTTTTATGTCTCTCACATACTCTCTCCCTCTCTTTCCCCCCCTCTCTCTGACACACACATAATCTCTCTTTCTCTACATATACACTTGTATATTGCAGTAGGTATCTGGAACATCAATAATTTTCATTTTCCACGTGTGGTTTAAGGTTGGAGACTTCCATTAAAATCAGAAATGTATTCCCATTAAAACAATATTAACGTTCCTCATTTTAGCGTGTTCGTATATAAATGATAGATATTGTGAATAAATTTGACTGAGTTTTGAAACGTGACGAAACGAGTTGATTTCATTTTTTCGAGCACTTTAAAGCAGAACTTTTTATTTAATAAAATGTTTCAATATATTGAAAAAAAAAACTTCCCACACCGCAGTGGTCGAGCGCCTTGACCACTAAACCACGATTACTATGCATTAATTAATTCCTTTTTGGTGTGTTTACATGTATATTATACGCACACTATTTGATTGAAAATAAAGGACTTCTGTATTTTGTTTTTTAAAAAATCTGCAATGTTGATAATTTAGTGAATACAATGATAAAATTCCCTGGGAGTACTCATTTACATATTTTTGTGTTTTGCCGATCTGTTTGACTATAAACAATCGACTGTTTTGAGCAACAAGAAATGGTTCTTTATTTAGGCGAGCCAGAGTAAATTACGCTAAAGCGTGAAGATTGAATGATTAGCGTGAAGATTTCTTAATTTTCCGGTCAGTGTTCGATTTGCGCCCTCTTCATTTAGACTTTTTCCTATGTTTCATTTGCAAGGCTGAGCTTCAGTTGGATGCTGCTAAACGAAGATAATCTCCAGTGGAGAAATTCAGTGATGATGTAATCCTGAAAATAAAGGAAGAGAAATTAATGGAAAAAACGAGTTACAGATTTAATTCTGTTAATGGTACTATATTTGATATTATCCGTTAATTTGGTGCATTTTTAAATTATTGTTGATTGACACTATATTCTCCCGTTTTCTCCTTGTGTCTCAATGTGTAAATTTTCACAAATACTATACAAATCAGGAACTTTCAGTTATATTTGCAACCTTAGTGGAAATACGCTTAGTACGGACAAGGTCTCCAACTTATTTGAGTGCTATCGAATTTTGCATTTTTAATGTTTACAAATAAGTTACTGTATACCAATATTTAGCATTCTCAAAAGTCATTTAACGAATAATAAAATCGGATAAGTTCTTCTTCCGCAGTATTACGTATCAATCAGTGGCGCCGGAACCGAGGATCTCAGGCCCTGTTAGACCCGAAAAATTTTCATTGGAAGCTGGGCTCTTCCCCCGGATGATCGTTCCATATTTTAATTGATTTGGAGATGGGACTACTATTAATAGTTTCAAAACTCAGCGCAAGGATTTGGGTTTACTTTAAAAAATGACCTACTACATATAACGCATAATCTATACGTATATTATTTGATACGCATATATGTATAGCTATTTGAAGTAAGTTAACTTGTTTTTAATCATCATTTGAGTTAATTAGAACATTATTTAGGTCCCCTGACTGTTACCTTCTCATCGGCTCCTCTGGTGTCCGTATATTTTTCTGATATTGTATTGTTTACTGTGGGTACAAGTATCCAAAGACTCCCTTTTGTCATTTCGTTAGCTAGCGTTTTTCCTCAATCCTGCAAAAAAACACTCTCTACGATTTGTTCTTTTAACAGGTGGGGCATACCTCATGCTGCTGTTCAAGCTACTCTACCAGGCGTAATTAATCTCAGAGCAGGCGTTAGTTGGGTTGCCTATCTCGCGGACTTTGTACATCAAGAAATTTTGCGGCCCACTGTACACTCCGGATCAAAAAAATTGCGACAGCTATCGCCGTGCAGTGAGGCCACCCAATATACACCTTCTTATCCCATAATCGTGTCTGGTAAAGAGACCCCCTCTCTCCTCCTTTCTTCTCTCCCATACTAAAATTAGGTAACAACATGAACGCATTTCTAATTTCAAACTACACATGTATTAGTATAGATAAAATGAAATAACAAAACCGAGACGAAACAAGATTCATAAGTTGATTTGTTCAAAATCTGAAACACACACAATGAAAAATTGAGACCAATGGATGTCCATTACACAGGGCTCAGAAATTAGGCAGAGAGAGAGAGAGAGACAGAGAAAGAGATAGAGAGAGAAGGCGAGGGAACAAGAAAAAGATAAGGGAGAACCGATAAAAATGTGGAATTTTAAACTTAGTAAGAAAAAAACCCAAACCATAAAGTTCCGTTACCAGAAATCCAACAGTAATATAGAAATAATGTTTGTTTTTAAATATTTTTCAGAACTATTCGAATATATAGAAGATGCTTGATACATTCATTAAGTCACTGTCATAAAGGATAGCAAACTCAATTTCCACTAGAACTGTAGATCTCACAGACACATTTAAGATAATGTAAACAGTTTAACACATTCTTTGTTTTCGCGTGCTTCGCTTGTAAACTCGGTAGTGTTCATTGCACGTACTGATGTAAACTACATTCTAATAAACCCAGTACGTAGCGTAGGTCATATCTTCCATTTAAGACTACTAAAGCAAAGTGAACAAAAAAGGAAGAAAGAAACGAAAAGAAAAAGAAAGAAAGAAAGATAAAATTTAATGAGTGCTAGTTTATTGGTAAATTTTTATCAGAAATATCCTATATTAAAAGTCCAAACCGTATCATAATGGAATGTTACAAATGTTCAAATGGAAAATTTGATATTCCTTATAGATGTAGCAGACCTTGCATGTTTCAAATATCAATATAAATAAATCACATTGAATTATAAGATGGAAACAAATTTGTATCGAACTAGTACAAATAATTTTTTATCCAAATAACCAAAGAGGTTGCCATTTTCTAGTCTTTTCCGAAGATTTATCTGTTCCGAACATCCAGCATTACTTTCATCTCTTACGAATATAACGTTGTAATTTGCACAGATAGAATGAATACGCTAGAGCTCAAACGGATCATAGTGTCAGTCGGATGATGTTGGTTAGGTTATGGACCATCACGGAGTCGAGGATTCAAAGCCGTAGTGACCCGGTAATTCGACTGAGACTCGGTAACCCAGATGATAAAAAAGATATTTTGCTTATTCCGTTGCGTTTAAACAATATTTCTTTCAGACATGGCCAGGACTGGAGATGTTATGCGAAGAGCACGAAAAACTCGACGGTGAAGTTGCCAGTTAATTACATTTTCCAGACCAGGTCTATCGGTCTCTTGCTCCGTTTTAAATTTGGAACATGAACACGCACATGAAGTGCGTGTGTACGCGAGAGAGAGGGGGGAGAAGTGAAAGATGCAACGACAGGATAGGGAAACGTCAAGAAAAAAACAGAGAGACGAATATAAATATGAAACATACTTATCATTATAGTGTATGATGAAGAACGCACACACTGTGTATTCGAATTCTCGCCAGTGATGCTTTGTAAGTTCTCTAACAGAAGATAAATCTCTGTTTGCAGCCATTATTTTATGCGAAAAAGTTACACAACTTGGCGGGGAATCGAACCGAGATTTTCCGCTTGGAAGTCTGGTACTATAACCACTACACCACCGATTGCTTTGCTCAAACTTTCCCCAACAAGTGCTGTAATATTTCTTTCTGAGAACGATAACACGGAAAATGTTTATTGCAGATCAATGAAGTGTTTCGAATATCCTGGTAAATCCCTTTCCCTTTCCCAACCAACATTCGTAAATCGTCTCTATCATGATAAAGGTGTTTGCTTCCACATTTGTAAGCATTGCACGTCTAATATGAGAAATCGATTCTTCACTATCACTTTGTAAAAAATGCTTCTTTGGCGTAAACAGGATTCGAATCTATGCTAGAAAGTTGTATTAGTTGTAAGTCCATTACGTTATCGCTACACTATAAGTTTTATTATTTCCGTACAGAAATTACAAGCTGAGAACTCAACCACAGGAGCCAAACATAATTCAGTACAAAAGGAGGCTGTAGCTTGTTGACTATATTACATCATAACACATATACTATACATCACAAAAGAAAATTATAAAAAAAAGGAAAAAAATGTACTAAAGGAGGCGGAAGCCTGTTTACTGTATTACATAATAATACTTATACTAAACATCACAATGGAATGTTCTATGATATTAAAAAAAATATTCCTAAGGAGAGGGATGTGCGTTATTGCAAAACCACTTCCAAAAACCGGCTGAAAAGTTGCCGGTCCCTGTCTGGGGTGTACAACTTTCGACGTGTAGGTTTCAAAAATTCAAAATACGTGCGTGCATCTAACAAGGTTGTGAAGCGCTGAAAATATAGGAGAGTGCTGGCAACAAGAAACAGCACCGCTCGATGTTTAGTGGGGGGATAAAAATGAAAATCTGGGAATAATATAAATTGCACCGTGAAGTATGAAGGCGGGCGACGGGTAATGCGGCCCAACACCTCCTGCATGGTGTGCCAAATTAATGGCGAGCCGACACATTATGTATATCGATGGGCCAATGTGTCCTCTTGCTGGCAGTGCTCGCACAAAGCATCTGGGGCTCGTTGAATCTCATAAAGACGCGCCCGTGTCGGGAAAAGTTGATGTACTACCTGAAACCACAAAACTTGCATGTATTCAGGTATGACAGGGTTTGTCGAAGATATTAGACGACACCTGCGGCCAATCTACGTGTGGATACTTTTGAAGTACGCGTAAAGTAGTGTAAGAGAAAGAGTGCGCATTGAGTGTCCTATATAACGAGCGCGCGTTGTGTTGTTGAGGGTGGAGAACCATCCCGGAATAATTCCAATATCGAATAAACGTTTTGATATAGGCCGGGCACTGATCAACGAATTGAATATAAGGAGGGTTTTGCGGTTAACTATAATCCTTCCAGAAACAACTTACCCAATGGTTAGTGATATAACTGAGTGAGGAGAGCGCAGCATAAGTGTCAGCCATAAACAACGTTTGACATTATCTACACTATCATGCCACTTGAAACAAGAAGCCAAATATTACTTACTTTAGGCTTGATCATTGGAACGATCGAGCTTCTTCCTGTAAAGTTATTTGCACTTAAGTGCACAACCATATTCATTTATTCGACGACCTAGAGAGAAATTAGTGCCCACTAATAAAGGATACAACATACAATCCAGGAAAAATTACAGAAATAACAACATATTATGCAGTAATTTCGCCGTGCAAGTTCAAAAGTACGCAAATAATAATAATAATAATAATAATAATAATAATAATAATAATAATAATAATAATAATAATAATAATAATAATAATAATAATGATAATAATAATAATAATAATAATAATAATAATAATAATAATAACCTATATTGTAAAATTGAAAATGACTGTGACTTATAGTCTCTTGAACCACCTGACCGATCTCGATCAAATATTCAACATTGATAATGTTCGGACCTGTGAGTACTTTTATCTATTCATTTTGATGGTGTCACTTAGAGGAGGGAGAGGATAGAAAAATATAAAAAATAAAGAAAACTTAATAAGTCTTGAATCAAATGACCAATCTGGATGAAATTTTCAACATAGATTACGTTTGTGCATGAAATGCTTTTAATCATTTCTCTTTGATGGTGGAATGTAGGGAAGGGGAAATACGGGCAGATATACAAAAATCAATGTAAATAAAAATAAAAGTCCCTGTGTTAATGAGTTAATAAGTCTTAAACCCGCGGACAGATTTGCATAAAATTTTCAACATGGATGAAGTTCGAGCCTGGAGGGGTTTTCATCATATTACTTAGACGGTAAAATTTAGGGGAGTGGAGGGGAGGGGAGAGATATATAAAAAATAAATAAAAGTTAACTCTTGAACGACCGTACCAATCTCGATAAAATTTTCAACCTAGATGAAGTTATAACCCGAGATGGTTTTCCTCATATCATTTTGATGGTGTAATTAAAGGAAGAGGGAAGGATAGCAACATTTAAAAGAGAACGAAAACTGACCGCTATTAGTATCGAATCTATAATTTTTGGAGTCGCTGAGATGAATAGTGACACATCTGATACCGTTTAAATCCAAATTCAGCCCGCAACATGGAAGAGGGGAGACATATAAAAATTATCAAAATGATCAATATCGTTGTGGAATTCATGGTTTTGCAGATGGCTGAGATGAACAACGTCATTGAAGATTCCCTGCTCCGCAAAATGGGAAGGGGAGAGAATATATGAAACTCATCGCAAATGACTGATATCAAAGAGCGCTTTAGTAATAGTAAAAAGTGACTGAATAACGGAGCATATTATTATTTTTTCTCAATTTAGCCCAGCACAGCTGCCAATTGATGCTAGAAATAATAATAATAATAATAATAATAATAATAATAATAATAATAATAATAATTATTATTATTATTATTATTATTATTATTATTATTATTATTATTATTATTATTATTATTATTATTATTATTATTATTATTATTATTGTTATTCGCGTACTTTTGAACTTGGACGGCGGAATTACTGCATAATATGTTTTTATTTTTGTAAGTTTCCTGGATTGTATGTTGTATCCTTTATTAGTGGGCACTAATTTCTCTCTAGGTCGTCGAATAAATGAATATGGTTGTGCACTTAGGTGCAAATAACTTTACAGGAAGAAGCTCGATCGTTCCAATGGTCAAGCCTAAAGTAAGTAATATTTGGCTTCTTGTTTCAAGTGGCATGATAGTGTAGCGATAACGTAATGGACTTACAACTAATACAACTGTCTAGCATAGATTCGAATCCTGTTTACGCCAAAGAAGCACTTTTTACAAAGTGATAGTGAAGAATCGATTTCTCATATTAGACGTGCAATGCTTACAAATGTGGAAGCAAACACCTTTATCATGATAGAGACGATTTACGATGTTGGTTGGGAAAGGGAAAGGGATTTACCAGGATATTCGAAACACTTCATTGATCTGCAATAAACATTTTCCGTGTTATCGTTCTCAGAAAGAAATATTACAGCACTTGTTGGGGAAAGTTTGAGTAAAGCAATCAGTGGTGTAGTGGTTATAGTACCAGACTTCCAAGCGAAAAATCTTGGTTCGTTTCCCGGCAGGTTGTGTAACTTTTTCGCATAAAATAATGGCTGCAAACAGAGATTTATCTTCTATTAGAGAACTTAAAGCATCACTGGCGAGAATTCGAATACACAGTGTGTGCGTTCTTCACCATACACTGTAATGATAAGTATGTTTCATATTGGTATTCGTCTCTCTCTCTCTTTCTTGACGTTTCCCTATCCTGTCGTTGCATCTTCAACTTCTCCTCCCTACCTCTCGCGTACAAAGTTAAAACGGAGCAAGAGACCGATAGACCTGGTCTGGAAAATGTAATTAACTGGCAACTTCAGCGTCGAGTTTTTCGTGCTCTTCGCATAACATCTCCAGTCCTGGTCATCTCTGAAAGAAATATTGTTTAAACGCAACGGAATAAGCAAAATATCTTTTTTATCATCTGGGTTACCGAGTCTCAGTCGAATTACCGGGTCACTACGGCTTTGAATTCTCGACCCCGTGGTGATCCATGAGCTAACCAACATCATCCGATTGACACTATGATCCGTTTGAGTTCTAGAGTGTCCATTCTATCTGTGCAAATTACAACGTTATATTCGTAAGAGATGAAAGTAATGCTGGATGTTCAGAACAGATAAATCTTCGGAAAAGACTAGAAAATGGCAACCTCTTTGGTTATTTGGAAACAAAATTTTATTTAATCTAGTTCGACACAAATTTGTTTCCATCTTATAATTCAATGTGATTTATTCACGTTGAAATTTCAAACATGCAAGGTCTGCTACATCTATAAGGAACCTCAAATTTTCCATTTGAACATTTGTAACATTCCATTATGATACGGTTTGGACTTTTAATATAGGATATTCCTGATAAAAATTTACCAGTAAACTAGCACTCATTCAATTTTATCTTTCTTTCTTTCTTCCTTTTCCTTTTTGTTCTTCCTTTTTTTGTTCACTTTGTATTAGTATTCTGGAATGGAAGATATTACCTACGCTACCTTCTCCGTTTATTAGAATGTAGTTTTCATCAGTACGTGCAATGAACACTACCGAATTTACAACCGAACCACGCGGAAATAAAGCATGTGTTTTAAACTTTTGACATTATCCTAGATGTGTCTGTGAGATCTACACTTCTACTGGGAAAAAATGAAATCTTTTGAGTTTTTACGTCGCACGATTATGCCGGTTAGGCTAAAGGAGACAGTGATCATGAGTAATGAATGAAATGGTGCAATAAAGAAAGTAGGAGGAAACGGGAGAACTCCAGAAAGCCCACTCACATGGAGTTTTTGCACCACAAAGTTCACTTGCCGGGGGCTGGGATCGAAACCGAGACCCCAAGCACCAGAGGTGAACGCTGTATCACTGAGTCTCCGCAGCCCCCGTTCTACTGAAAATTGAGTATGTTATCCTTTATGAAAGTGACTTAATGAATGTTTCAAGCATCCTCTATATATTCGAATAGTCCTGAAAAAATATATAAAAACAAACGTTATTGCTATATTACTGTTGGATTTCTGGTAACGGAACTTTATAATGTTAGGTTTTTTCCTTACTAAGTTTAAAATTCCACATTCTCCCTTTTCTTTTTCTTCTTTTCTCGCCTTCTCTCTCTCTCTCTCTCTCTCTCTCTGCTTTATTTCTGAACCTCTGTGTAATAGACATACATTGGTTTCAATTTTTCATTGTGTGTGGTTTAGTTTCTCACTAAATTAACTTATGAATCTTGTTTCGTCTCGGTTTTTTCATTATTTCATTTTATCGATACTAATACATGTGTAGTTTGAAAATAGAATTGCGTTCATGTTGTTACCTAATTTTAGTATGGGAGAGAAGAAAGGAGGAGAGGGAGGGGGTCTCTTTACCAGACATGATTATGGGATAAGAAGGTGTATATTGGATGGTCTAGCTTGCTGTCGCAATAGCGGCGATAGCTGTCGCAATTTTTTTGATGCGGAGTGTACACGTAACTTCTACTGTAATGAACCAGTATTGTGCAGACGACTTTTCAGCAAAACCAACGTTTGTACACATTGTTCTAAAATTGCATTGTTCGACAAATTCGTTTCCCATTTCAGTTGATTCATTTTTGGACAAATCATTGCATCCAATCAAAATGGAAGGTACTGTACCATTTGACAAGAATTTCACCTACTCTTTTTGATTGCTGACACCTATCTCTTATAAAATGCATTTCTGATAATTTTGTTGTGTAAATACAATTTGCAAACCTAAGGTTCTCATTTGCAGTTTCACCGTTTGTTTCCGTTAGGCTTCACCCACTTACGGAGGATGTTCGAACGATGATTTCCTACGAATTAGATTTCTTCTTTTGCATTATTACACTTCTACCCTTATCATCATCTCCTCGGTTGCAACATTTTTGAGCCGTGGAATTATAAATACCCTCTGCGATTTTCTATGTGAGTTTTATTCTGTTCATCAGTTATTATCTTCAACCGTTTTCATATTAGTGACACTGGACGTTTTATCTGATACAGGCATCAAATGTCTTGGCGGCCATTTTGGAAAAGGGTGACCCATATGAACAATCTTTTCCCACAGCGCTGTTTAGAGTATGAAGGTCTATCGAACGAGGTATCACTTGACCTATATTTTCGTTTAAAATTTCTAAATTGGGCCTGGGCCCCCATGAAAGGCAGCCCTGGAGGACACTGCGACATCACTCGATTTGCTCCATGGCTTTCCTATTTCAGTTTTTTTTAATTCATTTATGTTCAACCGTTTTCATATTAGTGCTACTGGACGTTTATCTGATGGAGGTAACATATCTTGGTGGCCATTTTGAATATGGTGGCTGATTTGAAAAATCTTTTGCCACATCGCTTTTTAGCTTTTAAAGATCAATCAAACGAGGTGTCCCTCGCCCCATGTTTTTATTTAAAATTTTAAAATTGGATCCCGAGACCCCTTGAAGACGGCCCTGAGGGGCACCGTGACATCACCATTCGATTCGCCACATGGTATTTCCTATTTGAGTTTTTGCTAGATTCATTTATGTTCAACCGTTTCCGGGATATTTCCGTGGAAAGATTAAAATGGGCCACCTCGTATATACATGTGTGTGTTTGTTTGTGTGTGTGTGTGCTTAAATAGGGGTTATAGGGTCTTTATCACCAAATTTGCACTACATAATGGCAGTTGATTTCACGAGACAAAAAATGAAAATGAAATCTTTAAGTTTTACGTCCCACAGTAATGAAGGTTAGGCTAAAGGAGACGGTGATGATGAGTGATGAATGAAGTGGTGGAATGAAGAAAGTGGGAAACGAGAGAACCCCGAGAAAATCCACACACACGGTGTTTGTCCACCAAGGCGAGGGCTGGGATCGAAACCGGGACCCCAAGCACCAGAGGTGAACTCTCTACTACTGAGCTACCACGGCCCACATTTCCCGAGACAATAGTAATATCAACTACAATCTAGGCACTACACGTGTTCCAAAAGCCGGTTAACGGTTTTGGGTTTGGTTAAGGTTCAAACAGAATGCGTGCGTTTATTTTTTAAACCGAATCGAATTTTGTTTCAGTTTTGTTTGAAAACTGACATTAGATACTATATTGCCGCTTTTCAGAATATCCATACATATATTGCAAAAGTTCCGAAAGATGTGTAAATGGTTTCGTTTTAAGTTAAGGTATTATGAATCTGCTGTTTCACTTTTGGATGGAGTTCCGATTTACCATGTTTATTTCTTTATATATTTTTGTGAGAACACGTTAATGAGCAATAGAAAATATACCTCTTTCGGTTTGGATTGGCTTCCGTTAACCAGTTGAAAATGAAATGAAATGAAATCTTTGCGTTTAATTTCCCACGATTATGCCTGTTAGTTTGAGGAAGACCGTGATTAATGCAAGTGAATTATGATGGTCGAATTAGTGAAATGAGAAAGTGGGAGGAAATGGGAGACTCCCGAGAAAACCTACGAGCACGATGTTGCCCATCTTAAGCTTAATTGCCTTAGGAATGAACCAGATACCCCACCCATCAGATAGTTCAGTGACCGGGTTCCTGAGTTCCATTACAAGTGGGAGAGCCTTTGAAATTTTAAGTGTCCTCGATGTATCTCTGTTCGTGTCCCTGTCGTTCAAGGTTACTGAAAATAATTGTGAAACGAGTATGACCGAGTATAATAGAGACAAGTTACAGAGATACTTTCTGTGAATCAGAAAAATGTGGCCTGATGCACCACGTTTGAGCCAAGGGTTCGAATTACTCCTAACGAGGGATATCACCCAATTGTCTGGCTCCGATTTCAATGATTTTCTTGCTGATAGAGGACATGTATGTATTATTTGTTATGATAGAACGTTTTGCCATGGTGCATGTTTTCTATTTTTCTATAATTTTAAAGAGTTGCGATGTGGTTATTAGAGATGACTGCAGAAGTCCCTTACTACCCTTTGTAAACGGAGTGTTAATGAAAAACAACCATGTAGATACATATAAGGCCTAGGGGGAAGCAGGGGCGGATCCAGAGGGGGGCGATCGGGGCGATCGCCCCCCCCCCCCCCACAAGAGGAAACTTTCTTATTTTATATATAAATAAACCCATCCATAACAAGTTTGGAGCTCTTAAAAGTAGCAGTATTACCGCCGACCGCCCCCCCAGAAGTCCGTCCTGGATCCGCCCCTGGGGGGAAGACGACTCGCTCGGGAGAGTAATGCTCCCGGAAGTACATTTTTTCGCGCGCAACTCTAGCCAGCTGTTTTACGCGCTATCCTAGCCAGATGTTTTAAGTTGGTCACAAAATGTATATCATGGAATACAAGGGGAACAAAACGAGCCCTGTGGGGCTTCTAACCCGTTCCTACTACTACTACTACTTATCTGCACAAAAGTAAGTAAATCACTTTTTTGAGTATTGTTTTCATATTATTTTAATTTAAAAAGTGTTAGAAAAATGTAAAAAATACTTTCCTCGGGCCGGGTTTGAACTCACGTCAAAAGAGATTTTCATTACTAGCATATAGCGCTAGCCCACTTTTTAAATCTTTATTCAAGAAAATTGCAATTACATACTGAAGCACAAACTTAAGCTAAAAGGAAACAGAAAACAAATTTTGAACGTTAATAAATAGCGTTTACATAATTAGCAAAATATTTCCGTTGTTGTTGAGATGTAAAAAGTGACAGACGAGAAATTAAAAGTTTTAGATGCAGATCAGTATTTCCTTTGATATCGTCCTCAAGTATTAAAGCTGCCGTATCATCGTTAACCAGATAATAAAATTGTGCTTAGGTTGCGGAAAATGTTTATATTCAGGAAGCAGTTGACCAGCCAACGAGTGCGGGCGGCCGGTTTTGGAACTAAAATACAAACAACAGTGTTTCTAACCGGATTACTTGTAATTAATCTATCAGTTATTTGTGTCCTGTTCGTAACAAACCACTTCACGCATATGTTCAATTTAAGACTAACACAGTTTCAAAAGTTATAGAAGTTATTTCCAGAAAACTTTAAGGGACTGCAAAAAAAAAAAAAGTCCTAACCCTACATATTAATTTAGCAATAACTTGAGAATAAACTAACCTCAGTGTCGTACTTAGAAACACTAAGAACTCCGTAGTTTTCGAATGTTAGGAATTCCCACTTCTCCTATTAACAAAACTTCGAAGTTCATCTTTGTGAATCAAAGTTATACTTTGGTAACTGCGCTTTCATTGTTTAAAGCAAGTTCAATTGTGTAGTTTTGAGATAAGACGTCTTCGAAATTGCGACCAAGTTGAACCATGTGACCTCCGATAGATTGTCTAAGCAGTGTCTTGAGTAACAAAATTCTTTTGCATTGAGATAATTTTCGGATGTGCTGCAAAAGTCCTGTCAGAGAGAAACTATAATCTTTCACCACCACACTCTTAACAACCTCCGAAGGAGACTTGGATCCCCCCTTTAAATTGAGATGGTATTTAAAGTTAACTCTCTCTGATGTCTAACCTGTCATTATTTAGCATAGTTTGGTAATTTAAAAAATCCGGTGGGAATACAATTTCCCGGTACATCAACTATTTATTGATTTTAGAAAGGCGTACGACTCGGTTAGGAGAGAAACATTATACAACGTTCTTACAGAATTTGGAATACCGAGAAAGCTAATTAGATTAATTAAGATATGTTTAAATGAATCCCAAAGTAAAGTCCGGGTAGGAAAATTTTTGTCCACGAGCTTTCACGTCGAAAATGGCCTGAAACAAGGAGATGCGTTGTCGCCATTATTATTTAACTTTGTTCTGGAATATGCTATAAGGAAAGTCAAAGATAGCAACCATGGCCTAGAGTTGAACGGTATTCACTAGGTTATGGCATATGCTGATGATGTAAATTTAATAGGGGATGATAGGAGAACAACAGAAAGAAATACAGAGATCTTATTAAACGCTTGCAGAGACATGGGTTTAGAAGTAAATGCAGAGAAAACTAAATACATGGAAGTGCGTCGGGACCGTAATACAGCAAATTATAGATGCGTTAAATATTAAATAATACTTTTGATAAAGTGAATAGTTTCAAATATCTGGGATCAATATTAACAGAGGAAAATCATATTCACGAAGAAATTAAATGTCGACTAAAAGCAGGGAATTCGTGTTACTATTCGGTTCAAAATCTCTTGTTGTCGCGAATTCTGTCGAGGAATCTGAAGCTAAGAATATACAAAACGATAATCATGCCTGTTGTCTTGTATGGTTACGGAACATGGTCGCTTACTCTGAGGGAAGAACATAGACTGAAAGTATTTGAGAACAAGACCCTGAGACGAAAATTCAGACCCAAGAGGAACGGGAATGGGGAATAGCGGAAAATTCATAACGAGGAACTATATAATTTATACGGTTTACCCAACTTTATTAGGGTCGTCAAGTCTAGGAGGCTTAGTTAGCTAAGGGTAGGAATCAGTGGAGAGCTTTTGTGAACGCGGCATTGAACCTTCGGGTTCTATAGGCCATATAGTTAGTTAGTATTTCTCCCTTAATTTGAAAACTTTATTTAAAAGAAATATACCTAGTGTTACATTGGAGGTGATAGGGGAGCAATTAAGGTTTAAAGTGGGGTGCCTGGCAATTCAAGGTTACTTGTCCTTCCAAGGAATTGAACTCCAGTAAAATTCAGAAAGAAAATATTACATATTAAAAAGAAATACAAAATATTTTTCAGGGTAACTCTTACAGACATTATGTTATTATAAAATTAATGCTACTTCTGAAACTGATTAGAGTGAATAGATATATATTTGAATAACAAAACCACTTGCATACGTTTTTCAAAATATCAAGATTGAAGAACGAAGTTTATCTTCTACTGTTATCTCATTTCTCAAAGATACCGTTGATGAAACAATTGGGCGGAAATTACGCGTCCGCTTCTTACATCAATTCATGTAGAAGAAGATGAGTGCCAATGTTAGGTACCTAAGTTCAGTATTAGCAAAAAAAAAAATAAATAAATAAATAAATAAAATAAATAAATAAATAAATAAAAATAAATAAATAGATAAAATAAAATGAAATGAAAATAAATAAATAAATAAAAAAGCCACTCAACCTCTTGCAACCATACGTATCAAAAAAAAAATACGGCTGTTTAAAGATACCTTTATATTTCGTGTGTGGACAACAATATAGAGCTTTTCAGCTAGAGGAGAAGGAGGGGCAGGTTTTGTTAAATAAGACCGTACATCTAATCAGGGCGGACCCAGGGGGGCGATCACCCCCTCAGAAGTCCGTCCTGGATCCGCCCCTGAATCTGATATTTTTGAACTACATGCAATTTGTGCTTACGGGTTAAACTCTGAAGTCAGTCGACAAATGACTATGTATTACATACACAAAGATAACACTAAGCTCCCAAGTTTTAAAATTATATTGTGTATTAAAACAGATAGTAGAACTAATTCTTTGTCACCTGACTCTGAAAGAAATTCAGAGGGAGTTCAAGGGGAATTTCTGTACTCATAAATAAAAGTTGTGAGTTTATTATGTGTTGAAGCAATGATACTTACGCTTACATTATCCATACACTGATGTTTTATCAATATTTTTATTCCACATTTACCAAGAGGCTGGATTACGATAATAATCCTAAAAGAAAGATGCACTGTAATAGATTTTACAAGTCAATTCCGAAAGGCAAACTATCCAATCCCATAGCCCTTTAAAAAATGGAGGAAAAATTTCTTCTTCACCTCTTTTCCTCCCCAAAAGGTTCACATTCACTGAAAAAAAAATGAAATGAAATTTCTTTAATTTAAGGCCCCGTTATTATGCTCTTTATGCTAGAGAAGACAGATGATTAATGAAAGTGAAAGACTGTAAAATTAATTTTTGAGCTCTCACTGCGATTTCAAACCAGAACCACGTACAACAAAGGCACAAGCGCTAGCCATTAAAACAACGGAGAGGACTTTCACAGTTCTCGAGTGGAAAGGTATCGGAATTCTTCCTTGCCTAAAAGTCGAAAAAATAATTTATTTGTCAACCGATAAACATACATTTAAAACAAACACAAGCATCGCAAGCCTTAACTTGATTTAAACTTACAGTTACAAGGTATTGTGCAAGTCTCTAAGCTATCAACCCTTAATTAAACTTTTAGTCATTGACATTGTTATTCCTGCATTTTACCGGTTGCTCCTGTCTCATAATCAAATCAAATAAAATGTAATCAATTTTATACAATCTGCTTAACACATGGTAGAAACTCACTTGTGTGTTGTGTTAGTTGTTAATTGTTCTTAAATTGTTAATTTTCATGCATATACCATTATCCATAATGGTATGTGCATTACTGTAGGAATAACCAGTTCTGCATTCAATAACAACTAAATAATTTATGGTGCTCTTTATTAAGCGAAACAGATTAGGCTCCTTCAACTTTTAGAAATAGTTGGATACACTGCAGAGTGACGCTCTCCGCTCCCCTGTCCCGCCGCGCTTACCGAAAAACTGATGTAAACACAACAGCAGCGCCCTCCTGGAAAAACCGCACTAATATCCTGGTCAGGTAATAACAGTGACATATTTTGGGTGCAAACGGAGAATGCGGCTTACAATACAATATTTGGACCAGATCACTTTGCTTTCATGACACCTTGAAAGACGATGTTCAATTGTATCCTCAGTAGGGCAACGAGCACAAGACATAGTATTACTGAGTCCAGTGTTATATCTACGTACATTTGTAACAATTAAATTATGTACAAGAAGAAACCAAAGCGATTTAAGACTAAAAGAAAGAAATTTCGCCGTAATATTGGTCCAAATTTGCGACCATTGAACAGTCGGAAATTGCTGCTGTATCTTAGGAACATATCGAATATTACTATGATAATAACAATATAATTGTTTAACAGTAAACAGTTTCAATATTCTCATGACTGAGTAGAGCATAACTTATATCAAGAATAGCATTAGTAAGGTGTGGGTACATATGAGACCAAGGTAGAACACTGACCGGCGAATCTAAAGATACATAAAAAAAGACATTGTTTTAGTAACACAGCTGTGATTGAAGAATCATACACACAAAGTAAAACACATGTACGTTGTAATAATAAGCTACGGCATTGTTGCGAATATTTAAAATACGTAAACATCCATGAGCAAGAGGCTCATAGATAGTTGGACGAGCAACTCTGAAGATTTGTTTATGCCACAGAAAGTATAGTGCGTGGCTGGTGATTTTACTTTCATATTTGACCGGTAATGGGAAAATTTGAGCAAGAAACCAGAGTTGAGAAAATGCAAATACATTAAGAAAACAAGCACGACCATATAATGTAAGGTCTCGCAACTTATTAGCATATAAAGTAGAAATTATTTTAGCCGTGACTTGCGAATAATTATAATCTATGGTTTCTTTAATGTGCGTCGCCAGTGAACTCCTAAAAGTTTAAAACCATCAAGAGTAAAAGGTGTGTGATAAAATTGCTCAGCCTCAGAGTGAAAACAAAAAAGTTTACTTTTGTGGTAATTAACAACAGCACCTGAAATACTAGCAAATTTATTAAGCTCCGTCTGAACCACCAGTAAATCTGCAAGGGAATTAAGTATGACATGGACATCATCAATGTATGCTTGAATGCAAATGGCCCTTGTTTCAATACGGACAACAGGCAAAAGATTATGAAGTTTGTATACTAAGGGTGCAATAGCTAAACTGTATAAAATGGAACTCAAGGGGTATCCCTGGGGGAGACCTCTGTTCACAACCAAATGCTTAGATAAAACACCATTACAATGTATTTGAAGTAAGCGATCGGAAGAAAGCGCTTTTATCATAGAAATAAAATGAGATCCGATACCATAAGACGGCAGTAATTGATATAAATAATCGAGATGAATATGATCAAAAGCTTGTGTCATATCGACTGAGTGTAATGCAGTGGTAGAACCATGAACATTAGTAAAATAAGCAATAGTGTCCCTGATATTGCTTAAGGCGACATACAAGGGGCGGGCAAGAGCCATGACCAAGCTGAAATGGAGACAATAAACGGTGTAAGACGTGCTTCAGTCTATTTGCAAGAAGACGGGCAAGAATCTTGTATTCATCCACTCGGCCACGAAAACCGACCAGAACCATTGTTTGATTTCTGATATTTGAATGCAACGTGGCAAGAAATGGATAACGCCAACCAATCAGAACTGTGTTTTTCGTTCCTACTTCCGGGAGCATTACTCTCCTAAGCTAGTCCTGGGGGAAGTCGTATGGATGGCAGCCATCTTGAAATCTGCCATTTTGAATTATGGTCAAGTTTTAGAAACGGGAATAGCGTAATAAGATACGTAATTTCGGGCTAGAATTTAATCAGGAAGACAATGGTAATGTTAGTTTCAAGACACGCTCATTTGAGGAAAAGTTACATGCATACTAATTGTTTATACTTACTATGTGCGTAAGTCCTTTACCTCCGCTTCTAATCTGCGTATTAATGATAA